>NC_057738.1:22006450-22142509 GCF_004010195.1 Chiloscyllium plagiosum
CTGCCTTTATTCCTGATGAAGGGCTTTTGCCCGAAACGTCGATTTCGCTGCTCGTCGGATGCTGCCTGAATTGCTGTGCTCTTCCAGCACCACTGATCCAGAATCTGTTTCCAGCATCTGCAGTCATTGTTTTTACCTAATCTATTTAGTGACATGCCAATTAAATTTCTTACTCACCAGAAGAATAAGAAAATCATTTTAAAAATCTTCAATGAGCTGGTGTCGTTTTTTTTGTGTTGTTTTTTTTTGTTTTTTTTCTTTTTCTTTTTTTTTCTTTTTTTCTTCTTGTTTATTTTATCCCCAGCACCCATGGTGTGTGTGCAGGTGTGAGACACAATGAAAGACACAAAGTGAATGAGCTGGTTTCATTTGATTGTGTATGTATTACAGAAATATATTTAGGTAATTGTTTCACCTTATCAAAGTTCTGAACTTAAAAAAACCAATTGCCATTCAAACCACTTACCTTTAAAACTTTACCCAGTTATGAGAATGGTTAAGATATCCATATCATCAGCTCTGATAGTGGAAACTTTAACCAGAGGCAAGTTTCTCATGAGTCAGAGGTGAGCTGCCAATTAAGAGGGATTATTGCTTGTTAAACACTTGTTAATGGCCCGACTAGCTCATTAATATCAAGCTTCCTATTTTACCAAGCAAGCTTGACATGAAAACCACAGCAGGTGAATTCAGCTTACCACTTGCTCCAAAGTACCTCTGTGTTAAGTGGAACAAGACAGTTTTACAGGGCATGACCTGTGGGCACCAGCCACACACACACACACCATTTATTAGCAGACATTGGCATCACATTGTTTGCAACTTCTCTTTCCATTATGGCATGTCTCTGACCTATTTCCAAGCCCCGCATGAAGAACAGAGTTGAATTGCAGAGCACACTAGTGACTAACATTGAAAGACTGCAGTAGGGACACTTTGCAAGCATGGATAATGTGACTGGGCTGGACTACATTTCAGGGTGTTTCACTTTCCTTCTTAGCATTCGCTTACATAGCACCTCCCTGCATACTGGCACCATTCTTGCCTTGCCAATTAGCACAGTCTCAAGACCAAGCAGCTTGCCTTGCTGGACATAGTTCTCAGTCAAAGGGGTGGACATCTTGCTCTGCGGCAGTGTGCCACATCAATATTGCACCAACACCACATGTTTGTGGTGATAAGCAGCTTACATGCAGTAAGCAGGCAACCCTGCCTCAAACTCTTAGCGCAGTGGTCATCATCATGGAAATCCATGGATGCTCCCATCAGTTAGGAGTTTCTGGAACAGTAAGTCAAGGGCAGCCTCCAAAACCAGTCCAGGGGACTGGCCTCAGGGTCAGCACGATGAGGAGCTGAAGGTAAGGCATTTATCCATTCATCTGGACCCTTTCTGTTTTGTTATGGGCTGTCTTCTCCTCGAATCAGAGTAATGAAGGAACTAAATGAGATTAAAATGTGTGGCAATGCTTTTAGAAACATAGAAACGTAGTAAATAGGAGCAGGATTAGGTCTTTTGGCTTTTTGAGCTGTGCCTGCTATTGATTATAATCACAGTTGATCATCCATTTCAATAGCCTATTCCTGCTTTTCTCCCATATCCTTTAATCCTTTCAGCCTCAAGTGCTACATCCAACTCTTTGAAATCACAAAATCTTTTGGCCTTGCTTGCTTTCTCTGGTGGTAAATTCCACAGGCTCACCACTCTCTTGGGGAAGAAATTTCTCCTCACCTCAATCCTAAATGGTTTACCCCATTTCACCAGACTGTGATCCCTGTTTTTGCTCTACCTAGCCATTAGAAACAACCTCCTCGATCTACCCTGTTTGGTCCTGTTAGAATTTTCTTTGAGTTCCTCCTTCATGCTTCTGAATATAATCCTAACTGATTCAACCTCTCCTCATAAGTCGTCTCAGAATTAGCCCAGTAAATCTTCACTGCACTCCATCAATCGCAAGAAGATCATGCCACAAGTAACGAGACCAAATCTGCACACAGCATTTCAGCTGTGGTCTCACCAAGGCCCTGTAAAATTACAGCAAGACATCCCTGCTCCTATACTCCAATTCTCTCACTATGAAGACCAGTATACCATTTGCCTTCTTTATCATGCTGTTGTTAGTTCTCGTGCAGGTGGGGAAAAGGTGGTGCCCAAGAAGGCAATGCAGAGGACAAGCAGGGTTCGTGGTTTGGGAGGTTAACTGGTATGAGTGCGTGTAAGGAAGGATGGTACAGGCAATAGTGAGAATAGCTGAGCCTGAGCATTGATGGGAGATGAGTGCAATTGTGCAGGTAGCGTGTGAGTTGGCAGAGCAAAGACTGTGGCACTCACCTTGGCAGAGGGAAGAAGGTCATTTCCCTTTTGATGACACTGCTGGCTGTTCCTCTCGACCATCGAGGTAGCACTGAGCAGAGTAATGACTTCTGACCACACTACCAGGGTCTGGTGATGTGGCCTCCTCTGTCAGTCTTCCGGGATGAGAACTCCCCTTCTTTCAACATCATCTTTACCAGGACCTCCAGGTTCCAGTTGTGGAATCACGATGCCATCTTCCTCTTCTCTAACATCGTTTGAAAATGTTCTTGACCAAACAGTGCAGCTTCAATATGCCTCTTCTCGTCTGAGTGCTCAGCAATGTTTTAAAAATGGCGCAGATGCCAGGGATGTTGGTCTTTCAGTGGATGTCCACTGACTGGCGAGTTCTTTCGGAACTGATGCATGGTAAGGTGGGGCTGGAATTGACTAGTATGGATACCATGGAGTGGGTTAGATGGTTAATGAGATGGGTTTGCAAGATGTAGCAAGAGAGAACTTGCTAGGTCTCGTGATGAAAAGAATCTGGTAAAAACTTGACACAATTCGTCCTCAGCCAAAAAACAGTCAGATGGAGCCCCAGATGTTTATGACTATAACTTGAATCTTAAGTTAATTTTGCATGATTAAGGACCTTTGTTGGACTGGTCTCTGCTTTTCAGTTTAATTCCAATAAATGCATTTTGAGACTTAATTTTCTCATAAATTCATCAAGCTGGAGTGCTTTTATGAACTGTCAAGACAATATTGCTCCAGATAAAAATCCAGCTGTTCAATTCCAAACTAGCTGACTAGATTTATCATAAAGCTATATGCTTGAAGCACAAGTAGATGAGATGAGAGTCATTTCTAAGTCAGTGTCCTCCCAGTCACCAAAGTGCCCTCAATACATTTTCTACTTTCTCTAACTCCACTGCATCTAGTGTACTTCCTTGTTCCACAGCTTTGGTAGCACAGCTGCTTGGTCCTGGGTTGTTTTGAAGGCTATCTGGATGGTTCGCACTTACAGAGGAACTTCTTACCCGAGAGGTGACAGGGGTCAGAATTGAGGAGGGGCGAGTGTTGCGATGTTCACTGCTGTTCACAGGAAGAGGAGGCTTCTCCTTTGTGCTAATCCTATCCACCAGGACTTCATGGAGAATCACGATACAGTCTTCCCTTCCTCTGCTGTCTTCCATCTCTATCGTGCGATGAACAGCGCAGCTTCAGAATGCCACTGCTTGTCCAAGAGGACAATGGCCTTTCAAAGGTGGTGCAGATGCAGAGAATGTTGTTCTTTCAGTGGTTACCTGCTGAGTGATGAGCTGTTCCGAAAATGTGCATGGTAAGATGGAGTGGCAGTCAGGTGTGAGCAGTGCTATAGGAGCAATTAATGCAGCGAGTTTGGTAAGAAAACCTATTATGCTTTGTGGCAGAAGAATCTTCTGGTCCATAGAATTCCAGCTCAATTAATAGTCAAGTGACAATCCCCACGAGGTTATCGCATCCCCAGTTGAGGGATCTCAAATGTGATGTAATCTATGTGATACACAATAAACCTCTTTACTGTTCATCAAGATTGAGCCCACCTTCCGCCAAAGACTTTGTGTTGGTGTCCTTCCTTTCATGGTATTTGTAGTTTAGACTAACAGCCACAAAAAAAGATTGGTGGCAGTGAATACAGCTTCAGCTTCTCAGGTTCACAATTATACTAACTTGCTTATCAGCTTAGAAATGGACACATGGTCGTTCACATCCTCCTTCAAATGATGTACTTTCTGTGGGTCTGTCTGAAAGGTCGCAGACAAACATTACTGAATGACAACTATCCAAACAAGAGATAAACCACATATATGTGATTCCTATCTCATAGCACACAGGCATGTATTCTCATTATTTATGCCATTAAACAATGAGTTATCTTAAAAATATATACTTAATGTCTAAAGTTGGTACCTGTTGATGAATATCACAAGCAGGATGAATATTTTCAGATGAAAATTAAGTTATTCTAAGTTACAAATCACACATCACCAGGTTATTGTCCAACAGGTTTAATTGGAAGCACTAGCTTTCGGAGCGACGCTCCTTCAGTGGATGATTGTTCCACCTGATGAAGGAGCGTCGCTCCGAAAGCTAGTGTGCTTCCAATTAAACCTGTTGGTCTATAACCTGGTGTTGTGTGATTTTTAACTTTGTACCCCCCAGTCCAACACTGGCATCTCCAAATCATAGGTTATTCTAGGATTCATTTTAATAGTAGTATTTTACTTTTAATGTTTATCACCTGCTGACATATGAAATGAAATTAATAATGTGGATTCTGATTGTTTTCATGCTCTGTGACTTGCAGACTGCATCGTTGACATTGCTGTTGGATTTGATTTCCCTGGATGGTTCGGATCACAGAATATATTTAATGGTCAACAACAATTGCGACTAAGGCTGGACGAATTTGTGCAGGGAATTACATCTGCAAGTGATATTAGTTGTATGTCTGGTGTTCAGCCAGAGATCAGAGTGGCGTTTTATGCAAAAAGTGACACAGGCCAGGTTATCTTTGACACAAAATTTGAAAACTATAGCGCTGAAATAATTTATAACCTCACATCAACACACGCTGTGTCCAAAATTGATTTAAATCTTGAGACATTGGAGGTGCTGGGGAACAAATTTGGAGAAACAAGTTCAAAAGCAAAAGTAGGTATCCTTCTGTAAGAATTCTTTTGATGATTCCCATTAATATTTTTATAATATTGCTATTATTTTGGAAACTTGGGTTTTAAAGTGAAAAAGACCATGTATAACTTTAATTTTAACATGTATTTCTATATTGTACATTGTAAAAAGAGAAGTTCAGTTTTGAATCTGACGGTGGTATTGGGTGATCTGAAAATTCATTTACATGTGCTTAAATTAAGCCATCATTAACAGAATAAAACCTTTGAGATGAATAGTTTAGTGCTTTGGAAAAGTAGGAGAGAACAAAAAAAAGACTCTTGCCCCAGGAAAACAGGCAGAGGAAAAGTCTTTTAGGAAGCAAGCAGCATTTAAGTTAGGAAATGTTTGATTTGATTTAATTTGATTTGATTTAATTTATTGTCACGTGTATCTCAGTACACTGAAAAGCTTTGTTTCCTTCAGGTTTCTTTCAGAGAGGCAAGTCATTCAGAGAAAAATGCCTCTAAGAGTGGCAGTGTAGTGTAGCATTCACTAAAGTGGTGAGGGCAGAGAAAAAATGTCTAGAGTGTCTTAGAAGTTGTAAAAGTAAGCTCAGGAACAGAAGATCATATATCAGAGAGGAAGATATCCTACAAAGCTGTGAATGCATTAAGGAATGCATGTTAAGGAGTATGTGAGCATTGTTAATACTTTGTTTATTAGTCTCAGGAAGCAACATCAATGAAAGAAATTAATGTAGAAATCTAATATAATGTGATCACTGAACAAAGTACTTTAAAGTAGAAACAATTTGATCTTTCACTGATATTTATGTATTGTTAAGTTTGTTGTTGTGTGAAAGTATTGATTCATTATTTCTTAAATTTCCAATAAGACCAATTCAGATGGTTCTTAATAGTATAAAATAGTTTGTTTTCCCACTTGTGTGTAACTTTGTTATTCTTTTGCTCAAAGTATTTGGCAGCCTCTTATAAACATGTTCAGTGACTGACCTCCGTGGTAAAAAGAAATTGCAAAGATAAAACTCAAAGTCTGTCAGTCAGGTTTCACTCTGGAATCTTCCTTCTCTGGTATTACCATTACATGTACCCCTGAGACTTGGTGGGACTTTATAAAATATGATTAGATAATAGCTTGATATTTGTACAGAACTTGTGAAGCACATGAAACTGCATTTACTTTATCCACTCCAACTTGAAGCTTAACACATTACAAACAAAGAACAATGTGTAGTGAGTGGGAGCACATAACATCAGCTGGGTAAGAAGTAAGGGAGAAAGAAACATTGGAGACACAAACATTTTCCTATTTACAACATAGCAGGGATGAAGTTAACTATCATGAGAAAATGGCAGATGGCTGCAGCACAATTCTGTGGGGGCAGCAAATAAGTCAACTTTCACACACTGCACTGTTCAGTGGGGTGGAGCTGCTATAGTGGGGGCAAAGTCCTTCAAGAACTGCTAGTTTAAATACTCACAGAAGGCAACATGTAGAAAGTGCGCACTACATTGCAAATCTGCCTGTTTTTCCTTCAAAATTGTTTTATAGCATTTTGATTTGCATGATTTAGTGAGGTTCCTGCATGATTCCGGCATTTGGCTAGAGTAAAGATTTGGGGGGAACTAAGTGGTAAGTGCAAACTTCCAACTTTAGGACACTTACTGCCCCATTCTCATCTTGTGGATCAATGTTACATTCTTTACCCAACATATGAGATCAATTAGATTCAGAATTCTGCCACCTCTTTAAAAATGATCAGACAATACCTGCCCCTCATGGTAACAAATAAGCATTAAATACTTTGCTCTAAACGCGTTACTTGAATAAATATATTTCAACATGATCTTTTGCAGGTCATGCTTATATTTACAGATGGCTTAGATGGCACCAAGGAGAACTTTAAAAAAACAAGCAAGAATCTGAGAGACAAAGGTACAAGTGTTATTTATTTATCCCGGTTTTATTGGGGTCATTGAAGGTCTTATTAGGTCACATTGATTGTGCCATCCATTGGTTGGAATCATTGTAAAGCCTGAGTTGTTTTGGTAAACCTCATTGATGCGTCACCATAAAGTTGTAGGAACCAGAAAGGCAAAAGAAAACCCTCCTGCAGTTTAATCATTGTGGGATAATGATACACCAGCCAGCTTCAGTTTTGATTCAAGGAAGATGTAATAGAGTGAGCAAGGGGACTTAATCAGCCCAGAATGACCCCCAACTGATTGATTCACCAAAAAAGAATTAAATATTCCTCGACTTTACTGAAGGACAAACAAAGAACTAAGAAGAGCACAGCACAGGAACAGGTCCTTCAACCCACTGAGTCTGCACGGACACATTTTTAAATTTAAAATCTTTTGTCTCTACATGGTCTGTATCCCTCTAAACTCTGCCTATTCTCATTTCTCTCAAAATGCCTCTTAAACATTGCTGTTGTATCCAGGCACTTATCATCATCTGTGTAAAAAAGACTTGCCTCTCCTTTAAAGTTTTCCTTTTTACCTTAAACCTATGTCCCTCTAGTAATTGACATTTCTACCCTGGAAAAAAGACTCCAACTATCCATTCTATTCATGTCTGTTGTAATTTTTAAAAGTCCAATCAGGTCGCTCCACAGCTTCTGATGTTTAAGTGAAAACAAGATATGTTTGTGCAAACTCTCCTTGTATCTATAACCATCCAAATCAGGCAATATCCTGGTAAAATTTTCTGTATTGTCTCTGAATCCTCCACATCAATCTGGTAGTGTGGCGACCAAAACTATAAGCAATTTTCCAAATGTTGCCAAACTACAGTCCTATAGAGGTAAAAACAAGGACTGCAGATGCTGGAAACCAGAGTCTAGATTAGAGTGGTGCTGGAAACGCACAGCAGGTCAGGCAGCATCCGAGGAGCAGGAAAATCGACGTTTCAGGCAAAAGCCCTTCACCAGGAAGCTGATGAAGGGCTTTTGCCCGAAACGTTGATTTTCCTGCTCCTCGGATGCTGCCTGACCTGCTGTGCTTTTCCAACACCACGGTAATCCTAGACTACAGTCCTATACAGTTGCAACATGACCAGCAATTTTTCTATACTCTATGCCCGAACCAAAGAAGGCAAGCATGCCACGCACCTTCTTGACTACTTTAGCCACTTGGGTTACCAATTTCACGGATCTGTGCACCCATGTGTCTAAATGTCTCTGGATGTTATACTTCTAAGTGTTCTGCCATAAACCCCAGTCCTTTTAAGTCATATGCTGGAGAATAACATACCCATCACCGGCTCAAAATGTCATTCCAGTCCTGCAACCTGTGAAGCAACACTGTTTGTGCTGTTGCATTGAATTCCAGAAGATGAGGTGAGAGTGACAGCCCTTGACATCAATGCCACATCGGACTGAGTGTGACATCAAGAAGCCCTAGCAAAACTGGAATCAAAGGGTATCAAGGGGCAAAGTCTCAACTGGTTGTACTCAAGGCACAGAGGAAGATTGTTGTGGTTGCTGGAGGTCAGTCTTCTTAGCTCCAGGACATCTGTGCAAGAGTTCCTCAGAGCAGTTTCCTAGACCCAACCACCTTCAGCTGCTTCACCAAAAGCCAGCCCTCCCTCATAAGGTCAGATTCATTGCCAATGAATAGACAACATTCATCACCATTTGCAACTCCTCAGATACTGAAGTAGCTTCAAATGCAACAAGGTTTGGACATTACTTGGGTTCGGGTGACAAGAGGCAAGTAACATTTGAGCCACACAAATGCCAATCAATTAGCACCCTCAGTAAGAGACAATCACAGCAGTGTATACTATCTACAAGATGCACTGCAGAAATTCAGCAAAGATCCTGAGACAGCACTTTCCAAACCCATGACCATTTCCATCTAGAATGACAAGGGCAGCAGATACATTGGAACACCACAATCTGCAAGTTCCCCTCCAAGCCACTCACCATCATGACTTAAAAATATAACGTCATTGTTGCCTCAAAATCCTGGAATTCCCTCCCTACCAATATTGGAGGCGTCCTACAACACTAGAGCTGCAGCAGTTCAAGAAGGCAGCTCACTCCCACATTCTCAAGGGTAACTAGGGATGGGCAATAACTACTGGTCAGTCAGCGACACTCACATCCCAGGAGAGAATGGAAAATATAGTTAGGCAGTCTTTTCTCTTGTCTATTTCAGCCAATTCATGCCTTGGGTGGCTGAGAGTCTACCCTCAGTCCAAATCAGTACTGGGCAATTCGATTTTCAGTTGTTGACAGCCCTTTTCTCAAATGAAGAACAGGCAGTCAAACATCATCTTCAGCTGATCTATTAAGAATATGTTTGAAATCTATAGAAATATACAGACAAGAGTATGGCTCTAGAGCTGTACAGATTGGAAAGTTCAAAGACTATCCATGCTGATCAACTAAGATTGCTGTCAGCGGTTTTAGCATTTGTAACTTAAGAAGCTGGAGGAATAGCAAGAAGCTTGTGCCTTATTTTCATCCAGTAGATTGTGATCTGATGAATGTTGATTGATGACAGACTTACGTTTCCTTAAGATTCCTCTAATGGTAAATTGCAACACTCATCATGAGGCCTAGTAATGACAATTCAACAATACACCAGCCGTGGAGAGGAGGAAAGATTCTCTCAATTCATCAATGCACACGATAGCTTTTTTTAATATATATCACCATGAGCTGCCGAAAAACCATTGTTCTGTCATGTCAACTGGATATTCATGTCTTTTATTTCCTAAATGAAAGTTTGGAGTCACTGACAAAATATTGAAAAGGAATGACTGGGATTTAATGACTTCATCTGAAATACAAGTACACATTAACTCAGATAATTGTGTTCAAACAGCATAGAAGAATGCAATAGAGGACATGAACAACATGGAGTATTTATCTTTTCACTGCGTGTTCCCCAATGTAAACCTTGCCAAGCACTTCATAGAATAGAATCCCTACAGTGTGGAAACAGGCCATTTGGCCCAACAGGTCCACACCGATCCTCTGAAGAACATTCCTGGACACTATTGGCAATTTATCATGACCAATCCACCTAAGGTGCCATCTTTGGACTGTGGGAGGGAACTGGAGCACCCAATGGAAATCCATGCAAGTTCCATACACATTCGCCCAAAGTTGCAATCAAACCCGGGTTCCCGGTGCTGTGAGGCAGCAGTGCTAACCACTGAGCCAAACATATTTAAATAAAGGAGAAATTAATAGCAACAACAAGGTATAGTGATTGTTACAAGGGCTAGAAAAATCTCTTTGTGTATGAGATCCTTGATTGGGGCTGTTAACCTGGGGCAATCATGGAGCCCCAGCTGACAGATATAAACAGGAGATTCAGAGAGTCTCCTCACCCCAAGGACTGCCTCTGAGCTGGCTGGTCAGCATCCATGCACTATGTACATGTAAATAAAGGGTCACTTGATGATGGGATACCGGCCTCTGTACTGTTATTTCACAGGGACACTTAAAATATCTAAGGAAATATGGCTGGGGAGTGTTTGGAAACTATCTGAAAGTAAAAGTGAGGAGAAGATATGAAAAGAGAAAATTGAATAAAAATTGCAGCAAATCATTTCCAAACATTTGTGGATAATTTTGAATGGAATGCATTTAAGGACAATTGAGGCCTCTTACTGATCGCAGAAAAATATTGAGAGATTTAAATGATGTGGGGCTTTTTTTAGAAACATAAATAGTTTCATTCTGGCAATGGAAAAGGTGATGAATACATTTAAAGTGATGGAAATAATAGCTTATTTAGAAATAAAATCTACGTTTGATAATGAGAGGACTTGAATATTCAGAGAAAATCAGGGCCATGTTTAAAGTCTTAAAGTATAGGGTGGCATGGTGACTCAGTGGTTAACACTGCTACCTCACAATGGCAGGGACCTCGGTTCAATTCCGACCTCAGGTGACTGTCTGTGTTGCGTTTGCACATTCTCCCCATGTCTGCATGGCTTTCCTCCAGGTGCTCTGGTTTCATCCCACAGTCCAAAGATATACAGGTCAGGTGAATTGGCCATGCTAAATTGACCATAATGTTAGGCGCATTCCTGATGAAGGGCTTTTGCCTGAGATATTGATTTTCTTGCTCCTTGGATGCTGCCCGATCTGCTGTGCTTTTCCAGGAACACACTCTCAACTCTGTTCTCCAGCATTTGCAGACCTCACTGCCTCTTAGGTGCATTAGTCAGGGGAATGGGTCTGGGTGGGTTGTTCTTCTGAGGGTCAGTGTGGACTTATTAGGCTGAAGGGCCTGTTCCATACTGTAGGGAATCCAATCTTCAAGATATCTTTGAAAGACTTATAACTTGTAAGTTTTTGAAACACTGAGGGTAGTATTCTAATTATCTCCCATGTTCACTGGTCAGCACCAGAAAACTAGAAATCCCATCTTGCAATACAACTCATTCAAAAAAAAAATCAGGAGCATTGTTGGGGGGCGCTGAGGACTTTCTCATGGCCATGGGATTTGTGGAGGCAGGGAAAATGAGAAAAAAAGAATCTACTTGGCAATGTATTCCCACCTCCAGCTACTTTTCCCAGGGTGCGTTGGTGGATATGCCTGGAACCTCCACATCTGTTGTTGGAAGGAAATTGAAGTCATTAAAGAGGGAATTAATGGTGATTTTCCCAACGGATTTCCTCTTTCCCAACATGAGAGCAGTCTCAGGCCTGGTTTATAACCCACCAGTTGTTAGCAGGCAAAAGGAAACAGACAAGCTGTAAAGATGTTTCGAGCTGCACTGCAGAGCTTCTGAAATGTGGGCATGGAGAGGCTGCTTTACAATTCACTCTTTTTGTCACAGAGTGCTGTCATTGTCTGAATGGCAAGTCCCAGCTTCATGAAAGTCATTTCCCTCACCAGCACTTCAGCGTGGCATGGCACCAACTTATACAGTTTTCCTGTCGTGGCTCAGTGGTGAGCACTGCTGCCTCACAGCGCCAGGGACCCGGGTTTGATTCCATTCCAGTCTGTGTGGAGTTTGCACATTCTCCCTGCGTCTGCATGGGTTTCTTTTGGGTGCTGTGGTTTCCTCCCAAAGTCCAAAGATGTGCTGGTTAGATGGATTGACAGTGGTAAATTACCCATACTGTCCAGGGTGGATTAGGCATGGGCAATGCAGGGTTACAGAGACAGGGTGTGGGTCTGGATTGGATGCTCTTCAGAGGGGCGGTGTGGACCTGCTGGGCCAAATGGCCTGCTTCCACACTGTAGGGATTCTATGATGGCAGGGAGCACATTTTGTGGTCTCACACATGTTGCACATTAATGGATGGTAGCCATGGCTGGATAACACTCGTGGATGTTCTGATTAAAGCACATCTACAGATAAAGATGTCTTGCACTGCTGGGAAACCAACCAAAGCCATTAATTAGATATCCCCTGCATTTTGTTGGGAATCATCCCAGACAAATCTAATTTCCAGCACTGCTAGTTAAGTCTACTCTTTGATCCTGACTGGTAAATCTAGTACTGAAAATGTGTTGCTGGAAAAGCGCAGCAGGTTAGGCAGCATCCAAGGAACGGGAGAATCGACGTTTCAGGCATAAGCCCTCCTTGGATGCTGCCTGACCTGCTGCGCTTTTCCAGCAACACATTTTCAGCTCTGATCTCCAGCATCTGCAGCCCTCACTTTCTCCTGGTAAATCTAGTAAACCACTCTGAAAGGACCCGGAGAATGAAATTTGAGAGTGGTTGTGACTTTGTCAGCCCCTAGCAAAACATGCGCAATAAACACTGCAAAGATAAGACTTTCTTTGAAGAGGCTGCAGCTTCTTCTACCACTTAATCCAGTCAATGGTGCCTCCTGTGTTTCCAGCATACCAAGGAGGCCTATTATCTGCTGCAGACCCTTTTGTACTCTGCGTGACCTCCAGCGATCAGCATTTTACTGTCACCCTTCCTGACTTTCTCTCCCATGTTCAGCTACAGTTTGTAACCAGGCGTTTGTTGCTAGGGTTGCTGTTAGTGCGGTTGCTAGTCATACCGGTCTCCATCCAAGGTCTAATCTACCATGAACAATTCTTTTCCATCAGGTAAGAAAGCAGCTGTTGGTGCTGAGTATGCATGGCCGTATATACTCTGAATTTCATTTGGTCTCTCATTACTGCTGAGCTCTTATTTTGTTTTCATTGGCAGAGATGCACCAAGCATCATACGTCAAAAATTCATGTCAGTGTGGTTTCAATTGTCCAGTGAACACAGTAATTGTGAGTGTGCCTCTCCGAAGGGGAGTGAAACCTGAAAATTGGCAGTTTGGACATCAACCACGCTATCTGCTTCCAAACCGATGCACCCCTCCATGCTAAACCCTTCCCAGCCCTTAAAATGTAGCATTATTGATGGTGTCTGGATCTGACAGGATTTACTCGAATTTATCATATCAATGTAACAAGTCCTCTCATTTTTAACAACTGCACTTGAAACTTGACATTCAACAAATAAGTTTTCTGACTCATTTCCTCAATTTCACCAACCCTTCTAAAATAGAGATTTATTCACAGCTCTCATTCCAAAATACACCAGCTGTGCTCCAGCATCTGACTCGAATAACCATTCTTGCTGCATGAATTGTAGGCAGTGTGTTCAGAAAGCTGTTCCTTATTATATTCATATAATTTTGAGAATTCCTTTTCTGCATCCTTGATTTTTAAGAAAAGAAACTGTCTGTGAATCTACTTAGAAAAATGATAATAGTTCAGAAAACAAGAATTTTACAGTAAATGTAATTTTAAGTATTCATGGAATGTGAGTGTTGCTAGCTGGACCAGCATTTATAGCCCATTGCTAGTTATCCTGGAGAAGGTTCTTGAACCGATGCAGTTCATGTGCTAAAGGTAGACTCACGTGATGATCGGGAGGGAGTCCCAGAATCCTGCTGTGGTAACAGTGAAGGAACAGTGGTATATATTTCCAATTCAGGATGCTTTGTGACTTGGAGTGTTTGTGTTGCCATGTATAAGCTCCCCTTGTCCTTACAGATGCGAGTGATCATCAATTTGGAAGATATTGTCTAAGGAAGGGACTTAAATTAACTTTTCTTTTTTATCTAAAATTGTTTGGACTTGCCATTACACACTTCATAACATATTTCAATTTTTTCCCTCCTTAAAAATTGTTTTCCCTGAAGTAATAATAGTCAAAAAGTGTGGTCTTGGAAAAGCACAGCAGGTTAGGCCGCTTCGAGGAGCAAGAGAGTCGACATTTCAGGTATAAGCCCTTCATCGGGGATGTGGAGGGGAAGGGGGCTGAGAGATAAATAGGGGTGAGGGGCTGGGGAGAAGGTAAATGGGAGGGTGATAGTTGGATGCAGTTGGGAGGTAATTGTGATGGGTTGGATGGAGTGGACCGGTGGGAAGGAAGATGAACAGGTAGGTCAGGTCAATAGTGCAGTGCAATACTCAGCCATACCACAAACGTCTTTAGTCCTGCTCAAATCTCTGCAATATGACATAATAAATGGCAATCTTATAATTACAGGAGTCAACACCCTCATCACTGTGGCTTTGGAGGATAGTCCAGACACAAACGACATCCGTTTCATTGAGTTTGGACGAGGATTTGAATACAAAAAAATACTATCCATTGAAATGGAGGATGTTGGAAGTGCTTTGCGCAGACAAATAGTATGTAAGCCTGGAAAAGCAGTTTTCTTTAACAATTGGATTTTTTAAATTTGATAGTTCTGATGTTTTAGTTTGCTGATTCATCCAGATTTTGAAAATTATTTTATGGGGTTGCACAGTCACAGCAGGATAGTCTACACACCCCCTGTCTAGAAGGAAAGTTCATCAGAAGTTGACTCATGCTGTGGGAGACTCTGGCCCAGAGCCATAACAAGCCACTGGTGGGCTGAACTGGTTAGCATTGTGGCCTCTGGCCCTAACTCAGAATTAGATCCCACCTTCAGGAGCTGCCAGCCAGTGTTGCTGGTTGGTAACAAAAACTGAAAGAGCTGCAGATGCTGTGAATTGGGAACAAAAAGAGACATTTGTAGATCTGGCAGCATCTGTGAAGAGAAGTCAAAGTTAACGCTTCGGTTCCGGTTCCGGTTCCGGTTCTGTGAAAGGGTCATGAGATCCAAAACATCAACTTTGATTTCTCTTCACAGATACTGCCATATCTGCTGAGCTTATCCAGCAACTTCTCTTTTTGTTTCTTGTTGGTACAGTAATGTATCTCCTGGTGTAATGTCAGTTTTTGTAATCTGAACATTGTGACAGACTGCTTATTGACAATAAATATCAGAAGATTTATTTACAAAAAACACTTTGTACATTACAACCCAACCAGAGACACCAACATGTTTTGGGCTCTGTCAGATAACATGCTGATTTATTGACACTCCTGATGGATTACAATGTAGAGCAGCCCATCATTCAAGGTGGGATAATCCCTTTATACAAGAATATCACATGGTATGATGGCACAGGTATCATCCCTTAGCTTTATAAAAAGTAGATTAGATTTCCTACAGTATGGAAACAGAGCCCTTCGGCCCAACAAGCCCACACCGAACCTCCAAAGAGCAACCCACCTTATATATACCTCTGACTAATGCACCTAACACTACGGGCAATTTAGCATGGCCAAATCACCTGACCAGCACATCTTTGGATTGTGGGAGGAAACCCATGCAGACGCAGGAAGAATGTGCAAATTCCACACAGACAGTCACCCGAGGCTAGAATCAAACCCGAGTCCCTGGTGCTGTGAGCCACCATGCCACCCCTAAGTACATGCTTGTCTGATCATGGATGTAAGCAACGTCTAACGTCCCTCCTTTTGTCCTTTAAAAATAGGATTTCTCAGATGAGAAACGTGTACAAGTACATAGATCAAAAATAAGAGGCATATTTGCATACAAAGCTTGTGCTTTGGTCGACATATATCATGCAACTAAATTGAGTTCTTGGATCATTCTCAGGATGCAATTGCATCCTTTCACAATGTTGTATGTTAGTTGTCTCTGTCGATTGGTATGGACTGTTCACTGTGGATGTGTTTTTTCTCGTATTATCGCAATACTTTCAGTGTCTGAATCCTCATCTTGGATTACCCATAGATTATCGTATGCAATTTGAATGTGTCTAATGTTGCATATTAGAACAGAACTGTTGCAAATAGCAATGTTGTACCTTTTGGGTTGAGCATGTTTTTTCAAGAGCTTCCACATATGTCATTTACATAAATGATTTGGATGCGAGCATAAGAGATACAGTTAGTAAGTTTGCAGATGACACCAAAATTGGAGGTGTAGTGGATAGTGAAGAGGGTTACCTCAGATTACAACAGGATCTGGACCAGATGGGCCAATGGGCTGAGAAGTAGCAGAAGGAGTTTAATTCAGATAAATGCGAGGTGCTGCATTTTGGGAAAGTAAATCTTAGCAGGACTTATACTAAAGTCCTAGGGAGTGTTGCTGAACAAAGAGACCTTGAAGTGCAGGATCATAGCTCCTTGAAAGTGGAGTCGCAGGTAGATAGGATAGTGAAAAAGGCATTTGGTATGCTTTCCCTTATTGGTCAGCATATTGAGTACAGGAGTTGGGAGGTCATGTTGCAGCCATACAGGACATTGGTTAGGCCACTGTTGGAATATTGCGTGCAATTCTGGTTTCCTTCCTATCGGAAAGATGTTGTGAAACTTGAAAGGGTTCAGAAAAGATTTACAAGGATGTTGCCAGGGTTGGCAACATTTAAGAGGCATTTGGATGGGTATATGAATAGGAAGGGTTTGGAGGGATATGGGCTGGGCGCTGGCAAATGGGACTAGATTGGGTTGGGATATCTGGTCGGCATGGACGAGTTGGACCGAAGGGTCTGTTTCCATGCTGTACATCTCTATGACTCTATATCCAAGCATTGGTGTTATTGTATGGCTTGATCTAGATGAAGCTGAGATAATTGTCTACATGTTCCTCAATCATGTTTCTGCACCACCCTCTCTCTTTTCTCCAATAAGGCTGCATGTGCATTCAGTTGGATAGGAAGAATGTGAGATAGATGGACTATATAACGTAAACTGGTGAGGATAGGTCCTTACACTGAAGCGTGGCTCACAATCTCAAAATGGCAATTCTGAAGTCTTGACAAATTGTCTTATATTCATGATCAATGTTTTAAGTGTGTATAATAGACTTTGTTAGACTGTTGGAATGCAAATAATGCAAAAAGGATGTGATATGCTGTACTGCCACTTTGTGCATATATCTTGGAATGGGCTCGGCAACATACTGAAGACAGATGTCTGACATAACCTGCTGCGGGACACTAAACATGCTGAAGATAGCAGTTAATAAAGTCGGCTAACTTGATATTGTTCACATCCCTGCCATGCCAGATGAAAGGAAATTTAATAAAATAACCTGTCACCAACATAAAGTCTTGGGTTTTGGATTTGAGATAGGTTTGTGGCAATCTTGGAACACAGTTCAAAGTGAATTTCATGCAGAATAATTGGATCTTTAAATAGCTTGGATGGATGATACTGACATAACATGCACATTTGTATTGATCAATCTATGCCTTCGTTGATGCCAAGTAGACAGATTTGAATGGTAGTCATTTGGTTTTCCATGCAACCAATGTGGAGACGGTTCAACATGTCTTGATGTAGGACTTTGAGAATCAACACTTGCTTAACTCTTGAAAATGATATTTTTCAATAAGCCTAACCCACCTTTATACTTGTCCAGGATGTGTAGTTGTTCAGGAACCTGCTTACTGTGTTCATGTCATCTGCTAATGATGGGATGTTTTAGCTCTTGCTCTGATTGTCTGATCAGCATGTTGAAATAGTTCCATTAGCTCATGACTGAAGTAAATGAGTTCAATATCAAGATTACCCTCTACCTCAAATTCAATGACATCCACTTGTAGGTCAATGGGTACATCTTTTTTATAGGCTGGTTTTGGGAGTCATGTTAGAGAGTTTGAATTTATCATTCTGGACGGTATTGGATTGGTGGACTCTCACTATAGTATGGGCTTTATCTCCTGTAGGATACTTATATGTGATGTAACAATATAAATGCTCACTCCTAGATCTCTACATGGATAATATGACACCAAAAAGTTCAACAGAGATTTATTACAGCTGCTGGTAGGCTTACATATTGCAATCACAGTTACTTCTGTCTCTGGGATAATAAGCTACAAATAATAATAATAATAATAATAATAATGTTACAAACAGCAGCACATTTTCATCAGCATGTTGTGCTTCATGAGGCTCCAGTTCAGATTGAGTCTGAAACCTTTATTGGCTCATGTCAAATGCTATGACATGGTGGTGATATTATCAACTTGCCTCTGAAAGGCATACTGCCTGTGAGATATATTGAAACAATCATAACCTCGAATTTTGATAAGAAGACATTGAAGTCATGGTAAGTGGTTCCTGCAAATAATTTCCAACGGTTTATGTTCAGGCTGGCTGACTCAGTACTTGCCAAAGAGATATGTGTGGAATACCAAATACATCTGCCAGAGTTCCCCTTTAGATATTAGAGTAGTTTGCTCGGACCATTGTGACAACTTTAGACCAAAATGGGACAGGCTTGTTATTCTGCAAGCATCAACAAAATTCTATTTCTAGAATAGTTGGCTTAGATTGATCGGAATACAGTTATGTATGTTCACAGGATGAAGGGGCAATGTTCAGGGTTTGAAAGGTATATTGGTCGCTGCCCTGCTCTCAGTGTGATACATCTTTGTGCAGAAGATCGCTAAGAAGAGAGACTTTCGTTGCAAAGACTGAGATGTATAAAGATAGTAAATTGAATAACTGAGGAACTTTTGCATGTCATCTTTCTCCTGGGGTGTAAGCACAATCTGTACATAAAATCCTGGCAGTGTCAGGTCTGATACAAGTGGATGAGTATATGTAACTGAAACAGTTTTTTTGGTTTGTATTAATTTGACATTTCTCGCTGTGAAAGACAAAGCCACGTTTCTCTCTACTTCCCAATGATTTGGTAGAGCTTGGGTCTTGTCTTGGACAAAAATTTCATCAGCAATGCAAAGACAACATGGGAAATTCTCAAGAGTTCAGTCCACGTGTTGCTATAAGATATGCTGAATGGCAGTACTAAAAACAATACCGACAAGAAAGTGTTGGGAAGATAGTACACTCTGTGAATCAGGTGAAAGACATGCTGACCAATAACCAGTTAATTCATTCAACTCAATGAAGCACTTAGCACCAGAGAACCTGAGGATTGAGCTTCTCCAAACTGGGAATTTTATTGAACATCTTTTCAAGATGCGATTTAGTCAGTTTGGGGTCTGAAATTGACGTACTTTACATCTTTTTAAGTGCTGGTGCAAGGCCTTACAGAGAATGTTGTGTGTTCTGCTGTCTCAATTTTGAGTTTGTCCTATCTTAGGACCATATTTGTGAGGAGGATTGATACTAAGTTGGACACGGTCCTCAAGAAATAAGGTTTCATCACCTTGTAAGTTGCCAATGTGTAAAGACTGCAGATGCTGGAAGCCAGAGTCAATAGATATGAAGCTGGAAAAGCGTAGCAGGTCAAACAACATCGAGGAGCGGGAAAGGCTGAAACCCTTCTTCAGGATAGGACATCACATCGATCTGGATATAGATTTCTGAGGTCATAGATGGATTCAATTCTTCTGTCTCTGATCTCTTGGTGTTACAGTGGACATTTTTCCAGTTCATGGAAATGATGCAAATATCAGTGCACACTAAACATTGTTTCAACAATGGAGCAAGTTTCTATTGTCCATTCAGAAGATCTATATTGACATTTGAGATTAGCAATAGCAATACACGGAATCTCAGACCCATTATAGGCAGAGAGTTTGTCATGTGTGGGCTTCCCCTCCCCTTGCCATTTGCCAACATTTGCATCTAGGATACGTAACTGAATAATATTAGCAGCTGTACTTGTGTTAGTTTGGCTCATCGTTATCCATTTTGTCAGCAATCATAACCTTGATCAAAATGAACACTCAGCTCTTCTAACTTTATCACCGTGCTGTATCAGACTGACCACATGTACAACTTGGATAGAATCTGGAAACTGCTTTGTTCCAGATATTTCCTGAACCTCATAATTGCACTTCATGAGTTTAAGTTTGGTTACATACTTTCCATTGGTCTTTGACTGAACTCTTTTCCTGTATTGTTGAGGTGTCTGCTACATCGTTTCCTGACCATTAGATTCAGTACATTTGAAGGCTTTAGTGACAATTCGCCGCGGCACATTCGCCGCCGCCAATTAGCCACTGCCAGTTTGCCACCAGCGTTTCTCCACTGGGGTTATTTGACCTCTGGAGACTATTCGCCACCGGAAATATATATATGTACTGATTGTTTTCCCTTCCACCTGTTTTTCATACTTCTCAGTCCCCTTTATTTATACCAACAACATAGTACATATTGATAAAAAAAAGAGGTGAAATAAATATCATTTTTTTGGTTTATATGTAAAAATGAGTTACAAACACTTGCAGTGGCGAATCGTCCTCAGCGGCCAATGGGCGGTGGCTAAGCGTCCTCGGCGGTGAAAGGGCAGTGGCTAATTGGTGGCGGTGAAACGGCGGCGGCGGTGAATGGTCCCATCCCGATTTGAAGATGACAACGAAATTGGAGAGGTAGTGGACAGTGAAGAAGGTTACCACAGGATGCAATGGGATCTTGATCAGATTGGCCAATGGGCTGAGTGTGGCAGATGGAGTTTAACTTAGGGAAATGTGAGGTGCTGCATTTTGGGAAAGCAAATCTAAGCAGGACTTATAGACTTAATGGCAAGGTCCTGTGGAGTATTGCTGAACAAAGAGAATTTGGAGTGTAGGTTCATAGCTCCTTGAAAAAGGAGTCACAGGATAATGAAGAGGCCATTTAGTATGCTTGCCTTTATTGGTCAGAGCATGCAGTATAGGAGTTGGGAGGTCATGTTGCAGCTGTGTAGGACATTGGTTAGGCCACTTTTGAATTACTGTGTTCAATCTGGTCTCCCTCCTACAGGAAGGATGTTGTTAAACTTGAAGGGTTCAGAATAGATTTACAAGGATATTGCCAGAGTTGGAGGGTTTGAGCTCCAGGAGAGACTGAATAGGCTGGGGCTATTTCATTTGGGCTGTCGAAGGCTGAGGGGTTACCTTATAGAAGTTTATAAAATTATGATGGGCATGGATAGGGTGAATAGTCAAGGTCTTTTTCCCAGGGTAGGAGAGTCCAAAAGGTGTAGATTTAAGGTGAGAGGGGAAAGATTTAAAGGAGACCTGAGGGGCATTGTTTTCATGGAGAGGATGGTGCATGTAAGGAATGGATTGCCCAGATAAGTGTTGCTGGCTGGTACAATTACAACATTTAAAAGGAATCTGGGTGGGTATATGAATAGGAAGCATTTAGAGGGATGTGGGCCAAATGCTGGCAAATGGGACTAGATTAATTTAGGATATTTGGTCGGCATGGACGTGTTGGACTGAAGGGTCTGTTTCTGTGTTGTACACCTCTATGACTCCATGATTTTCTGCACATCTTTGCCCTGTGCCCCTTTGTGGTACACTACGTGCATGTGTCATAGAACGCTGTACTCTGTTTTGGTAAATGGAATAAACCACACTTGATGCAATGACTTGGATTGTTTATTGATTTTGTTTACTGTTTTTAATCTGAGTCAAGAGCTTAAAGCTGTTATTGCCACCTTCCAAAAGCAGATCAATAGTGTGTCCTTTAGCTTTATCTAAGAATGTTTTTTGAACTGATTCGATTCATTTTGAAACTATTACTAGTAGTCAAATGCAAAAATTTACGCAAATATTGAACTGACCTGTTCAGAAATTGAAGATCTCTCTGAGGTCTTGTTGAAGGCAGGGTGCTGACTGAGAATAAGTATCAGAAAAATTATTCACAAAGAAATGAATATATTACAGTTCTATCACAATCATTGATATGGCCTGCGCACTGTCTATTATGATGCTTGGTTGACTTATTGACAGTCCTGATAGAGTCATACAGCACAGAAACAAATCCTTCAGTCCATCTTATCCACGCTGACCAGGCATCCCAATTTGACCTGGTATCATTTGCCAGCATTCAGTCTGATATCCCTCGAAACCCTTCATATTCATGCACCCAACCAGATGTCTTTTAAATGTTGTAATTGTCTCTCCACCACTTCCTCTGGCAGCCCGGTCCATACACGAACTACTCTCTGCGTGAATTAGAAAGCTCAACAGCATATCACTCAAGGTGGGGTTAGTACTTTTCCACAAGAATGTTACATATTGTGATGTCACATGAATATCACCACTGAGCTCTGTTAAAGATACATGCTTACCTGATCACAGTTACTTGCAATGTCTTATCAGTAATGGGCACTTCTAGAATTGCAGGCAGAAGTCCAAAGAGGAAGGTGGTTACTCTGGGTATGCAAGTCGAGGGTTTTAGGGCAGGGAGCAATCCTTGAGCATCGAGAGGGGATTAAAGGGGATGTTGAGCCAGGCTATGTCAGATAGATGGAAATGGATGAGTAACATCTTGGTTTCTCGTTATGTGCACAGGGGTACCCGCAGAATGTGTCACCCTCTTTCCTGTCTTTTCCCATGACGGTTGTTCAAAACAGCCTACCCACTGCTGCCCAACTTCCTATGCCAAAGGTATTTATGTGCCCCTCTGACAGAAAACACAGCTGGCAGGAGCACATAAAATATTAATCCCACCACAGCTCATTTTTTCATTAGGCACAATTAACCTGTCTTTAAAGATACAAATTTTTCTTCACACTTGCTGAACTGGGACATTCTGTCTGCAACATTGAAGCAAAACTGTTAGGTGATGAAGTGGAACATTTTTCTACTGTGAAGTCTGTACTGTCTAGTGAAATCCCTTAATGTTCACATCATGACATTCCTCTTTGCCTTGTTTCAATCCTTATACAGATTATGCCAAACAATATAGCTACTTTACCTTGCTGAGAAAGATGCTTCTGCTACTACTTTCTGTATTGCAGTAGTGTTAATCTTCAAATGACCAAAGATCCATGAATTATATCTTCCATCCCCTGATTGAGATCATGTCACTCCAGAGCCCATAATATTACTCTCGCATCCAATAAAGTGGTCTTATTTTAATTAGAAAATTGTACATTTTACTTTATTGTCCATCAGTGACTTCACACTGGTACCCCATAAAGATTTGATTTTGTTTTCCCAGAATGCAGTTGTAGAAAAAGAATGTTGCAATATCCCTTGCAAATGTACAGGAGAGCCAGGTGCACGTGGTCCTCGGGGAAACAAAGGAGATGAGGTAAGAAATTGTGCAAAACATGTACCGATGTTAAACTCAATGCAAACTTAATGACCGAGAAATTTACAATTCTGGGGTCCAAAATGATGCAATGTATTTTCCTGGGCAGCAAATTAGGATGGAAGTAATTTCCACCAGTTACATCAAAAACAATGTGCTCAAGTTTTGCAAACAGGATTTAGCCTCTCTATGATCCACCCAGCGAATTGTTGTCCATCAGCTTAAATACAACTGCATGAATCCCTGTGTTTTTTTGTGGCTAGTAGTTTCTATAGTTATAGTCACAATGGGTCAAGGAGTAAATTAAATCTGGAATTGTAATTTTATGCTTCAAGCCTTGGCAACTGCAGACTTACTGCAGCTTGTGGCATTGAGAGACAACTGGAATACTCAATGAAAAAATTCTAGCAGCTATGAAATTCTTAATGGGCACATTTTCCTGCATTACTGATGTAGAGACAAACAAAGAGCAGGGGAAGAGATGATTAAGGCAATGTTTAAGGAGCACACTTGCCTTTCCAACGTATTATCTCCCCTCACAGTCCCGTTCCACACATAAGAAAACATACAGAACACAGTTCATGAGGTCTTCCTCTGATTGTAGCAAGGAACCGTCAATTAGTAGACTACACTTAATCATCCGGGCTATAAGAAATCTATACCAGCGAAAGCATGAATGTACGTAACAGGGCACAAAAGTTAATGGAAGGACATATCATTCTTAAATGACTACTGCAAGAGATTTTAGTGCACAAATGGTTAGTGAAATGTTGTTTAGCACAGTTTCACTCCTTTATGACTGCCGTTACTTCTTCCTTTGTCGCTGTCTACCTTCTTTCAAATAAAGGACACAACCTCCATTCCAGCGTGCATTTTCGATCTTCAATATAGTTTCATCTTCTTTGGCTCAACTCAGCCAATTGAAGAATATTTATTCCTCCACAGCTGCAAAAAGACAGCAAACTTAAATGATGGCACAGATCTAGAACAGGCACAGCATGTTACTTTTAATGATCTGTTTTTGGAGCATGTTTGACACTCAAAGTACATGGATCACTCATGGGTGAACATTTGTCCAGCACTGCCAACTCTGTTGAACTTGTAACTTGTTTGTCTCTTCTAAATACATAGTAATAATGTTAACAATGTTATTTCAGGGAAATCCAGGCACAAAAGGATTTCCAGGTTATCCAGGAGATGAAGGAGGACCAGTAAGTTGGTGCTTTCACTTTATTTTGGAAAAAGAAAATACAATTCCCTCCCTATTTCCCGAATATAAAGATTGGCCTGATTTTAATTGGCTTTGAGACCTGTTGTGTTTGCTCTGCAGTAAGTCAGAGATTTTGGACAAATGTATAAAATCAAGGATAAAGAAACATATATGGGGCACAACAAAATGACAACAATAACAACAACTTGCATTTTTAAAGTGTCTTTAACAGAGTAAATCAAACCTAGGTGCTTCGTATAGCATGAGCAATCAAAACAAGCTGTAGGAGGAAGTATTGGTGCAGGTGACAAATAGTTCATCAAAGAGTTTGGTTTCAAGGAGGAAAACAAAGTAGCAAGGCAGAGAGGTTTAGGGAAGGAATTTCAGAACTTACGGCCTTGAGAGTTGAAGGTGTAGTTTCGAACAGGGAAGAAATTAAAATTGAATTGGAGAAGGGCAGATGCCTAGACGAGTTGTAGGGCTCGAACTGGGAGGGATTTGAAAACCCAGATGAGAACTTTAAAACTATGGAGTTGCTTAACCTGAAGCTAACACGGTTCAGTCAGAACAAGGGTCTTTGGGGAAGGAAGTTTAGAGAGCTTCAAGTTGCTGGAGAATAGCAAGTGTTGAGGCCAGCAAGGTGTGCACTGGAATGGTCAAGTCTGGAGGTAACAATAACATAGATGAAGGTTTTAGAAGCAGGTGAACTGAGGCAGGATCTGAGTAAGGCAATGAGCAGCCTCAGTAATAATGTTGAAATGTATGTAGCAGGTCACTTTGGGGTCAAGTATGACACCAAGTGTTTCTGTATGTTAAAGGTGCTAGATAAATGCAAGTTGTTGTTGTTTAACCAACACATCTTCAAATTTATTCCAGTATTCACATCTCCTTACTTGGGCAATGAATTCAGAGTACATGGATATGAACAGGCCTCAGAGGCGCTGTTGCACCTTGCTTTGAAGTTTCCACCAAAACACACACTTCAGCTTCAGATGGTTGTCAAGGAGAGCATTGAAGTTGGCAATGAGGAAACAGAGTTTGTGAGTGGGATTGCAGACAAAGGCTGTAGCCTTCCCACTGCTAAAATGGTGGGAATTTCTAGTCATCGATTGGAGGAGCACTCTGAACATAGATGCAGTAGAGGGAGGTGGTGGTGATGAGGTTGAGCCTGGTGATGTCAAAGTACATGTGAAAACAGACAAAGGATAACAAGGGCTAGCATGTTAATGACAAACAGAAGCATACTCAGGGTAGATTCCAGGGGGGCGTACCAGATGTAATGATGCAGGAACAGGAAGCGAAGACATTGCTTTGTTGGCTATGATTGATCATATACATATTGGAAATGCATCTTAATGTAGAAACTATGGACAAAATTGTAAGGCAGATTGCATTGTTGCCTCTAACCTGGTTTATGTGTGCTTACTCATAATTGACTCTATAATTAGGGAGTGGTGGATACTGGAACAATCTTGGAGTTGTATTTGTGGCCAATAAATGAAAACAAATTATATTTATATAGTACATTTAATCGAGGAAAGTAATTTACAGGAATGAAGTGAGGTCAAAATAATTCAAAGGATCAGCTATGAAGTCCATTAATTAAAAATATAGAGATATAGACTTTAAAAGATAAAGAAGGCAGAGAAGTAGATAGATTTAAGAGGGAGGGAGAGCATAAGGCATAGACAAATGAGGCACATTCATTATTTGGTTCAAGGTATTCTTTACGCAGCTTATCAGAACATAACCTTTCCAGTCTA
The DNA here is from genome assembly GCF_004010195.1 of Chiloscyllium plagiosum. Lineage (NCBI taxonomy): Eukaryota > Metazoa > Chordata > Chondrichthyes > Orectolobiformes > Hemiscylliidae > Chiloscyllium > Chiloscyllium plagiosum. The sequence goes on from NC_057738.1 coordinate 22,032,684, forward strand.
TCTTCATCTAATCCATAGTACATTATTACTGAACTTTCTGGTCTGCATTTTCCAGTGAAGATTCTCCATCAGTAGACCTGCTGATAGACTCTTGTATGTGAAGATTTTCTCTTTTTACATATTTTCAGTGAATTCTTATGCCTGTCATCAAAATATCACATTAAATACTAAACAGGTGGAGCATCCTTACTGAATTAATTAATTTTCGGCACTAAAGTTAAAAACTCAAAGACTGAATCTGGGTTGGTGGGTGGGGTGTGGCAGTTATGTTCTCCCACTTATCTTGTGTAACTGCATTGAAATAGCTGCAAAAATATCTGGGATAAAAAAAGAGTGAATAGGAGATTCTATGCAGAAATTCAGCTCCCAGTAATAGACATAACATATGCAATTGGCAGTTTACAGTAAGGAGAGATTGATTAACACGCAATCTCCATATGCATTTAAGATACGCTTGCTGATACATCAAAAAACTTCAGAAATGTAAGTAAATCTGACTTCTTTTCCAGCTTGTTTGTTGCCCAGGCAACAAGAAGGTGGAAACTCCAAGCCCCACAAAGAAACCTTAGGCTTTCTCTACTTTCCTTCTGCCCATTGCCACTCTCAATGTCCTTTCAATTTCCTTCTCAGACCCCTTAACATGAATGGCAGGAGTTGTTCATTTTGATCGTGGGAAGTTAAATCTTATCATGACCACTGTCTTAATGACTCTTTCTTGGTGTTAAAATTGGCCTGAAAAGTGCCAAAAATATTTCTTAAACTTGGAAACAAAAAAACCCACAGATTACTAGTCTCAGCCCAATGTTTATCCAACTTTACTGAGTTGATGCATTTGGAAAATCTGACACTTTTACCATTTATTATGATTATCTTAGCAACATATAGGACATGACTTTATATCCAGACTCAGGGATAACTGATTCGAACATTTGTACTTCAGTGAGAGTGCTGTTTTGTAAATAAATCAACAGAACACAGCTGTTTTGTTCAGACTGAATGGGATATAATCCCTCTGAGGATTTTTGTACCCAATATAAAATATCAAATTGTATCATGATACAAAAGCACAATTCCTCAGACCTCGCCCTCATCCCAAGTCCAAACATTCCCCCACATTTTCCAAATGAATTGTTATTTAACAATTCTGAAGACGAGTCATACCAGACTGAAAATATTAACTCTACACTGATGCTACCAGGACAGCTGAGTTACTTCAGCATTTCCTGTGTTTATTTCAGATAACCAGCATTTGCAGTAGTATGATTTTATTTGAAACTTCATGGAAAATGTATTTGATAATATATCCATGAATTGATCCTGCCAAAATACAAGTCTCTTTAAAACAGTGAGCTTTGACTACGTGTGGTAGATAGACACTGTGGTTAGTGTAGTATAATTTGAATACTAAATGAATTAGCCTCGACATAGGACAGATTAATGCATAATTGAGGAACAAAATGCTTGTGGGTGAACTGAGAAATATAAAAACATTCTTTTATAGAAGGAAAATCCTGATTCACTGCATACTCACCTCATACAGTTCAGTTATAGATAGTTACTTGAAAAATGGCATGAAGGCTGGATCATTTACCATATCAATCTAATTGACATTTATCAATATGTTATCACATGATAACCTAACCATTTAGGTATTGCTATTACTTTGTACACTTCAAGCAATACATTTTTTGTTTTTCAATTGAAAATGTACAAAAGCACCATTGAATATTATATGCCAGACAGGAGCCAAAAAAAAATCCTAAAAAAACCTGAACATTAAGTTTTATTTTCCTAGTTGAAAAGTGCACCTAAACATGAAAAGAAGATAAAGTTAACTTCTGTTTACTGATAATACTTAGGAGATAAACCAACTAGAAAGGGGCTATATGGTATAAAATGATGACCAATAGATCTGAAGATCAACATAAAATATTTTAGCCTTAACGTATGTTGATGACCCTTAGGTTTGCAAAGCCACCATTATTTAAACCTTTATTGCTGTCTTCATTTCCAAAATAGCATGAACATTTTCAGTATATTTTTCTGTTCTGTGTGTCAATTTGAATTGTTCCTGTTATATCTTTCTTCATCTGGAAAGTCCTTTATTTCACAGCGCGATTGAGAATTAGTTTCTTAGCAAACAACAATCCTGAACATAATTATTTGAAATCCTAATGCATTGAAATTGTGAGAATAATCTTTAAACCTTTGAAACAAACAGCACTATGTGTCCAACCGTAAGCATGTGACATGACTTATTATAGGTTTAACAATATTAGCCATTGGAAATCTCTGACTGATTTTGTTTTTTCACAATAATTTCAGGGTGACAGGGGCCCAGCAGGTATAAATGGAACTCAAGGAGTGGAAGGATGTCCTGGCTCCCCAGGTCCCAAGGCAAGAAACTCCTCGTTTTGAGGCATAGACAATCAATACATCTCAAATTTTTACAGTCAAAATTTTATTTCACAGTTTAATTAATGAGTATCTTTTTTTTAGGGGAAATCAGGGTATCCAGGAGAGAAGGTAATATGGAACTTTATTTAATCTAAATTAAAAATTTATTTAACATTATTAAACAAAAACAGAATGTTTTGTTCACTTTGACATTTCTAAGTTTACCAATGTATAATCTGTATATTATGTTACCATTACAACAGGGTAGTGATGGGGACCATGGTATTGATGGAATAGCTGGAGAACAGGTAATAATTGCCTAAATTAGATCATATGAAAATATTATTTGTAGAAATGCTAATAAGTACTAATTGAGCACTGTGTTCTTACAGGGAGACCACGGAAATCCAGGAGCACCTGGCGAAAAGGGAAACGCAGGAAATCCGGTATTGTCATCTTCTAGTAATCAGATGAAAGTACTCCTATCAACAAGTACTTAAATGTTGTCCCTTGTCTCTTCCATCCATGCAGTTTCTTTCTTTAACAGACATGGTTAAGTTTTGCTTCATCATAGAACATAGAACATAGAACAGTACAGCACAGAACAGGCCCTTCAGCCCATGATATTGTGCCGACTACTGATCCTCATGTATGCACCCTCAAATTTCTGTGACCATATGCATGTCCAGTAGTCTCTTAAATGTCCCCAATGACCTTGCTTCCACAACTGTTGCTGGCAACGCATTCCATGCTCTCACAATACTCTGTGTAAAGAGCCCGCCTCTGACATCCCCTCTATACTTTCCTCCAACCAGCTTTAAACTATGACCCCTCGTGTTAATCATTTCTGCCCTGGGAAATAGTCTCCGGCTATCGACTCTATCTATGCCTCTCATTATCTTGTATACCTCAATTAGGTCCCCTCTCCTCCTCCTTTTCTCCAATGAAAAAAGTCCGAGCTCAGTCAACCTCTCTTCATAAGATAAGCCCTCCAGTCCAGGCAGCATCCTGGTAAACCTCCTCTGAACCCTCTCCAAAGCATCCACATCTTTCCTATAATAGGGCAACCAGAAATGGGTGCAGTATTCCAAGTGCGGTCTAGCCAAAGTTTTATAGAGCTGCAACAAGATCTCACGACTCTTAAACTCAATCCCCCTGTTAATGAAAGCCAAAACACCATATGCTTTCTTAACAACCCTGTCCACTTGGGTGGCCATTTTAAGGGATCTATGTACCTGCACACCAAGATCCCTCTGTTCCTCCACACTGACAAGAATCCTATCCTTAATCCTGTACTCAACTTTCAAATTCGACCTTCCAAAATGCATCACCTCACATTTATCCAGGTTGAACTCCATCTGCCACCTCTCAGCCCATCTCAACGCCCCTCCACCAAATCCCTTCTCCCTACCTTTTATCTTAGCCTGCTTGGCACACCTTCCTCCTTCCTGAAGAAGGGCTTATGCCCGAAACATCAATTCTCCTGCTCCTTGGATGCTGCCTGACCTGCTGCGCTTTTCCAGCAACACATTTTTCAGCTCTGATCTCCAGCATCTGTAGTCCTCACTTTCTCCTCGGATAAATATTATCCAGGATATCAGGGATAAATCCCCAGCACATCTTCACAATAGTAAAACAGGATCTTTGAGATCCATGTGAACAGGCTTGTGGACCTTCATCCCAAAGACAGCACCAATAAAAAGGAAGCACTCCCTTAGAACTGCACTGGAGTTTCTGCCCAAATTATTGTGCTGATGTCCTGCCTGGAACCCAGGACCTTGCAATTTAGAAACAAGAATGTTATGAACAAAATCACAGATGTAAGGTAATAAATCTGTTATGAGATGCTAATTTGCAGTAAATTTCATTACTCTTTTTCTATTGTGAAGTATCAAGTTAACCTGCAAATACCATTAGCTGGGTGTTATGGTATGTTCATGAAGGGGTGTGTGAAATATGATGGGTTCCTAGCACACTGGTCTCCCACATACCTTGATCCATGCCACATAAGACGCTGTGTGGGTAAGACACTGAATAGTCCACCCACCCTAAGGTCTACTTGGCCATTAACTGCCCAATTAAATGGCAATTAAAAACTTCAACCCACCTCTACAGCTATAATACACTGTGTAATGGCAAACAGATGAGGGCAGCAAGACTATTTTTTCATCAATATTGATGGGGTTAATCCTAATTCAGCAGGGTACATTGGAGCCACCCTCATAAAGTTGTACTCTTTCCTACCCTTTGCATCTCTCCACTTGATCTCAAGAGCTCTTCCACCTCCTGAGCATCCTCCAACCTCCTAACGAAGCTGTATCTCTTACTGCTGTCAAAGTCCAGGTGCACTTTCCCCCCCAAGTATGGTATTAGCATCCTCTACTCTCTCCTGGTGCTGCTTGGACTGCAAGATTTGCCGACCAGATTGTGTTATAGGCATATTCCCCTGACAATACAAGTTCCCTGTGAACTGCTCTATCAATGCTGTCCAGTGTGACTGGCAACTCATTTACGTACAAAATGAGAAACACGCCTTCCCTGTTGAGCTGTACCTCAATGAGGATAGTATTCCAGACAACACATCATCATTGCAAGGATCTTGAGATCATCTGTACTTAATGACACACTGAAAAACAGACAAAATCAAAGCCTGTCTTTGCAGTTGGGCTGCAGCTAAAGTAGATACTGGAGACTTTGGAATTGAAACAGCTATCTGATCAATTTCAATTTTGAAATTGTAACCATATGTGTAATTATGAAATCTTCTTACTTCAAAAATCAAAGACAATGCTTCATGAGCATAATTTCGCTCATTGACATGGAGGATGCATGAAGCAAATGCAATCAGTCTCTCTTCGTTATCCAACACTCTGAATGGAGAGGTATCTCATGCTAGCTTAGTGTTGTTGGACATGTTGTAATGTACAATTATTGTACCATTCACCAATTTACTTTTGCACAACTTCAGTGTTTTATTGCACTCTAGTTTGTCCACAGAATATCCATCCTCAAGAGTTTATGCAACAAAGTAAACTTTGATATTAATTTACTGTAGAATTCGCCAGAACCAAAAAAATCCAAACACAGACATTCTGATTGTGTTGATGCATTTTTTGTTGCTTGAGCTTTGCACTTGTAATCTGTCTTTGTCAATTACTCAACAATGCTTTAAAATATTTGATATTTATCTGCCTTTCCCCAACTCCCATGCTTTCCCAAACATTGAAACGCCTTCTTCAGCCCATTATGCCTGTTTGGAGCTGAAATAAACAGCCCTCTAAAGAGCAGTCTTCCCTGAATTCCTTGCAAAATTTGATTCATTGTCCTTTGAGAAATTTCAAGAGGTTGAAGAAACACCAAATGCTAGATTCTGGAACTGAAATAGCCTCTTGTGTATGAATAGGAGAAAGTGAGGACTGCAGGTGCTGGAGAATCAGAGTCGAAAAGGAGCATGCTAGAAAAGCACAGCAAGTCAGGCAGCATCTGGGGAGCAGGAGAATCGATGTTTTGTGCATAAGCCCTTTACCAGGAATGTGGAGGGAGAAGGGGATGAGCGATAAATGGGGGTGAGGATGGGGCTTAAGAGGAAGGTATAGACAAATATAGCTTAGATTTATTATCTAACTTAAGCTGTAGATAAACATTTGTCAGATCTAATTCTGATAAAATCTGACCTCCAGACAGCACTGTTTACATTCTAGCACCTAATGTATCTTATAATTCTCATATATTCCCATTGACCAGTTGCTGTTTTACAAATGTATATATTAACTGCCCACTCCTCCAGTCAGTGCTTTCTCTGGTTATTTCTTTTAAAGACTTTGGCAAAATCACCTTCCTTCTTGCAGCTGCAGTACTCTCTGTTCTCACAGATGAATAGCTCTGTACCAAATATTTGGTCCAAGCTTGGGTAACAGGACTTTGTCATAACTTTCCTACCAGATGCTGGTGTTGGGGCCCTCTACTTAGTCAGTTACAGCTTAGTTCTCTCAGCAGCCCATTGTTAACCCTGACCTCTCTTGAGTCATGGTTCATCATATCTACAGGCAATGCTGTCTGGCAAGCTGTGTATAAAATTATCTTTGGTAATATTAGCAACTTTTCTTTTGTGTCTTCTTCTTTTAAATCAGACACAAATCTGTCCCGTACTGCTGTTCCACAGCTAATGACAATACCAAGGCTGTCAAAATGTGGTGGGCAATTTCTGTGGAAGGAGAGATTAAGGGATGGTGGGTTGCAGTGACCTAGAGATGGGAGTAAAAGCATGATGGTTTGAAATGGTGGTTTAAAAAAAACAAGAATGCAATCTTATTTGAGGAAAAGGTAGAGAGAGGTGGGCAGAGAAGATATCTCAATGTGAACATTTTTATGGTACTCAGATGTGTGTTATAATAAAACCTACTATAGTCATTTAAGAACTAATGCATTGTGCATAATTTTAGGGGAAGAAAGGACAAAAAGGAGACATTGGTGAACATGGAACACCAGGTTTACGTGGAAACCGTGTAAGTAAAACCACATTCATATATGAATAAAATGAGATTCTGAATGGGCTATTTATTTACTTTAATTTTTAGTATCTAGAGTTTTCATATCAGATAGGTGGTGTTTTCTGCAGTGTAATTTGGAAAAACACTAAGAGATTAAAGAACTTGAAGATTAAATTATGTCAAATGCATTTTCTGCAAACTTCTGTGATTTAAAAAAATCACCCCAACCCCAACTCACCCATCCAGGATGAGTTTTTGCTCATTATATCTAATCCCAGGACTTCAATTAAGCTCACAAAGTTAAGCAAGGATAAGTTTAAAAAAATTAAGGAGTATTGATTTATTTAGTGACCAGTTTACACCAACAAAAACTAACAAATGATTTCTTAAATTTTTAGAAGTACTTATTATTGATTGGCTTGCTTAATTGTGTTGGACTGAACATACTCATTAAAAATGTTTCTTTTTTGGATAAGCCCATTTTCAACTGTATTAATAAACCTGTGTCATGATATGATTCTTAATTCAAAGAATATATTTTAATGTGAATTTCAAGTAAATAGTTTCCTAAGTGCTGCTGGATTGCACTAGTTTATAGAAGATTTTATGTTCAGAAATATGCATCTGAGTTTGTGTCAAAACTTGCACTGGAGAACATGCAGAGGGAATTTTCAACAATGTCTAGACTGGAAACAGTTAGTTATTAGGAAAGATTGAATAAGTTTGCGATGGTTTGTTTGGAACAGAGGAGGCCTAATTCGAAATGTATAAAACTATGAGAAATTATATAAAGTATAAAACTACAAAAGATCCATTTCCCTTTTGATGAGGGGTCCATAACATGGGAGCATTGATTTATAGTATGTAGAAGTTTTAAAAGAGATTAGGCAGAACTTTTTCTACCAGATGATGCTTGAGAGTTGGAACTCATGACCAGAAAGCTAGTGCTTCCAAATGAACCTATTGGACTATAACCTGGTGTCGTGTGATTTTTAACTTTGTCCACCCTAATCCAATTCTGGCTCCTCCAAATCATGACTACAAGAAAGAATAGTGAAGGTAGAAGCCCTCACAACATTTGAAAAATATCTGAAGTGGTTTGTAAAATAGGTGATCGATTAAAAGTGGGAAAGTGGGGCAAGACTGAATGGCTATTTACCAACCAGTGCAGATAAGCGGCACAATGGCTCAGTGGTTAGCACTGCTGCTTTATATCATCAGGGACCCAAGTTCTATTTCAACATTATGCAACTGTTTGTGTGGAGTTTTCAAGTTCACATTGCATCTGCATGGAATTCCTCCCACAGTCTTAAGATGTGCAGGTTAGATGGATTGGTTGTGCTAAATTGCCTGCATTGTCCAGGGATATACAGGTGAAGTGGGGTTAGCCATGGGTGGGGGGGTGGAGGTGTGAGTATGGCTCTTCAGAGGATTGGTGTGGATTTAATAGGACATTTGGCCAACTTCCACATTGCAGGGATTTGATAAAATGCCTTTATCTACACAGTCAATGTTTATGTGTCAAAGAATTCAATTCTAAACACAAGTGCAACTTTTGTTTGTTTTCTTAATGTATCGTCCCCAAGAGATACAGAAAGTGCTTTAATCACCAATCAGGTGAGAGTTCTGTGGGAAGACAAGTGGAGAATCATCAGTCATTCATCTTTCATCAGATTTAAAGCTTCATAACCAAGTACACAACACAGAGGGAAGGGGTGGGTGTCAGTACCTCACAACCTGTTGGCTTCAACATTGAGTTCAACAGTTGCAGATCATAAAAACAATTTCTCACACAGCGTGTGCTGGTAATGATTTGTCTGTAAATATTTGAGTTTTCTCTAGACGTTCTCATTTCTTAAATGCCTCATTATCATCTCTTTCATCAATTTTCATTTTATCCCTCATCCCTCAAATGGCTATCAAGCAGGTTATGGGCTAAAAGCCAGAAAGTGGGACGAGGCTGAAAGGCTATTTACCGACTAGTATAGATACATGGCATGGTGGCTCAGTGGTTAGCACTGCTGCATCACAGGGGCTAGGTACCCAGGTTCAATCCCACCCTTGGGTGATCATCTATGTAGGTCATTAATGCTCTCCCTCTCTGCCTCAGGATCTTTCCCTCTCTCATCTGTTTTGGTTTGATTCTGTTCTTGGATCTTTCAATGAAAGAGGTGACAGGGAACCCTTCCTCACTGAGCATGTCAGCACCATAAGCCATTTATTGCTGCAGGAAACAATGATTTGGCTGGAGCTGGCACCTTTCCCCCTCCCTCAATATGTGCAATTCACTTTTCAGGGAGCTGGTAGTTAATCTGGTTAGTTGGCAGCTCTTGGCCCCAGCAGCAAACAGCCAACATTGGGACATCAGGTTGGACCAGGTATGTGAAGAGGGCTGAGGGAGCACCTACAAGGTTCAGACTTTGAAGTGAGTTTTGAGGGCGGGAGCCTGATATGGAAAGGTGGCCCTTGATGGAAGATGCCTCCCTTATTTATACATGACCTGCCAGGCCTCTCCCCTGCTCCTGAGTCCCTCCCTCCAGACTGCAAATGGAAGTCCCTTTGGTAGCTAAAATAAAAGCAAATGACTGCGGATGCTGGAATCTGAAACCAAAAGAGAAAATGCTGGAAAATCTCAGCAGGTCTGGCGGCATTTGTAAGGAGAGAAAAGAGCTGACTCTTTGTCAAAGAGTCAGTTAGACTCGAAACGTCAGCTCTTTTCTCTCCTTATAGATGCTGCCAGACCTGCTGAGATTTTCCAGCATTTTCTCTTTTGGCCCCTTTGGTAGCTGCTTGTGTGGGCACCAATTGAGGCAAAGATTGGTGAAGTTAACCCGCATAGAATTGTGGGTGAGATTTCGAGGGGATGCTGTGGGAAGCCACCCCTTCTGCTGGGACGTGTGGTGGTTAAAAGCAGGAAGCCCATAGGAGAAGCAGGAGTCATTTCTGATGCTACATTGGCACACAGTGGCCATTGCATAGAGTTTTCGCTGGAAGCACTGAGGCAATTAGGCTGTGAACCTTAGGGGGTTCAGTGTTGCCCTCTCAAGGCCCCAGTGTCACATCCAACTCGAGTGGGTGCGGGGCAATTTCCTGGGTTTCAATGGTACACCTCTATGGGTGTAGACCTTCAGGCCTGTGACATGGATGTACCACTGTGCTCCCCTTGCCAGGTCACAGAAGTGTGGTGAAGCACTCCATGCACTGTGGCCACACCCTGTTGACCACACGGATAACTGCTCTTCTCCTGAACTATTCCCAGCTTTTATTGGCTGGCCTTCTCCCATCACTCTCCAGAATCAGAACACTTCACAAGATTGCCACTACCTCTATCAATGCCTTTAGGGAGGCATTAGCCAGTTGTGGGGCTGCTGCTCCTCAAGCAAGCAGCAATCTGATATTCTGCTGCATTCTGTTCCCAACCACTGACAAAGATGCCAGTGTTCATAATTACATTTAGCAGATGGCCTTTAACTCAGGCCTTTAAGTACATCCCACTTCCCCAAGTAATCCACAGGGCCAAACAGGACAGTGACTGGGCAACGGAGAAATCACTAGCTTTACCTGCAGAATACCATTGGACACTCACCAGTGATGATGAGCAGGATTGAGACCTCAAACTGATCCTGATGCTTAGGTCCTGACCCTGGAACGAAAATTGACCCATTAACTCTGATCCAGTCTCCAGAAAAGCTACTGGACCTGTTGAGTATTTCCAGCTTATCTGCTTTTATGGAGATGCTCTTTCCACATCCTTTTTTACACCAGATGATGGTTGGTTTGATCATTTATGAATGAGGACTTCATGAGCTTCCGCAACCCATTAAACAATGAATGGATAAGATGGTCTGGCATCCATTTCTGATGCACAGAATTAACCCACTGGATGCAACAGAACATTTGGAACTCAAGCTCAGGTGTATACTCACTGGTGGCTGTCTGTAACAGGGCTCTAATTCTACATTTACTCATTTCGTGAAAAGAGATGTTATCTGTAATGAGGTCAGCCAGGTGAATCTCATGCAATAGGAGTCCCCTGATGGAGGCCGTTAATTTGATCAAATCAGGGAGCCCTGGATGACAGATAAGAACAGGAGTGTCAGACATCCTGTTCACTCAGATCCTGAGCTGGATCTGAGGGAGTTGGATCAATGTCTAGGACTCTCCACATGTAAATAAAGGGTGATTTGGCAATGGGATACCAGTCTCTGTGAAGTTATTACATTATCATTAGCCAAGAGCTCACATTATTAATTGTGACTTTTGGCAGTGATATTCAGGTGATGTTCTTATGGCGCCTTGCACAATTAAAACTGTACAACTTAAATTTGTTCGCTGTAGCTCTTTTAACAGTACCTGAAACGTCCTGTCAAAATCTGTAGACAAATAAATAGCTTACTCATACATCATCTTATTATGTTGATAAGAGTACCATATGGCACAAAGTATTGGTATAACTCTCCTACCTGTGTCAAACTGAAGAATTCAGCAACTAATCTGCAAATGTTGCTCATCTTTGACACTTTACCTTCTGCTTGTTCTTATGTTAAGATAAATAACTTGGGTACAGTGTACCCACAGTTCCAATGAATTTCTCGAAAAGCTATTTCATTCAAAATTCAATCCTTCAGCACAGGATACTATCAAAAAACTCTTAATTGTCTTTTATGGGATTTTCACAGGATGATTTTTCCATTTTATTTAGGGTGAACTCGGCATCACAAACAATATTCAAGGCTCAAAAGGTGAAAGAGGAGACATTGGACGTCCGGTATGCTATATTCATATTCAAATGTGTAATGTTTCTGGGTTTATCATACCAGTGAAAAAATAATATTGTCTGATTAATGCACGGTGATATTTATGTACAACCTAGCCAGCAAATTATAGTGAGGAAGGGATGCCCAGTAATGTTTGCTCCCCTACCACTGGTTTCACACAAATGGCGTCTCCTACCCAACTTCAATGTTTAATTCAATATGTACCCAAAGATAGGCTGCACGCAATCAACATCTATACAAGACTGTATGTTGTGTGCTGCAAAACAAAAACATTTAGCTGTGTCATGTATTTAAACAGATTGACCATGATTACATACAAATGTCAAGGGTACATCGCTTAATGTCTGATGATATTCTAGTTGTCATTATATTTCATATTATTTGCTTATTAATCTCTCCAGTGAAAATTAGGTTTAGCAATTATTCACACATAATAATTGTGTGACATAATAATGACATAATAATTGTTAAATTATTGTCAATCATTTTCTCTTGCTCAGAAAGTGAACAATTTTAGGTTTCATTACAAACAGTAACAACTGTAAATTGCTTCAAGATTTTTTTTTAAAAAAATCAAATATTATGTTTTTCTTATTCTATTTTCTTCCCTTCTCGTAACTAAATGTTTCCTTTTCTTCTTTTATTCATTCTTTTGTACCTTTTGACCTTCTCGGTACTCTGTTATGTTATTTCTCAATCCTTTATTTTCATTTTTATAAAGAGAATTGTCCAGAATTTTGTGTAGCCATGCCTGTCTCTGTCCATTTAATTTATATGAAGGACTGACCAAAGAGAGAGCGAGACAGTACAGAAAAAGTTAGAAATAAAGTTGAATCTCCATCAAAAATTAAAGTCTGTTTCCACAAGTTCATATTTAGTACAATGAGGTTGCTTTCCAATAATTAAGACTTCTCCAATATACAAACCATACTTGGACTGAAATGAACAAGTCCTAACTTTCTGTGATTAAACTTTAGTCTCTCTCTGTAGCAGGTGTGCTGGAGCTAAATGGCATTTGATGCATTTGAACGCAAAACCGATTATTTTCACTGCTTATAGAGGGACAACACACCTTGTATTAAAACTTATGGATTTTTGGGATCTGCAATCAAGTGAAGCATCTGCTTGGTTTGCAAATAAATAATTTCAGAACTTTGTGGCCAAAGTTTTTTTTAAAACTTAAACATGTCTTAGCTGGTTTAATTCATGGGAAAGGTTCTGAGATGACCCACTTTAGCACACTCTGGACCAATTCTGTGTCAGCACAATGTTTACATAAGCTGTGGAAACTTCAGTCTGCTCCCATACTATGACATTGCTATACATCATGTTAATGTACACAGTTAATGCCATAATTTTGAGCTTAAGTGATTAAGAAAGCATTCTTATTTAAATCCTGTTCATAAGAAAGATTGCATGCAGTCATTAGAAATTAAAACAGAGTTTTAATTGCATGTCCTCAAGTGAAGTTCTTTAGGAGTGAGATCATCATGATAATTCTACCTTTATCATCTTCCTCTTCTTTTCACAAATTCAGTGTTGTTTGGCGCCCATGGAGTACTTTAACAATCCCTAGAGCAATGTAGGGCCTCTTAGCATTCTTCCTTTTGTCCATTTGAGAAAGCATTTAGTTTAAAAGCAATTATTTTGCCTTACATCCAAAAATCATGTTGATTGCAGCATCTCCAAGAGTTCAGTTACATTTTGGCAATCTCCAGGACTGGCTAGTAACTTTGAGTACTGCTCATCATCAAGCTGAAATTATGTTACTGGAATTATGGATGGGATAATTTATTAATTATTTCATTTATGGCATTAAGTAATGCAGTGTTCTGTTTTATTGGTATAAACACATTTATCCTAAATAAATAGTGTTTTTCTGTGATGGTAAAGTTACTCAGTAAATTTCTATAAATAGAGTTGTAATAATAAGGAAATATTTTGTTGCAGGGTGATCCAGGAGACGATGGTAATCCAGGAAAGCCTGGAGCTGCAGGAAAACCCGTAAGAACCTCTCCATTACCTCTTTTCAGAATGTCTGAAGTTACACAATTCCTGATTCTAACATAAAGTGCTCTGCTGTTAAAGCTTTTCACCACATTCATGAATTCCATAGCCTTGAATTGCTCTGATCTCAGTTCAAAAGGGTTGTCCCTTCACTCTGGGGCTGTGCCCTCAAGTCTTAGTCTCTTCTACGAGTGGAAACATCTTCTCCATGTCCATTCTGTCCAGGACTCTCAGTATTCTACAAGTTTCAGTCAGATCAACCCCCCCATCTTGATCCTTCTAAACTCCATTGGGTTCCAGAGTCCTCAGCTACTCCTTTTCTGATTGATGCCGGCCTGATCCTCCCTCATGTCTTTGTTGCTATCTTTCCAGTATATTTGCATAGTCAGGTCAGACAGATCATATCCAAAGTGAGACATACCCTGTGTGAGTATATAGTTTGGGGAATTTGGATGAAATATGGAAATTTGGTGCAGAGGGAAAGAGATGCTTTTTGCTTGTCTTTTTTGTCTCCTAGTTTGTAAGCATTTGTTTTTAAAAACAGGCTAAATTGAATCCCAGAATCAGGGGCTCAGCACAAAAGAGTGACATCACAGATAAACTGTAAGTTCACTGGTTAGTGATAGCTATTAATTTGACCATCTATTGGAAGTTATTTTCAGGTTGAAGATAAACAGGGAAAATATTTACGGGCTACAAACTAAAAAAACAGTATGAAATTTTTAAAAGTCAAATTAAGAACTAAGTAGTCGGATGCTGGGCCAGGCAAGGTGTAGTAGGTGCTTGATGTGGGAGCTGGTGGACCCCATTGTGCTTCATAGTGACCACATCTATGGCAAGTGTTGGGTGTTTGAGGAACTCCAGGTCAGAGTTGATGAGCTGGAGTCTGAGCTTTGAATATTGTGACACGTGAGGGAGAGGGAGAGTTCCTGAATCCTGTGTTTCGGAAGTCAGTCACACCCCCTTAGATTAACTACCACAAATTCAGTCAGCGGTCAGGCTTGGAATGGTGTGGTTACAAGCAAAGCAGGTAGAAGGATCCAGGAGATAGTGCTGAAGGAGCCTCAGCCCTTAGCTTGTCTAGCAGATTTGAGATTCTTGCTCCGTGTGGGATATGTGAGTATATAGTATAAATTACTCACTTTTAGGTTGGGCGTTGTTCAGTTCCTGGAGGCAGTTGGAGAGGTCAGGAGGTTATATACTTGGGTGGTTGCTTTACCCGAAATACTATTCGGGTAGTGTCTCCCACCCATCCTCCTCCACTAACCAAAAAAAAGTTCTGTGTGTCGTTTGAGAAGGAGCCAAGCGTTTTCTTTCGTGTTTCATTTTCTCAGCGGTCTATTTGGGAATTTAGAACAGTGGGAATGGAGGTTAGGGCAGCTGAATGTTTTTCCTGCAATATGTGGGAAATAAGGATCAACTCCAGTGTCCCTGCTGACTTCATTTATGGCAAGTGCACCCAACTCCAGCTCCTCAAAAACCATGTTAGGGAACTGGAGCTGGAACTGGATGAATTTCAGATCATTCGGGAAATGGAGGAGGTTATTGAAAGGAGTTACAGAGAGGTAGTTACTCCACAGCCATGAGAAGAAGATAGATGGGTTACCGTCAGGGGTAGGAAAGGGAAGGGAAGGTAGTACACGGATCTCCTGTGGTGGTTTCTCAGCAACAAGTATGCCATTTTGGATACAGTTGAGGGGGGTAATTTATTAAGGGTGTGCAATGGGGCACGATCTCTGGCACAGAGTCTGTTCCTGTTGCTCTGAGGAGAAGGGGGAAGAGGAGCAGAGCATTAGTCATTGGTGACTCCATAGTTAGGGTGCCAGATAGGAGGTTTTGTGGGAATGAGAGAGACTCGCAATAGGTGTTTTGCTTTCTAGTTGCCAGGGGTTCATGATGTCTCTGATCTCATTTTCAGGATCCTTGAGGGGAAGGGGGAGCAGTCCCAAGTGGTGGTCCACATAGGGACCAACGACATAGGTAGGAAGAAAGGTGGGGATCTAAGGAAGAAATTCAGGGAGCTAGGGTGGAAGTTTAGAGCTGGAACAAACAGAGTTGTTATCTTTAGTTTGTTGCTTGTGCCACGTGTTAGTGAGGCAAAGAACAGAGATGGTGCAGGGGGAGTTCTTGGATAATTGGAGCTCTTGCTGGGGAAGGTGGGACCTCGACAAACAGGATGGTCTTCACCTGAACCAGAGGGGTACCAATATCCTGGGGAATGCAGCAGAGGGATAAGAAACTGAATTGTAGTTCCAGTGTACAGGAGGTTGAGGGTAGTGAGGTCAAGGATAGGTTTACAAGGTCATGAGAGAGCGCTGGCAATCAGGATGGTTTGGTTTGAAATGTGTGTACTTCAATGCCAGGAGCATCCAGAATAAGGTGGGTGAACTTGCAGCATGAGTTGGTACCTGGGATTTCAATATTGCGGCCATTTCAGAGACATGGCTAAAGGAGGGTTAAGAATGGTTGTTGCAGATTCAGGGATTTGGATGTTTCAGTAAGAACAGAGAAGCTGGTAAAAGGGATGTGGAGTGTGGCAATGTTAATCAGGTGTAACATTACAGCAGTTGACAAAACGTTTGAGGACTCATCCACTGAGGTAGTTTGGCTGAGGTTAGAAAAAGGAAAGGAGAAGTCACCCTGTTGGGAGTTTTCTATAGGCCTCTGAATTATTCCAGCAATGTAGAGGAAAGGTAGCAAAGATGATTCTTGATAGGAGCAAGAGTAACAGGGTAGTTGTTATGGGAGATGTTAACTTGCCCAATATTGACTGAGAATACTACAGTTCAAGTAGTTTAGACGGGTCAGTTTTTGTTCAATATGTGCAGAGAGAAGCCAGAGAAGAGATTGCAGAGCCTTTGGCGTTGATCTTTATGTCACCATTGTCGACAGGAGCAGTACCAGAAGACTGGAAAAGAGTAAACGTTGTTCCTTTGTTTAAGAAGGGGCGTCGGGACGACCCTGGTATTTATAGCCCAGTGAGTCTTACTTCGGTTGTGGGTAAGGAGTTTGTAAAGGTTATACGAGATACAATTTATAATCATCTGGAAAGGAATAATTTGATTAGGGGATAGTCAACATGATTTTGTGGAGGGTAGGCTGTGGCTAACTAACCTTATTGAGTTCTTTCAGAAGTTAACAAAACAGGTGGATGATACTAAAGCAGTTGATGTGGTATATATGGACTTTAGTAAGACATTTGATAAGATTCCACACAGAAGACTATTGCACAAAATACTGATTTTTGGGATTGAAGGTGATTTAACAATTTGGATCAGAAATTGACTAGCTGAAAGAAGAGGTGGTGGTTGATGGGAAATGTTCATTCTGGAGCTCAGTAAGCAGTAGTGTGCCACAAGGATCTGTTTTAGGGCAACTGCTGTTTGTCATTTTTATAAGTGGTCTGGATGTGGGTGTAGAAGGGTGCGTTAGTAAATTTGTGGATGACACTAAGGTTGGTACAGTTGTGGATAGTGCTGAAGGATGTTGTAGTTTACAGAGAAACATAGATAGGTTGCAGAGCTGGGCTGAGAAGTGGCAAATAGAGTTTAATTCAGAAAAGTGTGAGGTAGTTCACTTTGGAAGAAGTAACAGGAATGCAGAGTACTGGGCTAATGGTAAACTTCTTGGCAGTGTAGATGAACAGAGAGAACTCAGTGTCAAGGTGCACAAATCCTGAAAGTTGCCACCCAGGTTGATAGGGTTATTAAGAAGGCATACGGTGAGTTGGCATTTATTGGTAGGGTGATTGAGTTTCTGAGCCAGGAGGTCATGCTTCAGCTGTACAAGACACCGGTAAGGCCGCACTTGGAGTATTGCGTACTGTTCGGGTCACCGCATTGTAGGAAGGATGTGGAAGGCTTGGAAAGCATTCAGAGGAGATTTACTAGGATATTGCCTGGTATGGAAGGAAGATCTTATGATCTTATGAGGAAAGGCTGAGGGAACTGAGGCTGTTTTCATCGCAGAGAAGAAGGTTGAGACGTGACTTAAGCGAGACATATAAGATAATCAGAGGCTTAGATAGGGTAGACAGTGAGAGCCTTTTTCCTCAGATGTTGAAGGCTAACACAGGGGGACATAGCTTTAAATTGAGGGGTGATAGATTTAGGACAGATACCAGAGGTAGTTTCTTTACTCAGAGAGTAGTGGGGCATGGATTCACCGATGTTAAGGGCATTTAAATGTTCATTGGACATAACATATGGATAATAATGGAATGGTATAGGTTAGATGGGCATCAGTTTATTTTCACAGGTCGACCCAACATTGAGGTTCGAAGGACCTGAACTGTGCTGTAGCATTCTATGTTCTATGTTCTATATGTAGGGAGAATGAGCAAATTGATCATAGGACCATAGTGCAGGGAGTCATTGCAGAGGGAAGGAAACAGAAATGTAGTTGTTATTGGAGATAGTATAGTCAGGATAATAGATACTGTTCCCTGGGGCCAAGATTGGCAGTCCTGAAGGCTGTGTTGCCTGCCTAGGGTCCGGATTCAGGATATCTGATCTGGTCTGGAAAGGAACTTGGGAGAGGAAAGATCCAATTGTCGTGGTCAGCAAAGATACCAATGATATGGAGAGAAAGAGGTTCTGCTGAGGGATTGTGAGCAGCTAGGGGCTGAATTAAAAAGTAGAACCAAAAAGATAATAATCTCTGATTATTACCTGAGACATGAGCAAATTGATGCAAGGTCAACAAGATTAATGATGTAAACACATGGCTCAAAGCTTGGTGTGGGAGAAACAGATTCAAATTCATGCAATGTTGGCACTAGACATGAGGAAGGAGGGAGCTGTAGTGATGGGACAAGCTCCACCTGAATCATGCTGGGACCAGCATAACTCAGACTGTAGATAGGGATTTAAACTAAATAGTGAGGGGTGGGTTCAGCTGCATGGAAAATTATTCAGAAGTTAAAAGGGGCAGGGCTCAGCAGAGGTTATTAAAGTTTCCAGATCAAGTAATAAGACACATAGTATGGAAAGGGTCATGAATCTAACTTCACGCACAGCAGATAAGGGGACAACAATGAGAAAGGGTGCCAGTCAATATAGGGCTGAGGGTATTGTACTGAAATGCACGCAGTTTACAAAACAAGATAATGAGGTTGTAGCACAGATTGAAATTGGAAGGAAGATGGTGTGGGTTTCACAGAGAGACGTAGCTGCATGGGGATCAGGCTAGAAATTAAATATTCAAGGATACGCATTCTATTGATAGGACAGGCAGATGGACAGAGTGGGCAGGATTGTCTTGTTAGCAAGAGAAGAAATTAAATTGATAGCTAGAAGTGGTATAGAGTGGAAGGCATAGAAATTCTGTGGGTAGTGCTGGAGAACTGCAAAGGAAAAATGATCCTGATAGGAGTCATGTACAGGCCTCCTAGCCAGAGTCAGGACATGGGCAAGAAAATAAACGAGGAGATAGAAAGACATGTGAGAAAGGCACTATTACAACAGTCACAGGGGACCTCAGTATACAAGTGGATTGTGAAATCAGGTTGTTAGCAGATCTCAAGAAAAGAAATTGATAGAATGTCTATGAGATGGTTGTTTTTTCGAGCAGCTTGTGGTAGAGCCCTCTAGGGAACATGCATTTCTGGATTTGGTGATGTGTACTGAAGTAGACTTAATAAAAGAGCTTCAGGTTAAGGAACACTTAGGAGACAGTGGCTATAACATGGTCAAATTCACCCTGTAGTTTGAGATGAAGTGACCCTTTGCTAAACTCCCATTGTAGTCCAGTGCAGCCAACTCTGCACTCATCCCTATGTCATCAACTTCTTTAAGCTCAGCACCGTTGTTTTTGACCAAAGCTTCTCACTCTCAAACTGTTTGCTAAGTTCTACCATGATATGGTCACTATTGCATATTCAATCTGAAATGATTGTATCCCTTGCACTCCTCCCTGCTAGTTTAAAGCCCTCTCTGAGGTGGAGTGATCCAACTCCCTATCACACTGATCCCAGCACGGTTCAGGTATTGCCTATTCCATCAGAACAATTCCCTTCTTCACAAGTGCATTGGTGTCAGTTCCCTATGAACCAAAATCCATTCCTCCAATACCAACCTTTATGCCACGCATTTAACTCCTTTACTTTATTAACCCTATGCCAGGTTTGACCTTAGTTCAAATAGTAATGCTGAAATTATTGTCTTGGAGCTTCCAATCTTTCTAGCTTAGTTCCTAACTGATCAAAACCTTTCAGCAGAACCTCCTTTCCAGTCCTATTGATGTCATCAATACCAACATGGATAGTGACAACTGCACCCATCCCCTCCCACTCTGAGTTTCTTTTTAGCCCAATGAGATGTCATTAACTCTGTCATGAGGCAGGCAATTGATCATGTTCCGAGAGGCTCTCAGTGTTCCCTTTCAGACTCATGTTCACGGCTGCAGAGAAGAGTGTCTATCCACCACCAACCACCGCCCCGGCACCCCCCCCCCCCCCTCAAATTATTCTGTCTCCTACCACCATCATATTTCTACTTCCTCTTCCCCTACTTGAATGGCTCTGTATACCACAGTCTGTTTATTCAACCACCCTGTGGTTCCCATTACCATCCACATAACATTTCAGAGCCTCATAGATTGGCGTTTGAAAGAGAATTGGATAAATATTGGAAGGAAAAAAAAATCATTGAGTCATATGGAAAGAAAAAATGTTTAATTGAAGGAATTAATGGATGGGTCTAACAAAGAACCCACACAGGTATAATGGGCTATATGGCTCCTTTCTGTGCTGTCTAATTTTCTGGCTCTACAATATTCATGGTTTTTTGCAAGGTTTGTGAAGGTTTGTAGCTCAGGTTGAGGTTTAGGGTGTAGGTTTGCTCGCTGAGCTATAGGTTTGATATCCAGACGTTTCATTACCTAGCTAGGTAACATCATCAGTGGTGACCTCCAAGTGAAGCGAAGCTGTTGTCTCCTGCTTTCTATTTATATCTTTCTCCTGGATGGGGTTCCTGGGGTTTATGGTGATGTCATTTCCTGTTCATTTTCTGAAGGGTTGATAGATGGCATCTAGATCTATGTGTTTGTTTATGGCATTGTAGTTGGAGTGCCTGGCCTCTAGGAATTCTCTGGCATGTCTTTGCTTAGCCTGTCCCAGGATAGATGTGTTGTCCCAGTCGAAATGGTGATTTTTTTTCATCCGTGTGTAGGGCTATGTGGGAGAGAGGGTCGTGTCTTTTTGTGGCTAGCTGGTGTTCGTGTATCCTGGTGGCTAACTTTCTTCCTGTTTGTCTTACGTAGTGTTTGTGGCAGTCCTTGCATGGAATTTTGTAGATGATGTTGGTTTTGTTCATGGGTTATACTGGGTGTTGTAAGTTTGTTAGTTTTTGTTTGAGAGTGTTGGTGGGTTTGTGTGCTACTAGGATTCCGAGGGGTCTCAGTAGTCTGGCTGTCATTTCTGAAACTTCTTTGATGTATGGAAAGGTAGTTAGGGTTTCTGGCTGTGTTTGGTCTGCTTGCCATGGTTTGTTCCTGAGGAATCTGCGCCATCTATCAACCCCTCAGAAAACGAACAGGAAATGACATCACCACAAACCCCAGGAACCCCATCCAGGAGAAAGATATAAATAGAAAGCAGGAGACAACAGCTTCGCTTCACTTGGAGGTTACAACTGATGATGTTACCTAGCTAGGTAATGAAACATCTGGATATCAAACCTACAGCTCAGCGAGCAAACCTACATCCTAAATATTCATGGTCTTTTTTTTCTTTCTCTGATTGGTCCCACCTCATTTCCATAGTTCTACGGGCTTGATTATCTCTTTCTTGGCAAATGTTTGCTTCCCCTAGTGTTTTACTTCAAGGTCACAACAATATCTTATCCCAGATCAACAGCTTTAAAACTGAAATGCATCCAAGGATTTAATATTGTTCCCATCTTGTGTTTCTGGACAGGATGCAAGAAGGAATTTGTTATTTTATGCACAATCTGTTTTTGGATTCTATCTCCTGATCTAACATTTTACATTTGTCTATTTTAATGACAATATTATTGTAGTTGTACAGTTACGAATGGTTCCCATTGGTTCCTCCTCGTCTCCCAAAATTCTAACTGTTTCTCCTCATTCCCTGTATTCAATTCACAAACTTCCTTTAATTTTAGATAAGGTCTTACAACCTCTACGCTCAGAAGGAGTTTTTGATCCTTGAAAGGGTTTAAAACCATTGAAATCAATATGGTTGAGATTTTAAGTTAATACGGCTGTAGTAATGGGTCAATTGTTCATAAGCAAAACATTGATGTAAATTTTAGTGTGAGTTGCATTTCAATTTCTGTTGCAGCTCCAAATGTGCGCAGAATGTCAGTGATAAAACATTAACTTATCTAACTCCCTTTTAATAATTCTGTTGTCTATATCTTTAGATCAAACAATTACCTCTTAAATGGAGAATGAGTCAAAATTTAATAAATTGAATTAGTCTATGATTTGAATCTCTGTGCCTCCTTACTCCGAACCCAGTGTAGGTTTGCCAAGTCCTGTGAAGCTTCCTGTGTCCTTTCACCTTAACTTTGTGAGAAATCTGTTTGTTGCAGTTTCTATTTTGTGCAAAAAAAAGTCAGCTCTGAGACAACATGCAAAATCCCTTCCTTTTCACCCATTGTTCGATGCAATTGAATGACTTGAAAAGAGAAATTCTTCCTATAAAAATAAAATCAGATTTGTGACTTATATAGTAAGGCTATTTTGATGATTCAACTGAAATGCTTAATTTTTTTATTTACTTTCAGGGTGTCCATGGTCACAGAGGACCACCTGGTAAAAATGTGAGTTTGTCAGTGGTTTCATTCAAACTATTCTGACTGAACATAGTAATGTGGTGCATATGGCACAATATTACCAGTGAGTTTTATTAAGTGGGACTTCAGTGAAACAAGCCAGATGGTCTGCAGTAATGTTTTCCAGTCCGGTACATTCCTCCCTTCCTATGTAACGTACAATAAGTAATGCGAAGATGCCCGCTGAGGGAATACAACCTAAATATGAAGTTCCAATTCAAAAATGCTTTTTAAATTCTTGCTGATTGCTGAGCTGTTACATCTGTGCTTGAGGATCCTTTTGCTGTGTTTTCTCAATTAGAGGAACTGCTTATAGAATTGGAACTGTTCTTAAGCAAACAATACAGAAGCATCCTAAAATAAGCCAAATAGACTTTCTCTAGATTCACAACTAGTTTCAACAGTTCATTATAAATCTGGTGTGTATTTAGTGGATCACTGATGCACACCATACGTATTTTGAAATAAAATAATCTAGGATCTCCTTTCTGTACAATGGATTTACAGCAGCATGTAATGTGATATGAGAAGCTAAATTATCTTATTCTTTATGGAAATGGTGACTCATTACTAAGGTATAGTTTCCCATTGCCACTGGAAGGCTGCCAAAGAACTGCTTCTTGTGTGACCTCAAACAGCAAATAATGGCAAACTGAAATAAAAACAGAAAGTGCTGAGGAACCTCAGCAGGTCTGGCAGCACCTGTGGAGATACAAATAGAATTAATGCTTCAAGTCTGATATACCTCCTCTTCAGAACTGGTTCTGTAGGAGAGTTGGATTGGACTTGAAATATTATCGGTCTTTCTCCCTCCACAGATACTGCCAGGAAACCAGTGACAGGCTGCAATGGAAAACAATTGAGGATTTCAAAATTGAGGTGCCTGTCTCCAATGTTTTAAAAATTTAACATGAAAATGGCCAGACCTTCAATATTGGATGAAAGGGGCAAAGGGATATCAATCTTTAAGATTGGTCTGTGGCTGTTCTGTACACCCACAGAGGGGGAGAAACAAGTTTTAAAAACATAGTAATATTTGGAAACACACTGGCATTACTAGAGCTCCACTATGAGCTATATAGGACAAGTCAGTCCATATGCCTCATTTGCAAATATTACTGTTTACTTCCTTCAGGGTAGGCAAAGACGGCCTTTAAGTAGCAATATTGCTCTTTGGCCTGTCAGCACTTTCCAGCAGCTAAATTGTCTTCCTCTGCCTCAGGAAAGTTCTGGTTGGGCTCCTTCATCTGGCCTGAAGGTGTCATCAATCGCCACTTGCTTCATTCAGGCCAGCTTCGCTAGCCTTGGGGGAAAATGGCCTGGGCATTGAATGGAGTGGGGAACTGGCACACTGGCCAGTGACTCTAATTTTAATATCCACTATTCCCTATCTTCAGCCCTGGCTGAGGCTGAAATTCTGTCAACAATGTCAGGTTCCAGATGTGTTCAGAAAAGTAATCTTTAAAAGGACAAAAGAAGGAAAATCAATCTGTGAACTGCAACCTAAACGTTATCTGCAATTTCTCAGCCTCCAATTAATTACAAGATGATCATGAATCCCAATGATAATAATTTTAAACCTCTTTGCCCTTTCACATAATACTTGCCTGATATAGAGTGCTTCAACTTGTGACGTGGCTGTCATTTGGCTCAAAGTATTCACTGGCCGTGGGCAAGGAATTGGTTTTAATGTGAGTTTAGGTTCTATTGGAAATGACTGCTTTACCAACATTCTCATATATGCTGTCTATCAGGGTTGCTGTTAACTCCTAACCTTAAACCACATGGTTTGGAGCATGGTAATGTTTAGAAGAGTAGAGATCATCATATAATTATATTTCTCCATGTTTGTGTAGGGTCAGAATGGAAAACCCGGAAAACGAGGTCGTAAAGGCGAGCAAGGATTCCACGGTCCAAAGGTGGTCACCAGAAATTTAGTATTTAACCATTCCCCTCACACTGTAGAAACTTACTGTTTGACTGTTTCAGTTTGAATTCTGCAGTTTCATTCATTTCTCAACCCCTGTCTGTCTCCAGGATAAATGCATATGCTTCTTCTTCCCACTTAATTCCTGCTTCCCTTAAAATGCCAATTCTTACTTTTATATTTGTGACTTTATTCACATGACCTCAAGTTCTAAACCTGTCCTCACTCAGTACCATAACCATATGTGCCAGATTTTTGGGGTAAAACCAATCTCAGATATTATGAGAAAGCAATGTGGTTAACAATCATGTTGTTCTGTTTTGATGAATGCAATGGTAATGTCCCTTCAACTAGAGGGGCAGAAAGATTGCCCAAACTGCCTTGTTGATAAAAGGAATAAATGATTTGGGATTTCCTACAGTGTATTTAAGTATGAAAACTAATACTGCTTCGAATTTAATAGATGAGTTGGCTTGAGTGGATGATAACACAGTTTGCTCTATACTTGAAGATTTGAGAGTGTGCCTTAATTAACTAAGACTGTTCCTATGGTACTTCATCGCATAAACAACTTGTGTAGCACAATTTAAGACACTGGATGTCACAAAGCTTAACAGTCAATGAGTAAATGTTGAAAGGATGAACAGATACTTGAGTTTTGTGGCATTGACGGATGAGACATTGTCCAGGACACAGGAGCTAATTCCCTGCTCTTCTTTAATGTGGTGCCATTGATTCCTTCATGGCCACCTGAGAGGGCACAGAGCACCTCAGTTTCACTTATCCGTAAATGCTCCACCAGGACAGACAACTCATAAAATATACAGGACTTTTGGCTGGAGCATAGGAGTGCCCAGAAGAGGATCAGAGATATCTTTGTGTGCATGTTCCCCAGTCAATTAAGGTCTCAGGGCAGGTGGATGAAGTTGCTAAGAACGCATATGAGATACTTGCATTAATTACCTGAGGCATAGTGTTTAATTTTATGCTGCCTGTTTAAGTTTAAGATTATGCTGGAATATATAAAATCTTAAGCACAGCTAAGATATTCCTGATGAAGGGCTTATGCCCGAAATGTCCACTCTCCTGCCCCTCGGATGCTGCCTGGCCTGCTGTGCTTTTCCCGTGCCACACTTTTCAACTCTGATCTCCAGCATCTGCAGTCCTCACTTTCCCTCACAGCTAGGATATTGTGCATAAGAATTGGAATCCATACTATAGGAGGGATGTGATGGCACTGGAAAGGGTGCAGCAGAGATTTATCAGGATGTTACCTGGACTAGAGAGTTTTAAGTTATGAAGAGGAATTGGATAGACTAGGCTTGTGTTCCTTGAGGAGACTGAGGAGGGACGTGATTGAGATGTCTAAAATTATGAGGGGCATAGATAGGTGGGCAGGTAGAAACTTTTCCCTTTGATGGAGGGGTCAAAGCCCAGGGCAATTTAAATTTAAGGTACGGGGCAGGAGGATTAGCAGGGATGTGAGGACTTTTTTCATCCAGACGGTGATGGGAATATGGGAATTCATTGTCTGCAAGGATAGAAGAGGAGTCATAAACCCTCCTAAGATTTAATAAGTTTTTAGGTATATGGGCCAAGTGTTAGAAAATGGAATTTGAATAATTAGGTGCTTGTTTTTGACTGGAGCAGACTTGATAAGACAAATGGCCTTTTTCTGTGCTGTAGACCACAATGTCTCCATGACTTTATCCATTGCTCTAAGCCAATACTGTTACCTACATATTGTGTGAACTCTGAATGCATTGCATAATTCCTATAATTTGGTTGCTCTGATGTAAAGCGGTTACTGATTGTAATTATTTAAGACAATCATCAGATTCTACATTAATTGAGTTTATCGTGATGTGGGTCTAGATGTAAAGGACATAACAAGGGTGTCACCCACCAGCAGTAGAGCCAGTGTGCACCCTCTCTCACTTCTTCTTTTATGAAAGCCTGTAATTGGACAGTGGTGGGCCTTCTCAGAAATCAGCAACTACTGAGGGCTTCTGGCCAATCAGAAGTTGGAGTCTATTTTTAAAAAGCAGCACCACCATGAGACTGTGGCTGCTGCTGGTAAGACACCCATCTGAAATCAAAGATCATCATTGGATGCCAAACCACAAGAAGAAAGAGAGTGGGGTTTGCTGGGGAAGGGTGGCTTTCAACAGTGCCCCCTTTATCTGATAGAGTCATAGAGCCATAGACATGTACAGCATGGAAATAGACATTTCAGTCCAACCCATCCCAACCCAATCTAGTCCCCCTGCCAGCATATCCAATAGGCACTGAATACCCTTGAAAGAATGGCTCCAATCCCCAAGCCAGAAGCTCACAATCAACTTCAACACTGCATAGGTAGCTTCTTATGCTCTCTGCATGATGAGCTCCATATCGATCACTAGACAACATTACTGGCAGTGGGATGAGATCCTTAAGCTAAAATTAACTTCTCAATTAAAGGTTTAATTTAATGGCAGGCCAGAAAGACTGTCCATGGACTTTGCCACTACAGGCCTAATAGCAGGAGGTGGGAAGGCAGCAAATTGCCAATCCACCCACCTCTCACCACTGCCAAACTTGTCATGGGACAGGGACTAAATTCTACGAGGTAAAAACTGCATTGGCGCCACCTCGTGCTCCCGCGAGGAGGTTGAGCAATTCATCAACTTCACCAACACATTCCACCCTGACCTTAAATTTACCTGGACCATCTCTGACACCTCCCTCCCCTTCCTGGACCTCTCCATCTCCATTAATGACGACCGACTCGACACTGACATTTTTTACAAACCCACCGACTCCCACAGCTACCTGGATTACACCTCTTCCCACCCTACCTCTTGCAAAACTGCCATCCCGTATTCCCAATTCCTCCGCCTCCAACGTATCTTCTCCCAGGAGGACCAGCTCCACCACAGAACACGCCAGATGGCCTCCTTCTTTAGAGACTGCAATTTCCCTTCCCACGTGGTTAAAGATGCCTTCCAACGCATCTCATCCACATCACGCACCTCTGCCCTCAGACTCCACCCTTCCAACCGTAACAAGGACAGAACGCCCCTGGTGCTCACTTTCCACCCTACCAACCTTCACATAAACCAAATTATCCGCCGACATTTCCACCACCTGCAAACAGACCCCACCACCAGGAATATATTTCCCTCCCCACCCCTTTCCGCCTTACGCAAAGACCGTTCCCTCCGTGATTACCTGGTCAGGTCCACGCCCCCTACAACCCACCCTCCCATCCTGGCACTTTCCCCTGCCACGCAGAGCGCTTTAGGGAACATCTCTTGGACACCCGCACCAATCAACCACACCGCCCCGTGGCCCAACATTTCAACTCTCCCTGCCACTCTGCCGAGGACATGGAGGTCCTGGGCCTCTTTCACCGCCGCTTCCTCACCACCAGATGCCTGGAGGAAGAACGCCTCATTTTCCGCCTCGGAACACTTCAACCCCAGGGCATCAACGTGGACTTCAACAGTTTCCTCATTTCCCCTTCCCCCACCTCATCCTAGTTCCAAACTTTCAGCCCAGCACTGTCCCCATGACTTGTCCGGATTTGTCCGACCTACCTACCCCATGACTTGTCCGGATTTGTCCGACCTACCTATCTCCTTTTCCACCTATCCACTCCACCCTCTCCTCCCTGACCTATCACCTTCATCCCCTCCCCCACTCACCCATTGTACTCTATGCTACTTTCTCCCCACCCCCACCCTCCTCTAGCTTATCTCTCCACGCTTCAGGCTCACTGCCTTTATTCCTGATGAAGGGCTTTTGCCCGAAACGTCGATTTCAAAGCTCCTTAGATGCTGCCTGAACTGCTGTGCTCTTCCAGCACCACTAATCCAGAAAGGGATTAAATTCTGCTCTTGGTATTTTCTGCCTATTGCATTAAATGCATTCCTGAGAACACTAAAATTATCCATTGGAAGGAAAGATCACAAATGAGCCATATAAATTGCAATGATTTCTATTTGTCCTTTTAAAGCATTTGGAGCTGGCCTGATATAGGTTTGAGTTGGTCCTTACCTAATGGTAGGAATTGCGTTTATATATGACAGAGACTTTTCTCTCTGGTCTATGGATTATTAAATCAAAGTATTGTTTATTATTTATTATAATGCAACATTGACCTGTACTTATGTCATCAGTTCCCAACTGCTGCCTTTTCACCTTTTACAGGGACCACCAGGTTCAGCTGGTCCTCCAGGTCTTAAAGGAGAACAAGGAGCCCGAGGTCAACAGGTTTGTCTTGCATCTGAGTCCTGTTACGTTGGTGGTGTGTGTAGGTTTAAGGCTAGTTTGAAAAGTTATTCTGTTGAGCTATTGTGTTGGAAATAACAGGCTAAATTAGAAATTGGATTGATATGTATCTTCATGTCAGTAACATGCTTCAAGGCAAAGTATTATTCTGCTCTTTCACTAAAGATTGACTGTATGAGCTACAGACAGTGAGCAATAATGGATTAGAAATGCAGGACATTCATGCAACGCAGGACCCATACATAGGTTAAGTGATTCAATGAAAATAGTAAGATTTTTGTTCTTCTCTACATTGAATCCTTACCTCATTTGCAAAGTGAAAATATAATTTGCCACAGTGCAATTAATATTTCGAGCATGTTTGCGATCCCACTCATGTTCTGTGCATCTTGCATCTTCAATATATTTTCACATCGAACTGTGAAGCAGTAAACACATTTGCAAAAAGTTTGGACTTCTGAAAGAAAATCTGTCTTGATTAAATAAGATTTTAAAACATGGGGATTATGTGGGTAAAATTCAACAAGGACATCACATTAGTCCATATAAGAAACTCCACCTGATATTCAGTTCCATTAACTTCAACAGAACTGAATGTCTGACAGTCAAACATTCTAGCTGCTTAGAAACTTCTCCCTCGTCAGCCCCACAGAAGTCTAGAATGTTTGTATTCTTTTGCAGGATGTTAAATTACTGACAAGGCCAGAATTTGTTGCCTTTGCCAAATGCTGCCTTGATGTCAATGTGTGGCATTAAGGACCCCTTGCAAAACTGATGTCAATGTAAATTGGGAAAACCTCTCTGCTAGTCAGAGTCATACCTAGTACAAAGGGAGAATAGAAGTTAGCTGTGGTTGGTGAAAGTCAATCATAGTCCAAGGACATTACTATAGGAATTCCTCAGGTTAGTGCTCCAAGCCCAATCATCTTCAGCTCCTTCATCAATAACCTTCTCTTCATTACAAGGTCAGAAATGGGAATGTCCACTATTGATTTCACAATGTTCAGCAATTCATACTTGCAACTCCTCAGACATTAAAGCAGTCCATGTCCAATTGCAGCAAGGCCTGAACAACACTCAGATATGTGTTGATAGATAACAAGCATCATTCATGCCACACAAATGCCAGGCATTGACCATCTCAAATGATAGTGAATTCAGTCCTGGACATTCTATGGCATCAACATTGCCAAATCCCCCACTACCAGCATCAAAGCATGACCATAAGATGATAAATTCTACATTAAGATGGAAAGTGAAGAAGTCAAACTCAAAACTATAGCCCTGTATCTAAACAAAGGGAACTATGTAGCACAAATTGGCAAGGATGGATTGGGGAATCTTACTAAAATGTTTGATGGTGGATAGGCAATGGCTAATATTGAAACCACGCATGAATGAATCACAATTATTAATTTATGTCTAGTGCAGAAACAAACGAGGAAAGGTGACTCAACATGTCTTACAAAACAACAAGTTAGGGATAATATTAGATCCAAATTGCAGGCATATAAAATTGTCAGAAAAAGTAGCGAGCCTGAGGTATGGGAATATTTCAGAATTCAGAAAAACAGGACAAAGGTTTTATTACGAAAAGGAAAATCAAGCCTGTGTGTAAAATTGCAAGAACATAAAAACCGACCACAAAAAATTCTATGCGAAAAGAGAAAGATTAATAAAGACAAATGCAGGGCCCTTGCAGTCAGAAATGTGGGAAATTATAAAGGGGAGCAAAGAAATAGAAGAAGAGTTGCTCACATTCTAATATGAAAACAAGTGAACACAGGAAATCTCCTAGAAATATTAGGGAAAGTGTCTAATGCAAGAGCAGGATTGAACCATTATTATAAGAAAAGGATAGCAGATATGTGTGAGCACCACTACATGTAAGTTCCCCTTCAAGCCACACGTCAGCCTGACTCAGCAATATATCATTTTTTCTTCAATGTTGCTGGGTCAAACATTCTGGAACTGTCTTCCCAACAACATTATGGGTGTACTTACAGCACAAAGACTGCAGCAGTTCAAGACGGCAACTCACCATCACCACCTTAGTTAGGGATAAACAATAATTACTGGCCCAGCGTAAACATACTGGTCCACAGAATGAATAAATATAAATAAGAAATTGTTCTCTAGTAAGTTCCATGACTTTGACTCAGCAACAGGTTATGTAGTTCCAAGTCAGGATGGTGCATGGCTTAGAGGGTATCTTACAGGTGGTGGAACTCCTCACTGCCCACTCCCCTTATCTGTCTAGGTGGCTGAAGTCATGTGTATTATATACATATGTACAACCATATACATTAAGAGCAGGAGTAGACCATTATGTCCCTTAGACTGCTTTGTTACTCAATAAGATCTTGACTGATCTGATTGTGGTCTCAGCTTTACATTTGCATCAATCCTCAATTGTCTCTGACTCAAGGGTCTATCTACCTGTTCCTTAAAAAAGCCAAATGGCCCTGCATCTAACAATTTATAGAGAATTAATTTCCAAACACACAGAGAGAATTTCTCCTCACCCCATCTTAAATCGAACAACCCTTACTTTTATGCTGTGGCTCCGAGATCTAGTCTCTTCTAATGTGCTTCTTTCTCTTATCAAAACTTATATGACTACTTACTTCATATATTCTTTTGACTTTGCTCCATCAAGTTTTGAAATTGTTGTTAAAACATTAAAATAAACAGATGTACACATTTATTAAAATAACTTGAGTGCAGAATGCCTTGAGAATGTGTTATGCATTCAAGAGTTAACATGACAAACCATCACTCAATCATTTCACCTGCTCTTAATAGCAAAACTGACTGGTAACTAGGACCCAGTATTTGCACGTTATTTATATTCATGAGGTATTTACCACAACGTTATTCAACACAAGATCCTTTAATCATTTTTTTAATAGAGAAAATGACATCTGATTCCTTATGAATTTGCATCTGTGTATCTGTTATATGTTCTGTCTCCAGGATGTGGGTGTTGCTGGTTAACCAGCATTTGTTGCAAGTCTCTAATTGCCCTTGAGTGATTACGTTCAGAAAATTGAAACACTTGTTCACAACGTTTTTCTCCCAGACATTTCCATTCTCATATTAAATTAGCATTTTAAATGCAATGGCATGAATAAGAAAAGTTTTTTTAAACATTTTATATTTTTATATTTACACTGCATGTTTTTACCTTGCTAAACAATTGTCAAATCAAAGCTAAATAAAAAGGATTGCTTATACATATGTAATTAATATTTCTTTGTCCCAATCGTATGACAGGGCCCACCAGGAAGTCCAGGACAGAACGGGCTTGATGGCATCATTGGATTAAAAGGGCAAAATGTATGTAACATCTCTTACTCATCTCACCCATTCGTATTGAGTAATTAATATGTGCCAGAACGCTTCCTATTGTTCACCATTGTTTTCAGCAGCTTTAAGCTGCTCCTTTTCAGAAACCAATAATCTTTTGATATCTAAAAACCAGGACATCAACTAACAATGTATCTGCTCTAGGCAAGGTATATTTCTAACACTTGTTAAAATATATTTCCAAGAATACACAAAGTAAAATACATACTGATATTTAACACAAACAGTACTTGCTCTTTCTTTGTTTTAAACTGTTTCATCTGCAATGTTTTTGATATTTTCCCAGACATGTGAGTTTACAATTTAAATACACTCATAAATACAAAACAAGATTAAAGCTCACCATCAGTAATTTTCCAAACTGAAAGTATGAGGCAAAAATCAGGAAGCTGGAAAGTGAAGGACTCATCAAACCATTTCAGTTTGCGGAATGGGCAGCACCAGTCATATTGATTGTGAAGCCCAATGGGTCGGTTTGCTTTTGTGGGTATTTTAAACAAATGCTAAATTGCTTCTCTTAGCTGAATAAATAGCACAATCCGTCGCATGGAGGACTTATATGCAAAGCTGGCAGGAGGCTGTCCTTCACAAAGCTGGATATGGGCCATGTGTATTTGCAATTGCCTTTTGATGAGTATTCCCAGAAATATGCTACAATTAATACTCATAAGTGTTTGTACCAATATATGAGGCTGACAGTTGGAGTATCATCAGCCTGTGCAATTGTTCAGTGGATGATGGAGAACATTTTACCAGGTCTACCCCAGGTCGCCATTTATCGAGGTAAAGTGCTAATATTAGGGAAGACCAATAAGGAGCACTTAAGTAACTTGGACATAGTTCTTAGAATTTATTCCTAGGCAAGAATATGCCTTAGAATGGAAAATATGTGTTCCAAGCACCCCACGTTATCTAGTTTGGTTACAGAGTTGATAAGACCTAGTTACACCTGTTGGAAGATAAAGTGCAGGAGTCAAAGGTACACTGACTCGCATGTCAGTATCAGATCTTGGGTCTTTCCTTGGTCTGCTGAACAATTATGGAAAGTTCATCCATAACCAGGTCTCCATCCTAGCACCTTTGCATCAACTCTTAAAAAAGGGTCAGCTATGGAAATGGTTGCAAAGCCAAACCATATCTTTCAGGGAAGTGAAGAAACAGCTATCATCCTTGAGAGTATTGGCACACCATGATCCCAAGCAAGATCTGGTATTGACAAACAATGTCTCTCTGTGCATTATCGGGGTAGTAATAGCTCATAGGTGGGCCAATGGATAGGAACGCCCAATAGCGTATGCATCCAGAGCTTTGTCTAATGTAGTGTGTAAATTTGCCCACATACAGAAGGAAGGTTTGGCGGTCACATTTGGAGTCAAGAAGTTCCACCAATACCTTTACAGATGTAAATTTGTAAGAGGATAAGGTAATTCTGCCCATAGCTTCAGGCCAAATTCAGCAGTGGGCTCTGATACTAAGTACATGTAATTACAAGTTGGAACACTTGGTCTGGGAGACCAAGTAGCAAATGCAGAGGCATTGAGCTGACTCCTGCTAGAGGTACACCGCCGGTGGTACCACCACTGGAAGAGTCCATACTGGTTTTAAATTTTCTGAGTTAAAAATCACACAACTCCAAGTTATAGTCCAACAGGCTTATTTGTATTACAAAGTGGCCTTAGCTTCTTTGATAGTCCCTAGACATTCCTGAAAAAAGAACATCTGGGTCTTAGTGAGAAGATTTGTAGCTCAGTTGAGGTTCTGAATGTGGGTTTGCTCGCCGAGCTGGAAGGTTTATTTCCAGACGTTTCGTCACCCTGCTAGGTAACATCTTCAGTGGGCCTCAGGTGAAGCACTGCTAATAAGTCCTGCTTTCTATTTATATGTTTGGGTTTATTTGAGTTGGTGATGTCATTTCTTGTACTGATATCATTTTCTGCGGTGAAGTCACTTCCTGTTCTTTTTCTCAGAGGGTGGTGAATGGGGTCTAACTTGATGTCTTTGTTGATAGAGTTCCTGTTGGAATGCCATGCTTCTAGAAATTCTCATGCGTCTCTGTTTGGCTTGTCCTAGGATGGTTGTGTTGTCCCAGTCGAAGTGGTGCCCTTCCTAGATGGGGTCTACCACCCCCTGAGAAAAAGAACAGGAAGTGACTCCACCACAGGAAATGACATCACCCACCCAAAGAAACCCAAACATATAAATAGAAGCAGGACTTATCAGCAGTGCTTTGCCTGAGGCCCATGGAAGATGTTACCTAGTAGGGTGACAAAATGTCTAGAAATGAACCTTCCAGCTCAGCGAGCAAACCCACATCCAGAACATCTGGGTATTTTTTAGGACTTCACTCAGGCAGCCTTTTTCTAAACAAAAGCCAATAAATGTGAATCTTTCTCAGTCAATTTCACCCCATCAAGCTTGGGCCCAAACCTTTTACTACAATCCATGCTAATTGAACCAACTACTTCTCATAAAAGACTGAAACCAAAGTTGTACCTTTAATCTGTAACGGCTCCCTGGTATAGGATCTCAGTCTACTTAAGATCTTGTGCAAACTTAAGGGTTGGAATTCAGAGTGAATTTTTTTAAAGATTACTTCTGAGATCACTGAAATGGCAGTGCTAGTATCGACCTCCATTAGAACTGGGTGACCACTTAACCAGATATTTATTTTGATTGATTTTGATTTGGCTGTTGCTAAGCAATATAACTATTCCAAACAAAATATATGGGGTACTTTCCAGTGTGTGTATTCTGCTGGATACCAGCCTATGAGTTCTCTTACTCATTCCAGGTCCAGTAGAACTCTTGCCGACTCGAGTCTGCATACCGGCAGTAACTAGAATGGCTTGCCAGCCCAGATTCTAAAGAAAATGTTCACTGTTTGGCTGAGGCTTGGCTTTGTTTTGGGGTATTACTGTGGGCTGACCTAGAGTCCCTCTGATCAGGATATGTCCTGAGTGAGGCTATGCAATTGCCTTCACTCAAGTGGTATCCCCTAAGCTCAGTTGGAATGGTGAGGGTTTCCACTACCATTGGGGTAACCTGTAGCTCACATGTTCCACCTGCTGCATTTTCCAATGATAAAGCCAGTTGTAGTGCCTGATTGAAGTCCAGTTGGGCTTCAGTTATTAGGCGCTTTTGCAAGGTTAGATTATTAATCCCACATACCAAACGATCTCTTAGTATCTCATTAAGGGCTAAACCAAAGTCACGGACCACTGCTGGTCATCTTAACCTCATCAAAATTCCCAACATAGTTTCCCAAGTTCTAGAACTGCCACTTAGTGCCAATAGCACCTCAGAATTAAAGGAGGTATGGAGCCGGAGCCATAATATTCCTGAACTGAATCTGTCAAGTCTTGAATGGTTTTCATATCTGGTGCCTCAGGGAAAGTTACCCTTCTAATAACCAAAAGAGCTGCGAGTACACAATCCATCAATAGAATCACTCATTGCTTTTCATCTGCCCCCAATATCATTTGCCTGGAAAAAATAATGCATTCTTTATTAGGCTTCAGGCTTTTGCCCAAAACATCCATTTCCCTGCTCTTCAGATGCTGCCTGACCTGCTGTGATTTTCCAGCACCACTCTAATCTAGACTCTGATCTGCAGTCCTCACTTTTTCCCAGTCTTCAGCAGGATCAAACGAGTCAAGCTTCCCAAATAATGACATGATGCCAGAACTGCTTACCCTAACTCAAAGACTACTGTTGTGAACAAATTTCTTCAGGAATGTGTTTTTCTCTCATCGCCACTGCAATAAGTCCACAGAGGCCAGTATCTTGTCACCAACTCACCCTTTATTTACACATGGAGAGTCCTTGACACTGATCCACCCACCTCAGAGCTAACGCTCTGAGTGAGCAGAACCACTGGCATTCCTGTTTACATCTGTCAGCCAGGGCTCCCTGATTGGACCAGATTAACAGCCCTAATCAGGGAACTCATACTCTCTGAGGTCCTCCAGGCTGACCTTGTTACAATCATTATGGTGCTCTTTACTGCTACAGCCCCTGTGGTGCAGAGACCCAAGACTTTTGTTTGAAAGGGAATTTCAGGAATTGAACCAAGTGGAATTGAAGGAATGATGATGTATTTCTAATTTAGGATAGCGTGTGATTTAGAGAGGTCCTTGCATGCAGTGGTGTTCTCCTGAATCTGCTGCCCTTATCATTCTGGATAGTAGATTTTAATGGAACAGGGGAGGGCAATCTAAGGAGCCTTGGTGAGTGATTGGTGTACTCTGTTGACTGTGACTTAGTAAATGGTTCAATCTCACCTCTTGCTTCAGCAAGTTGAGAGTTTGAAACCCACTTGGGAACATGAGCACAAAAAACAGGAGGCCATTGAAAGGGCCAGCATGAGAGAGTTCCACTCTGTTGGAAGCACAGCCTTTGAAGTGAGACATGAAACTCTGTCCTCTTGGATGGAGATCAAAGGTGTCTTGGCACTCTTTTTCCAAGAAGGGGAAAGGATATTCTTCTTGGTAGCCTGGCTATTTATGTATGCCTTACTAACATCACATTGTCGAGTCACTAAATAAATTATTTTAAAAGGAAATGTGAAATCTGGTGCCTGCCTTCATTAAT
Source organism: Chiloscyllium plagiosum (assembly GCF_004010195.1). Classification (NCBI taxonomy): domain Eukaryota; kingdom Metazoa; phylum Chordata; class Chondrichthyes; order Orectolobiformes; family Hemiscylliidae; genus Chiloscyllium; species Chiloscyllium plagiosum. Next base: position 22,069,315 of record NC_057738.1, read on the forward strand.
GGGATTTATTTAACAGGGTGAACCAGGAAATCGAGGGGAGAAAGGTGAAAGGGGACCAATGGGACCCCGTGGGCTAATGGTGAGCTTGTTTTCTTTTATGTATAAAATCTTTATGCTTGATCTCATGTGAAAAATGTGTGGCTAATGGTTGGGAGTACACACAGGTAATTCAATTTCCTACTGTGAGAGTTCAGCAGAAGTTGTGGACGGATTACGTAAGCAGTTGACCGCATCATTTCTCCAGGGGTTTGGGGCTTACGCCAGCATTATGGCAGAAAATCTCAAAATCCTCTCGGAAGATCCACCCTGCATCATACAGAGATGCAACGAGAAAGAGCTGGTGGACAGGAAAAGCCAGCTGATAATGAGCACCCTACAGTTGCACAGTCAATCATGTGAGGCAGGCAGATCCTGTGTGAGATTGTATGTCAAAAAGTCTAGATTAGAGGTAAGCTGATTGGACCTGGCGTTCGAAATTCCTGTCAATGTGAAACAAAATGTTGTCATTTTGGACATTTTCTGAACAAGACTTCACAATTCGGCTGCGAGTATCTAAATCTATGTAATGGTCCATCGCGCATTTTTCTGTTGCCCTCAATTTTCCCCTCAGCTTTCACCCCTCTTAGTACTGAATTGTTGATGTGCTGAGACACAACACAGCGGATGTCTAGCACCTTGCAGCACATCTTAAAAATGGCGATTACGAGAGTATGTAAATCACGATTTGGAAAAGGCCATCCAGCCAGACGCAATAATGTTGCAATTATTTGCCATGAGTCCACCCCAGTATGTTTCCATACACTAGCTGGAATATAATAGTAGAGAATTAAAAAAAAGTCTAAAACATTGCATGTGCCTTGATGGTTTATGTTGGCTGGTTGTATAAGCACAAAAGCAAAACCATTTGTAGTGTTCCTTAATACTGCCCAGATGAAATCCATGAGTGGCACAGGAAAGGCCTGGTCACCCCAACCTGTATTGTTCACGCAAAGTGAAATCTTCTGTTGGTAACAGACATCTTGGACACTTGACAGCTGGTGAAGCCGAGCCACATGTTTTCAAGTAGATCCTCCCCACCTTGAAGCACTCAGTCACATAGCAGATCTTTCCCAGTGTGCAACCCCTCACATTCTCCCCTGCATCAAGAAGCCTAGAAGTGGAGGTTGCATCCAGTCAATCAGAGGCACTTTTCTGTACTCAGCACTGCTGTAGGAGTGATGGTGGCCATTGCTGGTACTGCACTCACTGAGGCCTTGCATTGAGGAGATGTTCAGGCCACAAGTAGCAAAGAATTGCAAAGGGCTGGCAATAAGGGGCAGGTGGGTGACACTCAGCAGCCTATCAAGTTTCTCAGTGCCCTCCAGCAAACACTTCAAATTGTCACACTCACAGCATTATTGAGCGACTAAATGCTCTCGCTGCCATTAAACTCAGTCCGGCGAGGGTACAAGATTTTGCCCATCGTGTCGAAACCAATGAATTTGAGTGCGAGGTGCACCGACACCATAGATTTAAATTTTAGCCCCTGTAAAGGCTGGGATCCAGATGGCAGAAGCTAAAAGTAGCCCTTCCTGTTCATGTACAGAATGACCAGTACCAAAAAGCCCCCAGGCAAGTTTTACAGAGGAAGAACGACAGGTACCTGCCACTTAAACAAATTAATGGAAGTGGTTGGAGATCATCCAGTTGGCCTTCAGGCTTAACTGTGAGAAAGTGACTTCCCTAGGGCAGACAACATTCCAGACAGGCCTTGCTGAGGCCTTCCCTACCCACCTGACTGGATGTAGCAGAAGTTGCAGGCTGCCCTGTAGATTGAATTCCAAGCATTCATTCTACCATCACCCCCTCTAGACTTGAGCCCACAAAACACTTTTTTCCTCAAAGATATTTTCTAATCAACCTGTTCTGTGATTCTGTTATTCTGATTCTCTACAGCAGGCAGGACTTTAAACCTGGGCCTCCTGGCACAGAGGTATAGACACAGCCTTTTCACCAGAAGATCCAAAGTTTTTCCCTCGAGAGTTGGAGAGTGGGTGCCACTGCCTTGTTTACTAACTGCTTCTCCTGTCAAAGTGGGAAATCCTTAACTGGATCTCTCGGTTCAAAAGCCTGTTATCCTTAATGACCTGACTAGGGCAAAAAAATCACAAATGGGTGACAGTTTGATGCATAATGTGGACTTTGAATCCCTAATTGAACCTGACAGTTTAGAAAGCTAATCAGAAAATCCTATGCAGCAATGAAGCTTGCTCATTTGGATATGTGTGGCTGAATACTAACTCTGCCACAATGTGCAGGAAGAGTTTTAGCTATCGCCAATTAGACACAATTTTTACAGCGTTATATGTGGTGTGTGAAACTCCTGTCTCAGATGTAGACAGATACTTCATTATACACATAAAACAGGCTCCTATAGCAGAAGAAGAATTTAACTTTAACCATTGCACGCCATGTTTCACCAAGTATTTAGAAACTCAGTAGTGAAAAAGAGACCAGAACCATTCATTCCAGAAGGATTTTTATGGCACTTGCATTGCCCTAGGGCCCCTCAAGAAAGCCTTCAGTCTTCCATTTGCTGATCTTGGCCTCCCTCTATGGGATGTCCCCAGATCGTCCCAGTTACAGCTATTGGTTTGAGTAGGAACAATGTCCTTGACCTGACTGCATTTCTTCCCAGCTGGCATTCCCAAAACCCTCCCTGCCTCACCATAAGTATCGGGTCAATGGGCTGTTAACCATAAATCAGGTTATTTCTACTTGCACTTGGAAAACAGTCAGTAACAATAAGAATTTGCAACCCAGTTAAAACGCTTTTGAAAATGATGTTTTGCTTCCCCCTTGTGGCTATCTATCATAACTTGGTTGTATAAAATATCTATTCCCATTTACATATTTTAAAGCTTTGGACCATGTGCAACACTATAATTTCATCACCAACATTTTCATTGTCCTTTGATACTTTCTTTGCTTTTAACTGGTGTTAATGTTTCCAAACTCCATGAGACACCTAAGCGGCAAAATCCCAGGATTAAATTAATCAGAAGCACCGGAGATGACATATAAGGCAATCAGAGGGTTACATAGAGTGGACAGTGAGAGCCTTGTTCCTCTGATGGTGATGGTTAACACAAGGGGACATAGCTTTAAATTGAGGGGTGATAGATATTGGACAGATGTCAGAGGTAGTTTCTTTACTCAGAGAGTAGTAGAGGCATGGAACACACTGCCTGCAACAGGAGTAGACTCACCAACTTTCAGGGCATTTAAATGGTCATTGGAAAGGCATATGGACGAGAATGGAATAGTGTAGGTGAGGTGGGCTTCAGATTAGTTTCACAGGTTGGAGCAACATCAAAGACCAAAGGGCCTGTACTCGCTGGAATGTTCTATGTTCTATGAGGAGCACTGACAGCTGATCTGATTGAGGTCTTACCACCACTTTTTAGCACCCCCAGAATCCTTCATCGGTTTGACATTTGAACTCTGTCACACTCACTTTGAATATAGTCAGTGATCCAGTAATCCTCTTTGTGGCTTCATTCATTAACTTAGTAAACACTTCAGCAATTATCTTAGTTGGTTGCTTAGCTTATGTTGCAAGTTTCTTGGAAATGGAGTTTTGATACTAAACAAAAGAGTTGTTAATCCATAACTGAAAGCAAGTAAACATTTACCTCAACTTTAGAACTCGTTTCCAATTAATAATACAGGTAAATGATCCTTTATCCAAAATTGTGGGGACCAGCTGTTTTTTTGGAATTCTGAATTTTTCGAATGTCAGAATAAGTGACATTTTGATGGTGAAATTTTTTAAAATCTTACCGGAGGAGCAGACATACTAATTAAAACAGGCCTTGAGAGAGAATCCAGGCCTACCGGTGCTGGGCCACACCCCCTCACATCGCATCTGAGTGACACGCGTTGAATGGGTGTCGACCTGGGGGCATTCGGAGAGAAACTTCAGGCCGGCCAGTGCTGGGCCACATCCTCTCCCCCATGTCACAGCTGAGTGACACGCGTCGAGTGAGTGTCGACCTGGGGGCATTCAGAGAGAAACCCCAGGCTGGCCGGTGCTGGGCCACATCCTCTCCCCCATGTCACATCTAAATGACACGCATCGAGTGGGTAACGACCTGGGGGTGTTCATAGACAAACCCCAGACCTGTTGGTGCTTGGCAACACCACCCACAACCTCGTATTTGAGTGACATGCATCGAGTGGGTTTCGACTTGGGTGAACTGTTTGCATGCCAAACAACCTTGTTAATGAGAAAAAAACTTCACAAAAAACCTTCGGATTTTGGACCTTGTTGGATTTTGGAACTTAGGGTGAAGGACAGTCTACCTGTATTACATCTTAAAGCCTTGTCACACTAGTCAATCTTTGTTCATAAGAACCGCTGGCATAAGTCTAATGAATGTGCTTCAAATTGCTTCTGAAATTGAGTGAACTCGAGCACTGCAGGACCATGTCAGGAATTTAACCTCCATGTGATCCGCCAAAATGGTGTTCAGCACATTGTATCGAACTTAACACCGCTTTCAACCTTTACATCTGAAGTTTAAGGACTTAGTTAAAATTCTGCCAGGATGACTGTTCCAATGCTGGCATACCAAATAGATGTTAATTAAAAATTGAGTCAACACACTACAATTGTAATTCCCCAAAAATGGAAGTGTTGAATTCTTGTGAGATGTTCAGATTTTAAGAATCTCAAACTCCATTACAACCCCCATACCAATAATTTACAAATTAAACAGAGATTGGACAAAAGAGGCATGTTGTAAAAGTATTAATATTAAGCCACACACATATTCTGCTACTCCCAGGCAGCTGGTGAGTATTTGCCTATTATTTGACAGATTTAGCCTGCTTGATAGATTTAACTGTGATTAGCCATCTTCCCAACAGCTCAAGGAAAGTTAGAACAGTCTCCTGGAGAAGGGTAATGCCTTTACGGCACTGCTTGTGGGCAAAGAGAAATTACCCCTACACCTTCCAAACTTCACTATCTCCCTTTAATTTCATCCCCTTCTTTAATCAAAGTCTCTCATATCAATCTCTCAAAGGATGGGTATCTGACTCCCTACTCACCCCAATTCATCCATCACACTCCCATCATCATCTTCAAGCTCCTAATCTTGGGTGGCCAGGTTGACTCCTGGACAGGAATCATATTGTAGAAGCAAAATGTACTCCCTGCATCCATACTAGAAAGATGTAGAATTTGGGCTTTCCTCACCAAAACTCTGCTGCTTGCTGGCCAAATCCCCACTGTTAATAGTGGAACTAATGTCTCAAAACAAATCTGAATCCTTACAGTGAAGAAGCAGGCCATGCGACCCATCAAGTCCACACCCATCCTCCAAAGAGCATCTCACCCAGACCCAATCCCCTACCCTATAACCCTGCATTTTCCATGGCTAATCCACCCAACCTACACACTCCTGTGAACTATGGGCAATTTAGCATGGCCAATCCACCAAAACTACACATCATTGGATTGTGGGAGGAAGCCAGCGTTTCCGGAGGAAACCAATACAGACGCAGGAAGAATGTGCAAACTCCACACTGACAGTTGTCCGAGAATGGAATTGAACCTATGTCCCTGGTGCGTGAAGCAGCGGTGCTAACCACTGAGCCACCATGCTGACCCCTGTTAGATTCACGTTTCCTTGTGGAAAATAGAGCCCATTAATGGTCATGATGCTGTGCTGTTTGATAAGTTCACAGAAAACTAAACTTGAGGCAACTATTGCAATTTGTTGAACTTGTTTAAAGTTAAAAATCTCACAACACCAGATTATAGTCTAACAGGTCTGTTGTGAGATTTTTAACTTTGTCCACCCAGTCCAATACCAGTACCTCCAAGCCTTGTTTGTTTGAGTAATATGTAAATCATGCAATCACTGATTTTCTGTCAAGCACTGGTCAGTCTAAGATGTTGCAGAAAGCCTCAGAGAACTGGATTTACTCCTGTTAAATTCCATCAGGAAATTGCAAAGATAAAAATGATTGGATAATATATAATGTGTCTATAATATATCATGATATTCTTTACCAAACAGGGGCTAGATGGCAAAGATGGAATTGGTCCTCAAGGCAGAAACGGGAGAAAGGTAACAAAATAATATTCTATAGTTCCACATTGCAAAAACATGCCTTCTCTTTCTACTTTCTGTTTTAAGATCTGTACCTGAAACTATTGAATTGTTGAGAATGGTAGAATCTCATTTTGACCGATTACGCTAATGAATTATCACCAGCTAACAATCTCCCATAGAAGAACACACATTCTTGTACACAGGATCATGTAGTATGGGCTATGTCATTTATTTTCTAAAACTATCGTGAAGACAAGAAATGGAAGAAACCATTACTATTTATGGATCAAGAACTCACTGAATAGTAAGACTTTTCAAGGGGACTTTTGTGCATAAAAGGAGTCAATCACTTCCTTTGGTTCCAAAAGTAAGAGAATTAGGAATGCTGCACTTATACACAGAAATTTGCTCTCAAAATAATGATCGTTGTGTTCATCACATTCTTGCGTAACTTAAAATAGATGCTCAAGGTTAATTATGTGTGTATAATAAATGTGTTTCCTTTTCCTGTTTGCACAGAACTACTACTAGTGCTAGACAGCATTGAAAATAAGATTTTATTTTAATTTACAACGCTTCTACTGAAAAAAATCCACAATGGAGTGTTTTGTTTTTCATTGTAACCCTATAATAATTCATTCATTTTAATTAAGTTGATAACTATAAATGTTATAATAAGAAAATAAGTCAGATTTTTGTGACAAAAAATATTAAGCCCCAATTAATTAGATTATTGTGTTTATTTTCTCTCATGACTTTGTGATGCAATATGAAAATACAATGTTCCTCATTAAAATGAGAAAAATGTCAAATTAAATTCAGGAATTCTAATTCTGAAAAGTGGGCAAGTTAGGAGAGGATCTTTAACAGCCAGTAGATTTTTGGTGGATAACCACTGGTCTCAATTAATTTTCACTCTGCCCACAATGATACCAGGCGAGATAATTTTACAGCCGGGTCTCAATGACACAACAATGTACAGTTCTACAAGTTCGGGTCAGGAAATAGGATTAGAGTAAGGACTGGCCTTCAGACATGCAAGAACCTTTCGGCTATCCATAGCATTCAAGTAAGTGTTGGGAAGGGAATTCCATATTGGATATAGTGCAAGAGAAAGTGAAGGTATATTAAGACCAGGAAAGATTAAAGTTTTGTATTTGAGGCCGAGAGGAGATCTTCAGCTTCTTCTCCTTGTGGTTCCAGCAAGGAAGATGCAAAGTTCATCAGCTTCCCAATGCTTTTCACAATGGCCCACTCAGGCCTGTTAAAACTTTTTTTTAAGGCCCAATGTGTTGTTAGGGGTCCTGATTAGCCTATTTAAATTAAAGGTTGACTTGTTTTGAAAGTGCAGATTTGCTGCCTCTTTGGTAGTGTCCTGCTGGGATCTTGTTAGCTTTCTAGCAAATAATTAACCCTTATGACATTTAAAAGCACATCACCAATTTCCACTGGGTAAGTACAGTTACCATGACTCCATCTTTCCTCCTCCCGGATTAATAGGTCAAGTGAAGTCATGAAGCCATTCTTTAGAAGATTTTTTACAATTCCATGAGCAATAACTAACAAAGAACATCTCTCCAGAATGTTTCATATTGTAGGTAATGCAACAAAACAAAATCTTCCCCAATAAGTAAATAAGAATTATTGTTGAAATGCTGCAGGTGATGACTATCTGGGAGGGTGGATGATGATTTGGTAAAAGTCTACAGAAAGACTTCAGCTTTAAGATCTAACAATTAGCATTGTTTCATTCTATGCTGCAAAATCAAAATTAGGATTAATTTTTTTATCTCCAATATTGTGTTTCCACATGGATACATAGTTTTTGTCTAATTAGCCCAATAACTTTCTTTTTAATTCTATAGGGGGAACAAGGACCACAAGGCAACTTCGGCAGAAAGGTACATTTCCTGTTTATCATAAGAAATATGGTTATGTCCAACTTTAGATTACTTCATGTGGAAGATGACCTATCTTTACTTCTTTATTTATTGTCATGGTTTTAGGGAGAAGATGGACTTCCTGGTCAAAATGGAGGACAAGGAGCCAAAGGAATGAGAGGGAACAGGGTAGAAACTTCATCTAAAGCATTACATTTTTAAAGCACAAATGTGACTTTTTACATTTACATTATCAAATTGGAGTCAAAAATAGGCTTTGTCAATTAACAGTCTATGTTTTGTAGTAAATAGAGAATTATTATAGTTTAATTAGAATTAGCATTATGTTGACATCATTATAAATTTATAATATGAGGAGGTTTACTAGCATTCAAAAAGAAACAAGTTATGGAAATGGTTCAAAACTCTGAACCTAAAACAAATCAGCGAATCATAGGGTTTTACAATACACTGTACGAGTGCCACCTCTATGAAGGAACACTCCAATTCAATCCTGTTATTCTTTCCCAAAGGCCAGGGAATTGTTCCTATTCAAATATTTATCCAATTTCTTTTGAAAGATTGTTTTGAAACAACTACCGTGATCCTTATGGGTATGACATTCAGATCATCATGCCTTGCCGCACAACTAAAATGTTTCTGCTTTTCACCTCTGGTTCCTTTGTTAATTCTGTCAGTCTGTGCCCTTGGTTAGTGAGATTGCTGTCAATAGAAAATTTCTCTTCAGTTATTCTTATCAAACCCTTCATGATTTTCAATACTTCTCTCAAGTTTCTCCTAGGCCTCCTCTGCTTGAAGCAGTTTCTCCAGGCTTTCCACAAACATGCAGTCTTTGATTTGTACTATTCCTGTAATTCTCCTCTCTTGATACTATTCCTAAAATGTGGCAGCCAGAATTGATCACAATACTCCAGCCGGGATCCCACCAGCGTTTTATAATGATTTATTGTAATTTCCTTACTTTTGTACTCTACTCGGTAATTAATAATGTCAAGTATCTTGTACATCTTTTCTTAACATCACATGTTCAGCTTCCTCCAAAGACTTATGAATGTATATCTCCAGGTCTCTCTCTTCATATAAGCTATTTACTTTAGATTGCTTCTGTTCATTCTTCCAGAAACTCGTCGCTTCAGATTTCCCTGCAGTAAATTTGATTTCCACATGTCTGCCCATTTTACCAACCAACCATGTCTTCCTGAAGCCTATTACTGGACTCATCATGGTTCATTACATTTCAGAATTCTGTGTGATCTTCAAAATCTGAAATTATATCTTGTATACACAAGTTCCACTCATTAATATACTTCAAAAGTATAATGGCCCCAGTAGTGACTGTTTTGTGGCCATAAGTGCACACTTCATTGCAGTTTGAAATTAAACATTCACCACGTCTGTTTGTTTTCCATTCCTTAGCCAATTTTAGAATGACGTAACCACACCAATGTAAGGATTTCAATTTCGCTAACAGATCAATTATGTGGTGTTTTATTAATTGTTTTAAAGAACTACATCATAACATCAACTTTCATTCTTCTTCAAAGTGCTTAGTCAAGTCAAACACAATTTTTTCTTTATAAGTTCATGCTGACTTTAATATTTAAAGCTTTTCTAAGTGATTCTGATCAACCGATTGATCTTGAAAAGGATTATTGACATAATTTCAGACTTTGAACATCACAAAGAACTTGGAAATGTAATGAACCATGATGATCCAGTAATAGACTTCTGGAAGACATGGTTGCCTTGGTCAAAAGGGCAGATGTGCAAAGCGAATTTGCTGCAGGGAAAAGTGAAGTGATTAGCTTCGGTAGGAAGAAAGAACAGAAGCAATATTAAGTAAATTCTGCAATCTTAAGTGGCTTACATGAAGGGAGAAACTTAGAGATATACATTCATAAGCCTTCAAAGGAAGCTGGAAGTAAACATTTACCCGCTACTGAAGTTATACTGATTTACCTGCACTTGCTAATGTTATCCCAATTCCCTTTTACAAACAGGGATGTACCAGCATCTCCTCATTGTTGTGCAGTGTATTGTTATTCATAATCATCTTCTACATGTCTGAGTTCTGCAGTGTGTACATGTCAAGCTTCTGTTTAGTTTAGTAACAGGAGTCTTGTAGAGTGAACAAGGCAGAGCTTATTGCATTTCTGCAATTATTCACAGATTATAAGAGTAAGACGTTAGCTGTACTACAAAGATTGTTGAGAGGGCCCACCTTTAGGTCTGTTGTTTTTGCTCCCACTATGACATCATCTCAATATATGTTGCTTATTGCACTCAATCAAGTATTGGCCCTTTCAGAACCACTTACAGCTTCTCTCCCTGCATTTCTTTTTTTACTGATGACAATTATTGCTATATGTTGACTAAATAATTACATTTACCAATATTCCCTCTCTGCCAAGTCTTTTACTTTACAAATTCAGATGGTTTGGAGGTTACACTATTCTCTCCAAATATGTACAGATTCGGAAAAATGACACTTTAGTGAGTAGCAAGTAGTTGTGTTGACCCTCATCCTAAGATTCCGAAGTTCTCTTCTGAATTAAAATATCTTAAATTCCTTGAAATTCTTTTACAGTGAGCCTTCACCCTGCAGGAACAGGTATTTTTCTTTCCTTTTCTCTTTCGGCATGTCTTGTTTTTTTTCTTAATGGTGTCTCCCATGGATTTGTATGCATTATATTTCAATTTGTAGTAGTGGACTTCTGGTCTCAATCTGCCTGCAGATCTGTGCTGAAGTAGATATACTCATTGTTGATCATTTTAGACTTCCTCATTTGCCTATACAGCTGAGGCTGTGTATGACTCTGGGCAGACCACATTTAGAATATTACCTCAGGAAGGAAGTGCTGGCCTCAGAGGAGGTCCCGAGAATATATATAAGAATGATCCCAAGTTGAAGAGCTTGTCTTATCAGGAGTGGTTAAGGACTCTAGGTCTGTGCTCCAGTGGAGTTTAGAAAGATGAGAGTGGTTGGGTGGGGGGGGGGGAAGAGGTGGGGGAGACTGATTGATTGAAATTTGCAGAATACGAGAGCCCTGGATAGAGTGGATATAGAAAATATATTTCCACTAATGGGAGAGACCAGGACCTGAGGGCACAGTCTCAGACTGAAGGGATGACCCTGTAGAATTGAGAAGAGGAGGAATTTCTTCAGCCAGAGAGTGGTGAATCTTAAGAATCCATTGCCGCAGTGGAATCCAAGTCATTGAGTATATTTAAGACAGAGATAGATAGGTTCTTGATTAGTAAGAGTATTAAGGCTTGCAGGGAGAAGGCAGGAGAATAGGGTTGAGAAATATATTAGCCATGATCGAATGGTAGAACAGACTTGATGGGATGAATGGTCTAATTCTGTTCCTATATCTTAGCACATGAATTATTAAGAAAATCAATATGTTCACTTCTACTTGTGTTCCCTAAAGATTCTTCTTTGCTTGTTTGTGGTATCCATAATAGTTGTTTAGGATTCTTCTTTCGGAGGTTATGAGATCAGGAGTTCTATTTGAACTGATCCTTTCCTAATCTTCTCAGCATCTAATGTATGACTTGAATTTGTCGCAACTAGCTATTCCCTGCTGTATTGTAATCTGACTCAATTCCGTTCCAGATACTTCCATTGTCTCAAGTTGGGTATAAAGTTCAGTTGCTGCTTCCATTTGCACTTCTTCTCAAAGTCTGCTGGTATTGGGATATAAATATTCTGCAGTTTTGATCACAGTGGAAAACATTTGTGACAAACCAGTATGGTCACAGATTTCCATCTCATTGATGGGATGAAACAAATTTATCATTCCAACATATTTAATCTCTGATGGTTTCTACTTATAGTTTAAGTTCCACTATGAGCTTATATGTAAAATCTACTGGCTGATTCTTGACATTTTATTGTTTACCCCATTCAGCGTTTGAAGGAAGTTGGGGTCCCTTTGCATTCAATGCATCCCAGCTAGAGTAAATATTCGTAGTTGTGGAGTAATATAGATTTTGTAATATTCAGTGTTCACATGTGTTTGAGAGTTGCTTGTGTAATATCTATAATGTTGAGCATGACCCTTCCTGGACCACGTCGTTGAACCTCTGGCTGCAAGAGGTGTTACGTCAGCTGAGACAATGTGGCAATATTGAGACATTTATGAGGTGTCCATTCACAAAAATGTTAGCTTATCAAAGTACTTTGCTCACCAAGTTCTTCGAAGAAAGCTTTGCCTTACTTGCATCATGCACCTGTTTGTGTGGATAATTATTCAGCTTCTGCTTTTCTGTGATTGTGGTCCTTCTTCAGCATATTTTTTGAAAGTTACTTACTTTATCACAATAAAAACGGTTGGCTTGAAGAGCTGGATACTGTTCACACCTGGAAGGTTTCTTTGCTCCGCGATATTTATTTTTCACTCATGGCCATTCATGTACACTTTGCTGTTCTGGAGGGATTTTTGGCTCTTTGCAATTTTAAGGAATATATCCCCTCCTTTTGTGGTTGGGATGGTGGATTCCTACCTTTCGCAATTATACTGGAGATAGCCAAAATATTTCCTTGTTAGACCAGAAGCATTCTTTTTTTTATATAAGTTGTCCACCTCTGATCTACTTGAAAAGATTCACCTCAATAATTGACCTGCCCTCCACTTCCGGATTATACGAGTGGCCTCCTGACTCCTATTAGCTCTTTATTTTACCAGTTGTACCTTGAAATATTGTGTGCTGTGTGGTGATACTCGTTCTGAGCTGCAACTTGTTTTTTAAACCCTGTGATGCTTAAATTTTCTCCTTTTTATTGTGGATGTTTAGCTTTGACTCATTAAATCCCTGATGTCTGTTTGTTTACTGGCTGAATTTGGATTTGGGAACTATTCCTACAAACCAGAGTCTCATGATGCCATGCTGATCGGTTGTTATTTATATATTTATATTTTATTTTATTAATATTTTAACTGTATGGGTTCATTAGATGTTTACACAGCCAAGTGTATGCAAGGATAACTATGTTCTGTTCTAGTGAGAAGAGACTTGCGGAGTTAAACAACGTGTAATTTATTGCTTCTCAGTTACAAAAATAGGCTGTGCATTATAATAAAGTTGTTGAGAGAATGTAACCTTTGATCTGTCTCCCATAAGATTTTACTTTATTCTCTGACCACACTGTTGCAGTGTCTGCTGCTTATTGTATTCAATCAAGTATAACCCCAAGTAGATCTTTCTAAACCCATATACTATATTCTTGATGAACTCCATCTTAATTCCTCTCTCACCTGTTATGATATTCGCAGCATCTTCTTCAGTGAATTCAAATGTTTAGTATCTTTTTAATAGTGCCGAATGGACCCTATCCTTTCTTTGATTATTGTTTCACAGTTCATGTTTAGAAAAGATTTTTGGTTTCCCTCTTATGTTACCCACTAAGCTCCTCTTTTATATAAATGTTGCCTCTTGTTTATGTTTTGAGATCTTGCCTGAGCTTTCTTGTATGTAGCTTGGTTCTCTTGTCTATTAAATTATGAACCCATCATTTGTCAGAAGTATTCATTTAGTGTTTTACTTTAATGTCCATATCTTCAGCCATCCACAATGCTCAAATTTTGAAAGGCCTTCCTTTCTTCCAGGCTATCTTCTCTTTGAAGAAATCCCATTCCTTGTTTGCTGCTTTACCGAGAAAAGTTTGATTCCCTTTCAACTCTGGATTAAGTTGTCTTCAAGTTGAATATTTTTATGTTTTCCTTTTTCCTCATCATATTTTAAAACTACTTTCTGGACAATTCCTACACTGCCTTCTTCTTTCTACCATGCCAGATTGCCACCCATTTAACATCCTCTTGAAACAGCTGTAACTGCAAGATTCCTACCTTCTGGAATGTTGCTTCAGGAAATTCTCAGCTTCCCATATGCTGTGCAATGAAGCCAACTGCTCTCACACTCAGAAACTCTGGATATGCATTTGAGGAACTGTAGGAACTTCCTGAACATATGGTTATTCAGGACGTGTTGAAGTTCCCACATGGCTTGGAAATTGAAGGCAGTGGATCTGTGCTGTCCCATCATGTTCAAAATTCTAGCAAATTACATTATATATGTATATTTAACTTGATATCCTCTTATTTCTATTTATTATTTCATTACTTATATACAATTTTAATGTAATTTAATTCATTTTAATATTGGCATCCTTTACCTAGTTAATAATTATTGAAGAATTAAATTTCCAGTATATTAAAAATCTCATTAAATTTGTCACAGGCACATATATAACTCCAATACTATTCATCATCAAGCTTAGGAATTAATATATAAGGTTCTCTGTGAAATAATGTGATGAACTCATTATCTTTTAGGGCAATGCTGGTGATTCTGGTGATCCTGGTGAACCAGGAGAGATGGGATTTACTGGATTAAGGGTAAGGCAGACAACTGCTTTGTTAAGTTAGAATGTCACCAACTTACAAATGCACATGTTTGACAGACAAAATAAAACTCTCGTAAAGATGTTTGTCAATGACTTTGAATGCCACACCATTTGTGGATAGATTAGTTAGCCAATTGTTCTCAAATATTTGTCCCTGGACTTGTTGAATGTAAAGAAATACAGTGTTTTGAAAAGATTCTTTAAATAACTGTCAGGAGCAATTAATGATCAATTAAATTTGAAAGAATCTAATATTTAATTACTGAGGTTCCATGCCAAGGAATTCCTTTCCTAAACCCAGCCACTATCTGCTTCCATTAAAAGCCTTCTTAAAACCTACTTCTTTAGTGAAACATATAGTCTCTCTTTCTAATATCGCCCAATGGTCTTCATTTTTTCAGGTGGCTGCACAGCAGATTTTGCAAGATTGGAGATTTTAGTTCCTGTGTTAAACACACATTGGGAAATTGTGTCGTTGGTTAAGATATACCACACAACTCAAGAATAGATTGGAGCTATAAATTAGAGATATACTGCAAAATGCAATAATAGGAGGATTGAGCAAGTCTGCCCCTTTTAATTGCTATCCAGTAACCTGACAGAAAATATGTGTGAAAATCAATTGGGAATAAAATTGAATCTGGAATCCTGACATAGTTAAATATTTCAACAAAATTCACTGTCCATGACTGTGTGAAGAATGATCGGTAACCTGAATTACCGAAGAATTGCTAGCACCTATGGAATCATTTATCAGCATCTTCAGGTGAGGAAGAAGAAAAAAAGGAAAGTCTAGTTTCCAACAAGTGTCAGTGTGAAGGCAAAGATCAGATTATTTGATTCATTGATTCCCGTGCGAATCATTCCATAGAAGTATCATTCTCAAATTTATACTTATATAGAGTGTACCATCACAAATTCAGGCATCTCTTCTGTCCAATGTCAAACTGTGATTGTAAAGATATAATGCACATCAGAAAGCAGGAAGAAAATGTAAAATAAATATAATGTAAAGAAGATGAAAGTAAAATTAGGATCTTACGTAATTTAAGCTACATTTTCTATTTTTTCATGGGATGAGGGTGTCGCTGGCTAGGCCAGCATTTATCGCTCATCACTAATTGCCCAGAGGGCAGTTAAGAATCAACCACATTGTTGTAGGTCTGGAGTCACATGTAGGTCAGACTAGGTCAAGAAGGCAGTTGCCCCTCCCTCAAGGACATGAATGAACCAGATGGATTTTTCCAACAATCAACATAGTAATCGTTAGACTTTTAATTTCAGATTCTTGCTGAATTCAAATTCCACTATCTGCCATGGTGGGATTTGAACTCAGACTCCAAAATGTTTCCTGGGTCTCTGGATTAATAGTCCAGTGATAATACTACTAGGCCATTGCCTTCCCCTTATAATATAGTATGAATTATTTCATCACCCTCAAGAAAGGTTTACAAATTTGTCCTTGATCCCCATAAATAATAAAGGAAACTGCTGAATTTACATTCTCACATCTTTATGTTCATTTCTAACTGTTTCCTTTTCACAATTGAAATTTTCTTTGGCCATAAAATTACAGAAGCCATGATGGACTTCAGACATGCGTTCGACAAGGTTCCCCATGGGAGAATGGTTAGCAAGGTTAGATCACATGGAATACAGGGAGAACTAGCCATGTGGATGCAGAACTGGCTCAAAGGTAGAAGAGAGAGTGTGGTGGTGGAGGATTGTTTTTCAGACTGGAGGCCTGTGACCAGTGGAGTGCCACAGGGATTGGTGCTGGGTACATAACTTTTCATCATTTATATAAATGATTTGGATGTGATCATAAGAAGTATAGTTAGTAAGTTTGCAGATGACACCAAAATTGCAGGTGTAGTGGACAGCGAAGAAGGATACCTCAGATTACAACGGGATCTTGATCAGATGGGCCAATGGGCTGAGAAGTGGCAGATGGAGTTTAATTTAGATAAATGTGAGATGCTTAGCAGGACTTATACACTTAATGATAAGGTCCTAGGGAGTGTTGCTGAACAAAGAGAGTGCAGGTTCATAGCTCCTTGAAAGTGAAGTCGCAGGTAGATAGAATAGTGAAGGCGGCGTTTGGTATGCTATCCTTTATTGGTGAGAGTATTGAGTACAGGAGTTGGGAGGTCATGTTGCGGCTATACACGACATTGGTTAGGCCGCTGTTGGAATATTGCATGCAATTCTGGTCTCCTTCCTATCGGAAAGATGCTGTGAAACTTGAGAGGGTTCAGAAAAGATTTACAAGGATGTTGCCAGGGTTGGAGGATTTGAACTATTGGGAGAGGCTGAACAGGCTGGGGCTGTTTTCTCTGAAGCATCGGAAGCTGAGGGGTGACCTTATAGAGGTTTACAAAATCATGAGGGGCATGGATAAGATAAATAGACAAAGTCTTTTCCCTGGGGTCTGGGAGTCCAAAACTAGAGGGCATATGTTTAGGGTGAGAGGGGAAAGATATAAAAGAGAGGGGAATGATATAAAATATTTTCACGCAAAGGGTGGTACCTGTATGGAATGAGCTGCCAATGGAGGCTAGTACAATTGCAAAATTTAAAAGGCATCTGGATGTGTATATGAATAGGAAGGGTTTGGAGGGATTTGGGCAGGATGCTGGTAGGTGGGGCTAGATTGGGTTGGGATATCTGATCAGCATGGACGAGTGGGGCAGAAGGGTCTGGTTTCCATGCTGTACATCTCTATGACTCTATGTTACTTATCTGCTTCACTTTCATAAAGTTCAATCATGTCTAATGCAATGGTTATGCAGTTATAAGATCATAATCAATAGGACCATGGGTAGGCCCTTCAGCCCCTCAAACCTGCTCTGCCATTTAATAGGTTAATGGCTGATCCAACACTCCTTACGTCCACTTTCCTGTCCTTAGCCCAATACTCTTGATTCCACTACTGATTGAGAATATACGAATGACTTGCATCTTTTAAGTTTTGAAGTTCTTCTTTGGAATCACTCATGTGGGTAACATTTACTTAGTGCAATTTGTATATCACTGATTTTTTTTATTTACACAGGGTGGCATAATGGCTCAGTAGCTAACATTACTGCTTCACAGCACCAGGTGCTGGGTTTGATTCCAGTCTTGTGTGAAATTTGACTGTGTGGAATTTGCTCATTCTCGCTGTGACTGTGTGGGTTTCCTCTGGGTGCTCTAGTTTCCTCCCACACTCCAAAGATGTGCAGGGTAGGTGGATTGGCCATACTAAATTGCCCGTAGTGTTCAGGGATGTGCAGGGTAGGTGGGTTAGCCATGGAGAATGTGCTGACTGGCCAGCATTTATTGCCTATCCATAGTTTCCTTTGAGGCGGTGGTGGTGAGCTGCCTCCTTGAATTCCTGCAGTCCATGTAATGCAAGTAGACTCACAATGTCATTAGGGACGGAGTTCCAGGATTTTGACCCAATGATAATAAAGGAACGGCAATATATTTCTAAGTCACAAGTCAAGATAGTGCTTTGGTGGGTACTTACAGATGATAGTATTTTCATTGATGGATTGGCCATGCTAAATTGCTCACAATGTCCAGGTATGTGCAGACCAAATGGAGTAGCCATGGGAAATGCAGTGTTATAAAGATAGAGTAGGGGGTTGGGTCTGGGTCTTCAGAGGGTCAGTGTGAACTTGATGGGCTGAATGGCCTGCTTCCACACTGAAGGAATTCTATCAATCCACGTTTCTATTGCCTTTGTTCTTCTAGATGGTAACAGTTATGAGTTTGGAAGGTCCTGCCTAATGAGCTATGGTCAGTTTCTGTGGTACATCTTGTGGACAGTACACACTGCTGCAACTGAGCATCAGTGGTGGAGGAACAGAATGATTGGTGATGTGGAGCCGATCAAGCAAGCTGAAATCTTCTGAATGTTGTCAAGTTTCTTGAGTCTTGTAGGAGCTGCACCAATGCGAGCAAGTGGGGAGTATTCCATCACTACCTGACTGTGTCTTTTAGATGATGGACACACTTTGGGAAGTCAAAAGGGACTTTGGTGGAGGGCGTGATGGAATATCCCAGCACTTTTGGCTGGAGATAGTCACAAATGCTTCAGCATTATCTTTTACACTAGTCCATTGAGGATGGACATATTTGTGGATCCTCCTCTTCCTTTCAGTTGTTTAGTTGTCCATCACCATTCACAACTGGATGTGGCTGGACTGCAGAGCTTAGATCTGATCTGTTAGTTGTGGAATCACTTAGCTCTTTCTATCACTTGCTGTTTATGTTGCTTGGCACATAAGTAGTTTTATTTTGTAACTTCACCTGGTTGACATTTCATTTTTAGGTGTGCTTGGTGTTGGATTTTTCATGCCCTCCTATACTGTTCATTTGTTTCTAACTGAACACTTTGGACATTGAGAAATATCTACAATATTTTGCCATTGTTACTGGATACAGGTTCTTTGTCATTAATTCTTTTCAGTTATAAACTTCTGAAACATTATTGAAGATGCTTTATTTTATTCTAAAGCTATTTATTTTTTATCATTCTAGGGTCCCAGAGGACGACAGGGCACTTCATTCGCAGTACGTGATCTGTATGCATAATAGATATTGAAGCTTAAATTAATTCATATATTTTACATAATGTTTTAAATTGTATGTTTTTATTCCAGCCATGTAACATCATATCAACTGTGAGAGCTAACTGTCGTGAGTATGTCCTTTAACACTTACAACCATGGTAGACCAGTCACCGCTGTTTAAACAGCAGCTTGCGAGTCAAGCAATGGGTTGAGTTGCACGTTCCCTTTAGAGTTTAGAACCACCAGCTGGCTATTCCTGACATTGTATTCCTGAGGTCTGAAGGTTGGGTAACTCCCATGAGATTTTTATCTTCAGGAGTTGGGTGTGGGCTAGAGTCAGGAACAACATCTCCTGAAGCAGGCCCAAGGTGGGAGTGGATATGGAAGTGCGGTGAGACTGAAGGCTAGTTAGACGGCTTATCTAGGTTTGCTGAGACATTATCGCAGTCCTGTACATGCTTAAAGCTCCAAGTGAGTTGAGGCTCTTATGGCCATTATTTCATTACAAGAGCCTTAATTGTTAGTAGCTAATAAACAGATCACTGGACCTTCTGTGCCCAATATTAATTGGTGAGGTGGCAAAACGTAGATGTGTACCTCACTGGGACCAACTTGTTCATTCATTTCCCGGTCTGACCACTTCTCTCACCACTCCCAGTGAAGGGAAGAGTCCACCCTGTGATGCATTTAACTTGTCACACTTGTAAGTGTAATTATTAACCAGCACATCAGATTCTTGTACAAACACACAATATATGGTGAAAATATACAAAGTCATAAAACATGAAAAATTATTTGAATTTGCATTCAAATAGATTAATAATGATAGAACTTGGATCAATAATGAACCCTCAATCATTAATTTTCTCTATTCCTTTTCTTTATTACAGCTTGCTGTTTACATAGTAAGTAACTTGAATATTATGACGGTAATTTAGCCAATTGGTTACATAAATGACATTGTTAATTATTAACAGCTTTCGTATTGTTCCAGGAAAAGAAGAGTGCCCCGTGTACCCCACTGAACTGGCTTTTGCTCTGGACACGTCCTCAGATGTCACACTGTCCATATTTGAAAGGATGAAGGGAATTGTACTTAAACTGCTGCAGAATATTAACATCGCTGAAAGCAACTGTCCCTCTGGGGCCCGGGTGGCAGTTCTTACATACAGTAATATAGCAAGGCCTTTCATCCGGTTTTCAGACTTTAAGAAGAAGCAGTTACTTATCGAAGGAGTAGAAGAACTAGCACATGAGCGATCAACCAGAAAACGGAATATTGGCGTTGGAATGCAGTTTGTTGCAAGACATACTTTTAAACGAGTTCGTAATGGGATCCTTGTGAGAAAAATAGCTGTGTTTCTCACAAATGGAGACTCGAAAGACACCAATGCCATTGCTACTGCTGCTTCAAAATTCAGTGCTTTAGATATCATTCCAGTTGTCATTTCTTTAAAAGACATCCCAGAAATAGAACGAGCTTTTAAGGTAAGAAAATGCTCATTCCATATTTCATTCCAATTTAATGAGTAGAATGCGAATTAACTTAAATGTTCAGAGGACTGTACAGGGGAGAACCTTTTAATGTCTTGAGATAAGGTGTGTAATAGTCCCAAGTGTGTCTGAGATGCAAGGGGTTTCATCACTGCACTATCTTAGTATTTTATTACTTTATCTGTCATGCCTTTTATTCTGTTGTCAATATTAATTAGTTTTAACCTCGTATCACATCCTCATGACTTTTATTTGTAAATGGAAGGGCTAACCCATATAAGGTAGCAGATAATAGTGCTGATGATAATATTTTCTATTTACATACCTATAAATGACTTTAAGTTGTCTTTTGGTCACCTGACAATCTGTTATCATATCCTTTATTCACTTTAGTATTTCCTTTTATTTTACTGAATCCGCTTGTTTCAGAATTATGAACTCAAAATATATTCATAGTCAAACTATTCCCTTCATGAATGCCTCTGACTGATCAAGTACTGTATTATCTAGGAAACTCTGATTTCAATCCGCCTGGACCAGATCCCTTTTCTACTCCATAAAGTTGGCTGTACTCCATTTGAACATTTGATTTTTACTTCATTTTCTCTGTGACTGCCCTACATCTTCTCAAATTAAAATTTATTTACCATACTGACTGATCTAAATAGTGTACCTAAGTCCTGGAATGAAAGTTTTCCCTTCCTATGATTTATCTACCAACAAGACTTTGTGTCATCATAATTAAAATGGTCTTTATGAAGTATCACAGATTCATTTTGTCAGGAAGTGTAGTTGTTATCTATCATCACTACCTCTACCTATTGCAAATCTAATGTTCAATCCATAGGGTAAATTTTTATTCATCTAATATGAAGATTCAAGTACATTATGTTTAGAATGTTCTTGTCTATTAGTTTACTACGTTTTCACAGTTAATCAATGAGTTGAATCCCACCTAGAAATATCTGCATTTGAAACTGTTACACAACAACCTAAGGTGAAAAATATAACAAAAACAGAATTAACAGGTCCCTGCGAGTAGATTTTTAGGTCGGTTATGGGACAGAGAACTAACTAAATGCCCATCCTGATGTTGCCAAGACTGCAACTGACCAGTTCTCAATGTTACGCAATTGGGAGTTGATGTTAGGCCTAGGTTGGCCTCTGAATGTCAACAAGCCAAGGCAGTCCCCAGGAATATGCCAACTATTCTTTATGGAAACAAGGTAGACAACAAAATTCTGCAATAATTGTAATACATCACAGGCTCACCTGTATAACTCTTAGAATCACAAATGTACTGATTTATGTGGATTTATCCCAGGATCAGACCAAAACAGGTCTGATCCATTCCACCTTAACCTCCATCTGATGATCAGACATCTCCAATTCCTGAGCTAGCTAACTATTGCTCTGACACATTCTCTGATACTCCTTTCCACACAAGCAGCCTTCATGATCAATCCTTGAAATTGTTCAGTCTTCAGTGTATCACATCTACACACAGTCAGTTAACCTTTCACTCATTGGCACCTGCATGTTTTCCCTGAAAAGAGGCCTGTCTCTCAGTTTTAATGACATTATCCTCCTCATGCTGTGCATATAGGCTATTTCCTTACAGCTTTTGCATCATCCAATCTACCACATGACAGTTACATAGCACTTTTATTGCTTGCAGGAGGAGGATTATTGAGACTGTGTAGTGCCAGTAATGACCACCACTCTCACTAGTATGGTGGGATTACAGAGCTTGAGGTCAATTATATTGGCCAACAGTTCTCTGGCACAGGTTTCCCTCTCCTCAAAGTATTAAAGATTGTCAGCAATATACAGGAATGCAGAGTTGAGGTTAAAATCTGATTAATCATGACATTATTGAAGGGCCAAGTGGTCTACTCTGTTTCCATGTTCATATGTTTGCATGTAAACAGTTTGCAATGGAAGATGCATCTTTTGCTGAATTCTTGGATGATGGGGTAAAATCCCATTGTTAAATTCTGCTCTGCTTTGTATTAAACCTCATTGTCCATCTGTCAGTATGCCTATAAGAATAATGCTTATGGTATCATCAATGCATCATGGCATCTGTGATACTTTACCATCTGCTTTACCATCTGCCTGTTATTTCTCTCATGGAAGACATAAAATTGATATTGCTCCAAACTACTAATGTTTGCAGATTTGTGTTTCTGAATTTTGAATTTCTTTCAACTTATTTACCAAGGTCAATAGTGAAGACAGACCTGAAGTAATCGTACTGCCAAGTCAGCAACAAGCCTCCGAAGAAATATTAAACAGGTTCCTCTGGTGCACATTGTGTTTTGGTATGACTTTAAAATCGACTTGTAGATTCAGTAGTGCTGTGAAATGTTTGAAAAAAATTGAATACAAACCTGGAATATATTTACAAATAAAAATGTGCAGATCAATGGTGAGGGCTTATTCCCTGCACCCCAATATAAATGTTGAGTTTATACCCCTCCTTCACTCAGCTGGTTCACCCTGCACATCATTTGTTTTCTTCCCTAATCCAATGAAGGAGGTCTCTTTTTCCTCCTTATTCTATGATATTTCTTCCCTCTTTTACATCAATATCAACTTGTGGAAATGCATTTCCACATGTGGTTGGTCACCTTCTGGTGTTTACTTCCCTTGATACGTGCACACATCTCCTTTCCTCAGGTCTAAAAATCCTAAGCCTAATGCAGAAATTCTGGATGTGCAGCTTTGCCAGTTACCTTTCTGTACCTTTCTAATGATCATTGCAAAATTGCTTTATGACTTCAAAGTCAAAAGCATAGGAACGTAGCAACATATTGTCTAGCTATCATCCATTGTTACAGCTAACCTGAGAATGCAACTTTAAAAAAAAAGTTTTGTGATTTACACATGAAAGAAGTGAAACTATCATGGTATTCAAACAGATGAAAGACTCAACAGACAATCAAGGTATTTTTTCAATGTGTAATTTCAGTTACATCACACTGTAAATTTTTGCTATGAATTCTGTGTTTTAGGATTGAGTCCTCCACTATCACCTGATGAAAGAGAGACGCTCCGAAAGCTAGTGCTTCCAATTAAACCTGTTGGACTATAACCTGGTGTTGTGTTATTTTTAACTTTGTACACCCCAGTCCAACACCGGCATCTCCAAATCATGACCAACTCACAGCACCATCTTAGGTACAAAGTACCTCGCTACAATCTTAGGTGCAAAAAAAAAGCACAGAAAATAAAGAACAAAGTTAGACTACATTCCGGATATACATTGTATAAGTTCGGAAAATAATAATTAAAGCTAAAGATATGGACATTATAGCCTTTCTATAAGGGCTTCAATGTTGTCTGACTGGGCTCCAGGAGTTCCCAACCAGTCACCATCTTTGCCGCAGGCCCACTGGCTGCCCCCGGTTCACTTTGGGCCCACTTGCTGCTGGCCCTGCTCCACTCTGAGCCCACTGGCTGTCACTCCCTTTGCTTCAGGCCCATTGGTCACCATCACTGCTCCACTCAGGGCCACCAGCTGCTGTCCCTGCTCTGCTCCAGGCTGCTGGGAAGAGAAGAAAAAGGCAGAGAGGATAAAAAATCACAAGGGAGATAAAGAAAGAGAATGATTAAAACAAGGAACAGACAGAGCAGATGAGCTCTGGCTGGAGGCTCCTGCTTTGCTGCCATCTCAGAATTAAAAATATGCATCCATAATATTACTGTAATACTGCACCAACACAAAGAAAAAAAAATTAAATCTAGTTTTAGTCCCCAGCTTGACTGCAGAATGAAGCAGCACTGAGATATCTGCCTCATGGAGTTTTACTCTACTTCACCCAGGGATTTGGAGTTACATTTGTTCACAATAAGCTAAAGCAGTTGTAATGTTTAAGTGACTTCATCGAGGAGAAGTAATGAAATGAAGAATTGTTTTTCTTTGCAGATCAGTGTGAACCAAATGACTTGTGTATCAGAGGTGGTCAGCCAGTCCCACTCCCAGTGAACTTGGACATGACTTTCATTGTTGATGACTTGCAGCAGATGGAATCAACACAGTCCGAAATAATTCAGACTTTCTTGACCACAATGATTGACACATTTCTGAGCACTCCAGAATCTAAAGCCTCTGGTCTTCATCCCCGGATGGGGCTGGTACAACACCCATCAGGTTACACTCCGCGATATGGGAAAGATCCATTAAACCTAGAGTTTGGAGTTCTGGATTACGCCACAAAAACTTTGAAGAAGAGACACATCCAAGAACCATTCAGTGAGCTTGAGGGCACCACTGGCATTGCCAACAGTATTACATGGAGCTTGAAGAATTTCTTCTCAAACCTCACAAATCCACAAACTTACAAAGTTATCTTCACAATATTTTCAGGGGAAACAATTATTGATGAGAACAAATTACTGGAGATATCACAAGAAGCAAAATGTAAAGGTTTCACACTGTTTGCACTGGCTGTAGGGGATGTATCTAATGTCACAGTCCTGGAAGAGTTTGTCAGTTTTCCTTTTGATCAGCATTTGGTTCATCTGGATAAGGGTCTGGAGGCTGAAATCGAATATGCACAAAAGTTTGCAGTGGCTTTTCTAAAAAACCTACCAAGTAAGTGCAATTACAACCCTTTTATTTCCCTATTTTGTCCCAATCCTAGATTAAATCATACAGAAGAAACTGAGGACTGCAGTTGCTGGAGAGTCACAGTCAAGAAGTGTGGTGCTGGAAATGCACAGCAGGTCAGGCAGCATCCGAAGGGCAGGAGAGTCTACGTTTCGGGCATTCTGATGAAGGGCCTTTGCACAAAATGTCGACTCTCCTGCCTTTCGGATACTGCCTGACCTGCTGTGCTTTTCCAGTGCCACACTTTCCAACTGTAAACCATATAAGAGCAATGCAAGCAGTTCTGGGCACCACACATCAGGAAGGATATTTTAGCGCTGGTCAGAGTGCGACACAACTTTACCAGAACAATATTGGCACCTGAATTTTCACTCAAAAATCAGGCTTGCAGAATTAGGAAAATTTTCACCTCCATGAGTAAAAGTCCCTCAGAACTTTGAATTTGCATTTTTTTGGTGTGGGGTGGGTTGGCGGTGGATGGGAACAGGTAAAAATGGAGTCCAGAAAGTTGGAGATTACCGAATCCCGGAAGGTCCGGGGTGTGAGGCCGACCTAAGTGCCCCACCGCATTGTGGACGTAATGAGAAGAAAAATGTAAATGAAACACTCCAGCTGTCATCAATCACTAACACTCAACCCCATTTACACACTGTCCCAGACATGCCAATTGTGTCAACTCTCAATCCACTCACAACCCGTGGTTTATCATACTCTTGATGGCAATCCAATCACTTCCAGTCTTCCCATGACCCCTCATACCTTCTATATAGGCCTACCCATTTCTTGCAATCCCCATTGTCATTCATAACACCTATGCCAACATCCATCAACACATGCCCTCAACCAATCAGCCTTTGACCTTACATGTCAACTTACCTATTATTGTATAGGCAATGGATAGTCCTCAACACTATGTTGAGATTGCCTATACAGTGGAAATTCGATTATCCGAACGAGATGAGTGGGTACTATTTCGTTTAGATAATCGATTATTCGGAAATCGATTAAAGCCTTTCCTTTGGGGCTCGGAGTTTTAAAGTCTGCTCCTCGTTCAGGAGACTAGCAGCAACACACATTGCACGACACCCCGCCCCCAGCACCGCCCTCCTTCTGCCCCCAGAACCCTGTCCAACCCCGCCCCTAACCCCCACCTCCCGCACCCCCCAACACGGTCCAAACCTGCCCCTCCCACCCTCCAAAGTAGCTCCTCTCCGGGGCATCTAGACTGGACACCAACAATAAGACTGCTGCTGCTGTAGTTACCTTTGTGGGTTAAGTCTCCAAATAGCACTCACATACACAGCCACACACACAACTTTTTACTGCAATTTTTTGACAGGTTCCACCTCTGCCTTGTACAGGACAATGTTGGTCAGATTATCTGGGGAAAGGGGGGGGGGTGGTTTAGGGTACACCCCTCTGTTGAACTCCAGGGAAGGTGTGGGGAGAGAGAGAGGGCAGACGGTCAGTCATTTGGATTCTGTGCCTGTTTAATCACTGTAAACAAAAGACACGATCAATGTTGGAAACACTTATTTGATGTAATGTTTCTACCGGGACCTTGAGATCTCTTTCGGATAATCTGATTTTCAGATAATTGGTATTTGGATATCGAGGTTCCCCTGTAATAGGTAAGTTGGCATGTAGGAGCACTAATATCAACACTATGTTGAAATTAATCAAAGTTCTTAAGTATCTATTGATGTATTCGCTATTTCAAATAAAATTTGTGATTAAAATAAATTGCTAGTTAATTTTCTCATCCCTTTTGAAAACAAGCATTGGAATTCACAACACAACTTAAAAGAATTTATAAATACTTGAAGTTGTCAATTGAGCAGTGAATTTACTGGTATCTCACTGTGATAACGAATGGTTGTGAAACCAATGTCGCTCCTATGATTATAACCATCGGGTTTATATATCAGCAGAGATGTGGAATAGCAAGTATATTGTTTAAGACTGTAAAAATTATCAAATGTTTAAAGGACTAGGTTTTCGAATACCTTGAAAGTTTGACAGCTCCATTAGACAGCAATTTGAAAGTCCTCTTGACACCTAGCTTGACACCCAACTTGATTGTTCTCCTGACAGTCAATTTGGTGGCTATATTGAAAGCCATTTTGAGATTGTGTTTTTTTTCATGTTTCTCGTAAGTGGAACAATTCAAATGAGGTTATCCACATTCATGGTAATTATTACAGCCCCAAAGGCACCTTGCCTCTCCAACCTGACACCTCGCCTCCCTCAAATGTGTCCCAGAAGCAAATCTGAATCTTAATTCTCCAAAAGTTATTTTGTCTCTCCAAGCTATTTTTACAGTTTTAAACTCCCTAATAGATGTTTTAACCAAGAAACTTTCCTCCAATTAAAAGAGTTCTTCTTCTTTATTTTGCAGCTGGAATCAACAGCTACCCCCCTCCAGATCTAGCAAAGAAATGCAGAGGAACAGAATCTCAGGAGACAGTAAAAGAAGCAGAGAAAACACCGTCCAATTATTTAGAACTGTATGCTTTGTAGATAACTTCTTTCTATTGTTAAGATTGTAATAACAGACTATTCTCATTGTTAAAACTTGTCCTTTTCCTTTCAGGATGGTTGTTCAAGATGATATCGAGCAACCTCAGAGTTACACTGACAATGCCGGTAGGTAAAGGGAATTATTGACTTCAGTTTTGTGCAGGCAGCAGAACTTATGCCACTAGAGCTGAAACCAGGAGGTGAGCCCACAATGGGCAGTGACAAGACCCAAATAGGGAGGCAGTTTGGGCCATCATTCCAATTAAGTATGATAGCCCATTTTCAAGGGCTGCTAGCCTTCAGCAGTGATACCATGAATCAGTGGGGGAGGGGTATGTGCCTTCTTGAAGCTATAATATGGAAGGTGTCTCATAATGAATGGCCATCTCCAAGGAAGTTAAGTGATGATGGAGACACGGTGGCTATGCATCAAGGATTCAGAGGTAGTTGATGATAGTGGCTTAATCATGGAAGTGGTCATTCCTGCTGGGATGAAGGGAGATTGGGCGTGAGGTTAAGGGGTGGTGGTGGTGGTCAATTAATGTTGGCCATGCAATACCCATAAAGGAGTACAATCCTCCTAGCACTCACAGGAAGACTGTTAGTTTAACCAGGTAGTATCCCCAATAGTGGTCTGCTCAATATGGGCAAGAAGTCCACAGAAGCAGTAAATGGCCCTGAATTGACTACTTCAATATCTTAATTTGTCCTCCATCCTGCCTTCATCAGCAGGCAGTTGAGCAACAACATTCCCACTATTAGCAAATCCCATGGTAGCAGATTTTGTATGCTCCCAGACATTTTCCCAGACGATACTGCTAGTCTTTCCTGGATACCTGCAAATGGCATGAAAAGTTTTTTTTTTAATTTTGATTGTGTCCAACTAAAAGAAAAAGACATTTATATATTGCCTGTCACGACCACCAAGCATTTCAAAGCACTTACTGAAATGCAGTCATCATTGCAAGATTGGAAATGATGCAGCCTATCTGTTGATAGCAAACTCTGCAGCAACTCTGGGATAATGATCAGATAATCTGTTTTTTTTTGCGGTGTTACGGTTAGGAGCTAAATATTAGCAAGAGCACTGGGGAGAACTATCCTCTTCTTCTTTTATGTCAATCTGAGAAAGTCAGACAGGCACTTGGTTTAACATGATATCAGAAGGGTAAGACTTCCAACATTGCAACACACTTCTAGTATTGTATTGAAACGTCAACTTGTAACTTTCTGACTCAACGATGAGAACATAATTTACTGAGACTTAGTTGCCATTGATCAATAATATAATTTTAGACTATGCAATTACAGTGCTCAACAATCAGGGCCCTCAGTATCTCAGAGTGTTGCTTGTAGGATGGTAGTCTTGGTCACCCATATTAAGGCATGTCATAAACTGTAGATCACAGTCTGGGAGTTGAGAGAACTCAATGTGTTTGTATTCATTTTGCCTAAGGGTTTGTGCCAAGCTTTGACTTTGTTGTAGTATTTTGAGTGAGACCATCAAAGTATTAAGACCATATGACAAAAAATGTAGGAACAGATGTAGGCCATTCAGCCCATCTGCTCCGCCATTCAATGAGATAATGGCTGATCTGATTATCCTGAACTCCACTTTCCTGCCTTTTCACCATAACCCTTGATTTTCTTACTGATTAACCTTGAATATTCTTAATTTATGCAATCGGTATATCTTTCACTAAATAAGAGGCCCAAAACTGTTCACAATATTCCAACTGTGGTCTACCCAGTGCCTTGGAGAAAGTGAGGACTGCAGATGCTGGAGACCAGAGTAGAAAGGTGTAGTGCTGGAAAAGCGCAGCAGGCCAGGCAGCATCCGAGGAGCAGGAGAATCGACAATTTGGGCAAAAGCCCTTCTTCAGGAATTCCTGAAACGTCGATTCTCCTGCTCCTCGGATGCTGCCTGGCCTGCTGCGCTTTTCTAGCATCACACTTTTCAACTCTACCCAATGCCTTGTTTAGTTTTAACAAAATCTTTCCAGTTATATATTCTATTTCCTTTGAAAATGAAGGCTTCTGCATGAACTTATAAAGTGTCCAAGAACTCCAAAGACTGCGAAGGAAAAAGCAATTTCAGACCAATCAAGCACTTGACATTGAATATCCCTAAGTGCAAATATCTTGAGGTTTGGCTTCCTTAAGAAAAGTCCTGTTACTATATTTTTGAGTCAGTTTTGATCTGAAATTTCTTTTTTGATCTGAAGTACACAATTAAGTAGAAGCCAGCTTGCTGCAATGGAACAGTGGAAAATCAATTGCAACCTCTCATGATCATTTGTGCAAATTATATGTTGCATTTGATATGGAATTTCTTTATCCCGTTATGCTTGGCACTTTCCACTTGCAGTCCACCGCATTGGAAGCTTAGGAAGCCATTGAGATCCAGCATTGGCCACCATGCTATGCAGGCAAATGTTTGCAAATTTGTTGAAGGGATGCTATAGGAAAAGTCTAGGGCAGGATTGCCTAACTGGCAACTGCCACTTCAGGTTGAACCTTATCCCTGTCTGTTTTCAATGGAAGGAGAGCGTTCCTAATTTCAAGCAGGAGATTCCAATCAGGGGTCCTGCACAAATACAGAGACACATTCCCATTCTGACAGGTTTCTCATAGTGCAGAATTGTCAGGGGGAGAGACAAAACATGGCCCATTTACACAGCAGGTGCCTGCCCTATTCTGAAATTTATAGATCTGCAATCACAGGTAGCTGCTGTCAAAAGGTACGTGTGAGGTTAGTGTGCCAGAGGGTAGGTGGGTGGGATGCTACATGGAGTATGGGTAGGGAGTCAGCTCAGTTGATGTCAAGTGTATGGGGGACTAGGGTGCCAAGTAGAATACAGCGCAAAAGGGGAAAGGGGTAGGATGCCAAGTGGATAGGGTGCCAAGGCGAAAAGCAGGCCAGATATGTGATGCAGTGTTTACAATAGGTTGGTGTGGGTGGGAGATATCAGGTCTGGTGGGGATAGGGAAAATTGAGCGTCAGCTTCCAGTGGGATCATGTCTGGTGGCCAGGGAAAATTGTTCCGGTCTGGAAAGAGAGAAGGGGACAGGCCGGTGCAGTATAGAGGGAGTGGAGGAAGGTGGTCCAGATCTATGGTTGAGACAGTTTTGATCTGCAGTGGGAAAAAGGGGAAATGAGTTCAGAGTGGGGAAAGGGGTTTATCAGGTTGGGTAGAGGATTTTGCTCCCAGGAGAGAAAGGAGATGTCAGATCAGGGTCTGGAGAAGGAGGTGTGCTTAGGGTTAAGTATGGGGTCAGTTGTATAGTTGCTCGGGAGATAGACTATGGTTTTAATAAGTTAACCTTTCCTGAGTAACTATTTAATTCCATTGGAACACTCCATGTTCTCCAATTAAAATGAAGTGTTCCAGAGAATTGTCCAATGGAATATTCAATTGCGAAGGCAACTCTTCAGAAGTCTGCTACAATGGGGATTCCCACAGGTTTCCAAGGTGCAAGCTGGCAAGCTGGCATAACAACTGTCACCTCATCAGAAAATCCAGGCCATGGTCATAGACTCATTGGGTCATAGAGGTCTATACCACAGAAAAAGGTCCTTCGGCCCATTGAGCTTGTGCTCATCAAAAACAAACATCTAACTATTCTAATCCTGTTTTCTAAAAGTTAGCCCATAGCTCTGTATGCCTTGGCATCAAAAGTGCACGTTTAAATACATCTTAAATGTTCTGCGGTTTCTACCTCTTCCATTCTTACAGGCAGTGGAGTTCCACAATCAAGTCACATTCTAAATGAAAAAAATCTTTTCCTTACATTCCCTCTAAACATCTTGCCCATTTCTTAAATATATGCCCATTGCATTCCTGTTTATGGATATGAGAGGTCAAGTTGTAAGTTTGCTCGCTGAGCTGGTAGATTTGTTCTCAGACATTTCATCACCATGCTAGGTAACATCATCAGTGAGCCTCTGGTGAAGTGTTGGTGTTCTGTCCCATTTGCTATTTATCTGGCTTGGTTTGATGTGGTGGGTGATATCACTTTTGTTTCTGTTTCTGAGAGGTTGGTAAATGGGGTCCAAATCAATATATTTGTTCATGGAATTCTGGTTTGAATCCCTGGCCTCCAGGAATTCCCGTGCGTGTCTTTGTTTAGCCTGTCCCAGGATGTATGTATTGTCCCAGTCGAACTGGTGTCCCTCTTTGTCTGTGTGTATGGATACTAATGATAGTTGGTCATGTCTTTTGATGGCTAGTTGGTGCTCATGTATCCTGGTGGCTAGCTATCTGCCTATTTGTCCAATGTAATGTTTGTTGCCGTCCTTGCAGGGTAATTTGTATCTGATGTTCATTTTGCTGGTTGTTGGGGTCTTTTTAATTCATCATGAGCTGTTTCAGTGTGGTGGTAGGTTTGTGAGCTACCATGATGCCTAGGGGCTGGAGTAGTCCGGTCACCATCTCTGAGATGTCTTTAATGTATGGCAGGGTGGCTAGAGTCTCTGGGCGTATTGTGTCATCTTGTTAGGTCTATTATGCAGGAATCTGCAGACTGTGCTTATTGGGTACCTGTTGTTCCTGAATACACTGTACAGGTGTTTTTCCTTGCCTTCTTGTAGTTTCTGGGTACTGCAGTGTGTTGTGGCTTATTTAAGTAATGTCCTGATGCAGCTCCATTTGTGGGTGTTGGGATGATTGCTCCTGTAGTTGAGTATCTGGTAAGTGTGCGTGGCATTCCTGTAGACGCTGGTCTGCAGCTCTCCATTGGCTTTTCATTCTTCTGTGATGTCTAGGAAGGAGAGTCAGTTATTGTTCTCTTCCTCTTTAGTGAACTTTATACCGGTAAGGATATTGTTTATGTGTTTGTGGATTTCTTCTAATTTGTTGCATTTCGTAATGACAAAGATGTCATCCACATAGTGAACCCAAAGCTTGGGCTGGATCATGGGAAGGGTTGTTCATTCTAACCTCTGCATAATTGCTTCTGATAAGAGTCCTGATATTGTCCCATTGATTTGATTGTAGATCTTGTCATTGAAGGTGAAGTGGGTTGTGAGGCACAAGTTGGCTAATTTGAGGATGCTGACCTTGCTGATAGGGTTGGTGCTGTTAGGTGTTGGTGTCCTCGGTTCATCTAGCAGTGAGGCCAGCATTTCTTTGGCCAGGATAATGTTTATTGAAATGAATAGGGATATTACACTGAAGGAGACCATGACCTCGTCATCCTCGACCTTGGTGTCTTTGATGATGTAAAGGACTTCCTGGGCGGAGTGGATGGAGTGGGTTGAGTTTTCTACTAGGTATTTCAGTTTGCATTGCTTTTCCTTTGCTAGTCTGTATGTTGGTTTGCTGGGAAGTGAGTTTATGGGTCTGAGGGGTGTGTTGGATCCTTCAAGTTTCATTTTTTGGGGGGGTCTGTCTTGTTAATTTCACCTGTCTTGTGGAGTTTCCTCAGGGATGTTGTAATACAGTTTTCTAGCTGTGGAGTCAGGTCCATCGCCACCTGTTGGTATGTTTTGGTATCTGTGAGTAATGCTTTTTCAATGTATTGTGTCCTGTTCAGGATGACCGTCATGCGCCCTTTATCTGCCGGTAGGATTACAATATTTCTGTCTTTGAGTCCTTCCACAGCTTTCCTTTCCAGTGTGTTGAGGGTGTTCCCTTTTTTTTCTGTTTCATGTTGGTGCTAATGTCTGTCTGATGGTCTGCCGGATGTCTTCCATAAGTTCATTGTCTTTCAGTGGATCACTGAATTCCAGTGCAGCTAGGAAGTCCTTTTTATCCACATCCCTGCAGTTGAAGTTCATCCGTCATACTAGGATGGCTTTTTAAGTGTCTGTGAGTGGTCGGTCAGACAGGTTCTTTATCCAAGTCTCTGAATTATCTGTGTTATTGCTGTATGTGAGTTGGCCAGTTTTTATTGCAGAACTAGTCTTTTCTTTGACTTGTTCTGCTCCTGGTTCCTGATGGAGAGCTTATGCTCGAAACTTTGATTCTCCTGCTTCTCAGATGCTGCCTGACCTGCTGTGCTTTTCCAGCACCACGCTCTTGACCCTGATCTCTAGCATCTGCAGTCCTCACTTTCTCCCAGTTGTTTAGTGTTGATGGCTTGTTCTAGCGTAGCTGCCCATTCATGGTCAGTTGTGTTTGTGTGCAGAATTTTTTGACGCAAACTTTCGAATGTGTATTTGTGGATCGGTTGTGGGCATCATTTATCATTTGTGGGGCAGCACAGTGGCTCAGTGGTTAGCACTGCTGCCTCACAGCAGCAGGGTTCCAGGTTTGATTCCAGCCTCGGGTGACTGTCTGTGTGGAGTTTGCACATTCTCCCCGTGTCTGTGTCGGTTTACTCCGGGTGCTCCGGTTTCCACCCACAATACAAAGATGTGCAAATCAGGTGGATTGGCCATGTTAAATTGCCCATAGTGTTAGGTGAATTAGTCAGAGGGAAATGGGTCTGGGTGGGTTACTCTTTGGAGGGTCGGTGTGGACTGGTTCGGCTGAAGGGCTTATTTCCACACTGTAGAGAATCTAATCTAATCTAATTTCTCATAGCATTCTGTGGCCATTCTGTTCTGCTGTTCTCCTGGCTTCTGGGGTGTTGAGAGGTGCTTTGTATTTGACACAACATGGTAATACCTGTTTCCTGAGGCATTTGTGTAGCAAGTACAGTTGTTGGTGCGTGGCGCTCAGTCAGATGGCATTGGTTTCCCACCTTTGGGCTAATTTGAGCAAATTGTGCCCATAGGTATTTGAGATTTTGGAGAAGACTTGTCACTCAAGTTGTGGATCAGGTTGTAAGTTTGCTCACTGAGCTGGTAGATTTGTTCTCAGATGTTTCGTCACCATGCTGGGTAACATCATCAGTGAGCCTCTGGTGAAGCATTGGTGTTCTTTTCCGTTTGCTATTTATCTGTCTTGGTTTGTTGTGGTGGGTGATATCATTTCTGGTTCTGTTTTTGAGAGGTTGGTAAATGGGGTCCAAATCAATATGTTTGTTAATGGAGTTCCAGTGTGAATGCAGTGATAGTTATGTCTTTTGACGGGTAGTTAGTGCTCATGTATCCCAGTTCAAATGGAACAATACATCCATCCTGGGACAGGCTAAACAAAGACACGCATGGGAATTCCTAGAGGCCTGGCATTCATACTGGAACTCCATTAACAAATCATAGATTTGGACCTCATTTACCAACCTCTCAGAAACAGAACCAGAAATGGTTCACCCACTACAAGAAACCAAAACAGATCAATAGCAAGCGGGACAGAACACCAGCGCTTCTCTGGAGGCTCACGGATGACAAAACGCCTGAGAACAAATTTACCAGCTCAGCAAATAAACTTACAACCTGATCCACAATCTGAGCTACAAATCTTCTTCAAAAGCTCAAAGATATGACAGGTTAACAATCAGCATGCTCCTTATCCAGCATTTGAATGAGCAAACCCACATGTCAGGCAAGCTAACACATTTCAATGAAATGTTCACTATGGTTGTCCGGTCAAGGTGAGAAGCCTAAATGAGAAAAGAATTTGGCTTGTGCCCAACTCACTGAAGGAGTACCATCTGCCCATTTAAGAAGAGGTCATTATGAACTAATTCTGCGAGTACAATTAGAATGGATAGCACACTGACTCAGTGGTTAGCACTGTTGCCTCACCGCGCCAGGGACCCAGTTTTGATTCTGTCCTTGGGCGGCTGTGTGGATTTTGTATGTTCTCCCTGTGTTTGCATGTGTTTCCTCCGGGTGCTCCAGTTTCCTCCCACAGCCACAAAGATGTGCAGGTTAGGTGAATTGACCACGGTAAGTTGCCCCATAGTTGCCAGGGATTTGCAGGTTAGGGGGGATTAACCATGGGATATACAGTGTTATAGAGATAGGGTGGGGGTGCTGAGCCTTTCAGAGGGTTGGTGCAGTCTCAATAGGCAGGATGGTCTCTTTCTGCACTGGTGGGATACTATGAGTTTTTCAGATAATTGAGATGGATTAAAATAATTGGCTGCCATGTATATGCAGATGTTAATGGTAAACAAACATTTTAATGCAAAAACATGTTTGAAGGTTCTTGAGAAGTGGCAAATTTGTTTGTGTTTCGTGTTTCATCAGCATTATCCTTTTCTGTTCTTTTCAGATGTGTGTGCACTGAATCCTGATGAAGGCAACTGTCACAATTACAGCATAAAATGGTTCTACAGTAACAAAGAGAAGGACTGCAGACGGTTCTGGTACGGTGGCTGTGGAGGAAACAAGAATCGATTTGACACCCGAAAGGAATGCCGAAAAGTGTGTCGAACATCTGTTCCATAAATCCCTTGTAAAATGCATTGGTGTTTCTTAAGGCGTGTGCCTGACTGTAGAATATATTGAAACAACGCACCAGGATAATTCAAATTTGTTGCTTGAGTTGCCACTAGAGAAATAATGTCTTCATTGTAACAAAGTCGATATTGATCCTGTTTCACAGTTACATAGTTTGCCCAATCTATTGATTTTCATGGTGCCTTGACTTCTAACTGAAATCATCTGCAGACATGCTCATAAATGCAAACTTGTGACATGGTAGCAAATGACATTTTGGGTCAGAAACTATTAGTATTCCCACTGACCTCATTTACAATGCAGTTTCTGCATTGTGCAAGAATAATTAAACCACTCTTTTTAGCTGGTGCCTTTTACAAAAACAATTGAGCAACTCCAATGCTTCAACTGTCTATTTTACATATACAATTTAATACTGTTTTGGTGCATACTCTTTGAAGAGAAATTTTCAACTATTGTTTTTGTGTAAATGAACTTGAACAGTAACTTTCATTGCATTCCTGAATATTATTTTGCTTGAAGTCTTGAGATAAAATTCTTCTCGGGGAGAATGTTTAATTATTTGAAATTAAAATTGTATGTATAGTACCACGAGATTCTTGGAGAAGGAAAAGGTGCTGCCTTCTTAAATTGTGAGCATGTGAACCAAAAAGATTTACGGATATTTGAACAATCCTCAATTTACTTTCTTGCTCACTTAAAGGTTATTTCTTTGTTAAAAATCCTAAACTGTATTTATCATGTAATGATGCTGCTGTAGCTGCCATAACTTCGAGAGAAATGCTGAAGAGATGCCATTATCACCCAGTCAGCAAATGTCAACATTGTTCCATGTGGCATAGATTGCTACCTGTTCTTGGGCTAACACACAGTCAAGAACCACAATTCTCAAGCAGTGGTACATATGATGAATTATATACTCAAGATTTTACTTGAATAGGTTTACACAAGGGTTATTGCGTGCTCCTGACTCTCATCCTAAATTTGAAATGAGGAAGTATTTTAGAGATACCATTGAATTTGGATCAACATCTGCAATTTTTTGGTTTGAGGATGTTAAAATAGGCATCAGTGTTTGGAATTTTCACAAATCTGCACTGCTCTATAAATCTATTCCTTCATAATCTGAACTAGATGGTCTTTGATCTGTGGGATCAGTAAGGATCCCCCTCTTCTCCCAGTATCTATCAACAAGTTAATACCCAACATTTTCCTTCAAACCATTGCAGGTCCAATTTTTAAATCATGTTTTTAAATTAATTGGATTAAATGTATTTTTCATATACAACTTCGAATCAAAGTATAATCTGCAGATGAAGAAAGTAAATATTGAGAAATATTATGTCAGATGCTCAGAGTATTTTTAGCTTGTTCTATGTACTGCATAGCTGGTCAATAAAGTTATCCATCTGACACAATGGCAACAAATACTTTACTTTTATTTTACAATGAACTCAGGCAGTTTGACCACAAACAGTGCATTATATGATTTGGTGCACCGAGCAGAAGTCTGCTGGAGTTACATGTCAGAAATTTCAAAGTGTTTTGATCCAACTTTGCATTCCTATGAAAGAAAGTTTCTATATAACTCTGTATCTGAATTCTTGGTGTACACTCTCTTTTAATGTTTAAATGAGTTCACCCTTAAAAAAAACAACCCAAAATATACATTTATCTAGCACACAGTTGTATTCTCAAATACTCATTAGGAACCATTTATTGTGATGGACCGTCTGCAATTCAGGCGATGGATTAATTTGGGTTATCACTTTCAGGCACATCCACCACCATAACCAGGTAGGTCCTTTAAGGAAAATATTAGTAAGAATTATCACAGGGTATAAAAGCAAAGCAAATGTATTAAATCAGTTATAAACATCAGTCTTAACAATGGAAAACCATAAACAATATTAAGCTGAGAGTAAACTACACTGAAACCTACGATAAATGTGTGAAAACATGTTATTTTTTTCAAACTAATAAACATCCCAAGGCACGAAGTGAAGGTGTGATAGGGACAAAGTGGATGTTATAACAAAGAAGGAGATGGTGGGAGGAAGATCAAACATTTATTCAAAGAAGTTGGTTTGAAGGAGGGTTTTCAAAGAAGATGGAAGTGGAGAGATTTAAGGGCGGCATTCCAGAGTGTAGGAATGAGACAGCTGCTACAGGACCATCGGAGTTAAAGAAAGGGCTAAGCTGGGCAGTAGACATTGGAGGGGTGGCTAAGGAATGCAGAGATGTGGGAAATACAAGAGACATCAGAGTCAAAAGAATGGAGAGTTCTGGATCAAGTCACGGAGACAAGAAGGACAAGGTCATTGAAAGATTTAAGTATGATGACATGAGTGTTGAACTGAGTTGTTCGAGCCTTATGATCAATGTGCTCCAGCAAGGAAAAGGGTGATAATAAAATGAAGTTTGATGAGGGATAGAATATGGTTTTATGTCAGGTGGAACACGGGTAGAGACAAAAGAACTGCAAATGCTGGAATCCAAAATACACAGGCAGGCGGCTGGAAGAACACAGCAAGCCAGGCAGCATCAGGAGGTGGAGAAGTCAACGTTTCAGGTGTAACCCTTCGTCAGGACTGGGGATGGGTTGTGGGGGGAGCTGCATATAAAGGGGGAGGCGGGAGCAGGGTGGTGAAGTGGGGATATGTGAAGACAGATAGAGGGTACGAACTGGTTAAACAGTGGGAGGAATGAATCTGGTTGGTGGCAGGGAGCAGTGGAAGGGAGGGAGAGGGGTTTGGAAGGGAGCCGGGAAATGGGTAGGGAGGTTATTTGAAATTGGAGAACTCAGTGTTGAGACTTCCAGGCTGTATGCTGCCCAGGCGTAAAGATGAGGCGTTGTTCTTCCAGTTTGCGCTGTGGTTTGTTTTGGCAATGTAGGAGGCTAAGGATGGTCATGCTGGAAAGGGACTGGTTTGGGGAATTGAAATGGGTGGTGACTGGGCGTCTGGTCAACCCCTGCACACCAGGCTGCAAAGCTCGGTGAACCGTTCCCTAAGTTTACGTGCGGTCTCCCCTCTACCTGTCTTCACCTATTGCCACTTTATCACCCTGCCCCGTCACCCCCTTTATCTGCAGCTCCCCCCACAACCCATCCCCAGTTCTGATGAAGGGTTACACCCAAAACATCGACTTCTCCACCTCCTGATGCTGCCTGGTTTGCTGTGTTCTTCCAGCCTCCTGCCTGTGTATTATAGATGGTACGTGGGAGCATTGGAATTGTTGAATCTGGAAATGACAACATTTGATAGACAGAGCCAAAGTGGTCAATATTAGAAAATACAGTCTATGCAGGAATATGACCATGTATGCAGTGTCAAGGACAGGGAGTATTATTAGATTAGATTAGATTAGATTACAGTGTGGAAACAGGCCCTTCGGCCCAACAAGTCCACACCGACCCGCCGAAGCGAAACCCACCCATACCCCTACGTTTACCCTTTACCTAACACTACGGGCAATTTAGTATGGCCAATTCACCTGACCCTGCACATCTTTTGGACTGTGGGAGGAAACCGGAGCACCCGGAGGAAACCCACGCAGACACGGGGAGAACGTGCAAACTCCACACAGTCAGTCGCCTGAGGCCTCATTATGTTATTCTATACATTCCAGAACAAACTTTCAGTGTGCCTTTGAGGCAGTTACATGGCATCACAACATGTGTAGCTCCTGTATAAAGACCTTTGTTTTCACTCACTCCCTGCTCAGTTCAATGAGGTCAGTTTAGTGTGTTCAGTCAGTCAGTTGTAATGTGAAATCAGTCGTCAGTAACCACAGACTGCAAATTCTATATTATTGTCAGGAACCAGACCAGTGTAAATTGTTAGTGTTGTATATAAACCTCAAAACATCTGTTATACCAAGAAGTCAGTCTTCTGCATACATGCCATGTTAACTAACATTTGGAGTCGGCTTGGCAAAAACTCAGACTCTTCATTGATTCAATGAAGCTGATTGAAATTGCTCCTTGCTTCACTACAGAGAAAGAAGCCATGTATTTGGTAAGTTTCTGGTAAGTGGTTGATGTTTATTCTATTTTAAGTTTTAACACAGCTTACAAATTAGCGGTAAAGTAAAAAAAAACTTACCAATAAGTAATGTAATGGATTAATTAATTAACACTGTAATTATGGCAGAACAGGTAATTTGTCTAGTCAACAGCATGTGGAAGCTCCTGGATTCATTTATGATTCAGGGGAAACCTGTCTGCAGTGAGTACTTGAAGTTTGAGTAACCTTGACACAGAGTTTATGAGCTAGAGTTTAATCCATAAACACTCCAACATGTTAGGGATGAAGAAAGCTGCCTGAGTTTTTTAAACTAGGAGGTAGTCACACATCTGAAGACAGGATTTTCTGATTTGATCAGTTGTCAGGGACTGCGACTGTGGGTGAGGCAGGAATGTGACTCGTAATTGGGACTAATTCTGTGTTTGATATGCTTGAGATTCCCTCAGCCTCATTGTGTGAGAGCAGAGCACTTTGGGGTGGATGGGCAAACTGGCAATGGCACTGCAGTACAGGAAGCTATTCAAGTGGGGGAAGCAACAAGGAATGTAGTAATTATGTGTGGCCAGGTCGCCCAGGGTCCGAATGGCTAGGCCTGAAACAAAAATGAGTAACATTTGAGCCAAGTCCAACTTTCAGGACAAGTCACGGAGAAAGCATCCA
This sequence comes from Chiloscyllium plagiosum, assembly GCF_004010195.1. Classification (NCBI taxonomy): domain Eukaryota; kingdom Metazoa; phylum Chordata; class Chondrichthyes; order Orectolobiformes; family Hemiscylliidae; genus Chiloscyllium; species Chiloscyllium plagiosum. The sequence continues at coordinate 22,109,898 of NC_057738.1, forward strand.
TACAAGACAAAGGCAGGAAAGGGCAAGCTTGGACTTCCATTGGAAAACAAGGCTGGTTGGAGTATCTGAGATGGCAAGCAGACCTGATCATGCCTCAGGTCCCTTCCATGACCATGTATTGAGAGGAGGACGTGCTCTTGGCTTATCATAGGATGGACGCTGAGGGTAGCCCCAACATCTTCTATACGTGACATCGGGGAACCCATTGGATGCTGTGACCTTGACCTGGGAGGTCAATTGTCGAGAGTGTGGTGGTGGAAAAGCACAGCAGGTCAGGCAGCATCTGAGGAGCAGGAGAATTGACCTGTAAATTATAACGTATGTCCTCTTTTGTCTGTCTTCCTTAATGTCTTGAATGCTTGTGTGTGGATGGAGTAACAGAGACATTTGCCTACATTTTGAATTGTTTGTTAATATTTCTTATAGCTGACTTCATTGTAAAGGATTTTGCTATGGGTTTATTTCAAAAATTGAAAGAAAATCCTTTGGGGAACAGTCTTTGGCCTACCTCAGCATGGGATAGTAGAAATACTTTGCTCTCTTGGACTTAAGAAGAGCAATCATAATTGATGTCAACAAAATCTCTTTCAGGTTAGCTAAAAAGTTACCTTTGATGAATCTATTAGGAGAAAGTGAGGACTGCAGATGCTGGAGACCAGAGTTGAAAAGTGTGGTGCTGTTATATGCAGGACAGACCTCATTCCAGATATACCTTTGAACTTAAATGCCCTCTGAAATGAAGTTACAAGCCATTCAGTTCCTGAAGAAGGGCTTATGCCCGAAACATCGATTCTCCTGCTCCTCGGATGCTGCCTGGCCTGCTGGATTTTTCCAGCACCACACTTTTCAACTTTAATAAATCTATGCTGACTTTCCCTAATTAATCCATACTTGTCCAAGTGACTATTGATTTTGTTCTGAATTATTATATTTTACCCTCTGTTATGTGATATAAAAGGGTGACATGGTGGCTCAATGGTTAGCACTGCTGCCTTACAGTGTTGGGGACCTGGGTTTGACCCCATCCTCGGGCGACTGTCTGTGTAGAGTTTGCACATTCTCCCTGTGTCTACATGGTTTCCTGCAGGTGCTCCAGTTTCGTCCCTCAATCCAAAGGTGTTCAGGTTGGGTGAATTGGCCATGTTAAATTGTCCAGAATGTTCGGGATGTGTAGGTTAGGTCCATTAGTCAGGGGTAAATGTAGAGTAATAGGATGAGGGAATGGGTTTGGGCTGGATGCTCTCTGGAAGATCAGTGTGGACTTGTTGGGCTGAATGGTTTGTTTTCACATTGTAGGGACACCATGATATGGGCATCATTAGCAACCATCCCCAATTGCTCTTGAATTGAATAACTTGTAACTCCATTTCAGAGGGCATTTAAGTGCAAAGGAATATCTGGACAATATGACAATAGACAATAGGTGCAGGAGTAGGCCATTCTGCCCTTCGAGCCTGCACCACCATTCAATTTGATCATGGCTGATCATCCTTAATCAGTATCCTGTTCCTGCCTTATCTCCATAACCCTTGATTCCACAATCCTTGAGAGCTCTATCCAACTCTTTCTTAAATGAATCCAGAGACTGGGCCTCCACTGCCCACTGGGGCAGAGCATTCCACACAGCCACCACTCTCTGGGTGAAGAAGTTTCTCCTCATCTCTGTCCTAAATGGTCTACCCCGTATTTTTAAGCTGAGTCCTTTGGTTCAGCACTCACCCATCAGCGGAAACATTTTTCCTGCCTCCAGAGTATCCAATCCTTTAATAATCTTATATGTCTCAATCAGATCCCCTCTCAGTCTTCTAAACTCAAGGGTATACAAGCCCAGTCGCTCCAGTCTTTCAGCATAAGGTAGTCCTGCCATTCCAGGAATTGACCTCGTGAACCTACGCTGCACTCCCTCAATAGCCAGAATACAGAAATTATAATAGGATAGTTATGTACAAGAATACCCAGATCTCTCTGTACTGCCCCTTTACCTAAATTGATTCCATTAAGGTAGTAATCTGCCTTCCTGTTCTTGCCACCAAAGTGGATAACCATACATTTATCCACATTAAACTGCATCTGCCATGCATCTGACCACTCACCTAACCTGTCCAGGTCACCCTGTAATCTCCTAACGTCCTCATCACATTTCACCCTGCCACCCAGCTTAGTATCATCAGCAAATTTGCTAATGTTATTATTAATACCATCTTCTATATCATTAACATATATTGTAAAATGCTGCGGTACCAGTACTGATCCCTGCGGTACCCCACTGGTCACTGCCTGCCATTCCAAAATGGAGCCGTTTATCACTACTCTTTGTTTCCTATCAGCCAACCAAATTTCAATCCAAGTTAGTACTTTGCCCCCCCTTAACCATGCGCCCTATGTTTTTCTCACTAACCTCCTATGTGGGACTTTATCAAAAGCTTTCTGAAAGTCCAGGTACACTACATCTACTGGATCTCCCTCATCCATCTTCAGAGTTGCATCCTCAAAAAATTCAAGAAGATTAGTCAAGCATGATTTCCCCTTCATAAATCCATGCTGACTCTGACCTATCCTGTTACTACTATCCAGATGTGTCGTAATTTCATCCTTTATAATAGACTCCAGCATCTTTCCCACCACTGAGGTCAGACTAACTGGTCTATAATTTCCTGCTTTCTCTCTCCCACCTTTCTTAAAAAGTGGTACAACATTAGCCACCCTTAAAATCCGCAGGAACTTCTCCCGAATCTATCGAACTCTGGAAAATAATCACCAACGCATCCACGATTTCTCGAGCCACTTCCTTCAGTACCCTGGGATGTAGACCATCAGGCCCCGGGGACTTATCAACCTTCAGACCTAACAGTCTCTCCAACACCAAATCCTGGCAAATATAAATTCCCTTAAGTTCAGGTCCTTCAGCCACTGTTACCTCACGGAGATTGCTTGTGTCATCCCCAGTGAACACAGATCTGAAGTACCAATTCAATTCTTCTGCCATTTCTTTGTTCCCCGTAATATATTCCCCTGTTTCTGTCTTCAAGGGCCCAATTTTAGTCTTAACCATTTTTTTGCCTTTCACATTCCTAAAAATCTTTTTGTATCCTCCTTTATATTATTGGCCAGTTTACCTTTGTACCTCATTTTTTCTCTGCGTATTTCCTTCTTAGTAATCCTCTGTTGTTCTTTAAAAGCTTCCCAGTCCTCCGTTTTCCTACTTACCTTTGCCATGTTATACTTTTTCTCTTTTAACTTTATATGTTTCTTAACTTCCCTCGTCAGCCACGGCCGCCCATGCCTCCTCCTAGGATCTTTCTTCCTTTTAGGAATGAACTGATCCTGCAACTTCTGCATTATACACAGAAATATCCGCCATTGTTCCTCCACTGTTATCCCTGCTAAGGTACTGCACCATTGAACTTTGGCCAGCTCCTCCCTCATAGCTCCATAGTTCCCTTTATTCAACTGAAATATTGTCACTTTTGATTGTACCCTCTCCCTCTCAAATTGCAGATTGAAGCTTATTGTATTATGGTCACTACTTCCCAATGGCTTCTTCACTTTGAGGTCTCTGACCAATTCTGGTTCGTTGCACAATACTAGATCCAGAATTGCCTTCTCCCTGGTCGGCTTCAGCACCAGCTGCTCTAAGAATCCATCTCTGAGGCACTCCACAAAGTCTCTTTCTTGAGGTCCAATACCATCCTGATTCTCCCAGTCTACCTGCATGTTGAAATCCCCCATAACAACTGTAGTAACATCTTTGCGACAGGAATGAGGTCTGTCCTGCATATAACAGCAGATCTCTTTGCTTAAATGACATAAGTGAACCTGATGAGTATTTACAATTGTTGACAATAGTTTAATAGTCACAATTATGGAGATGAACTTCTAATTCCAGATTTTAACAATTGAATTGTTTTGGGGGGATTTGAAGCCCTGTCCTCAGGTGTTTTGGAATATTAATCCCGTGGAAATACTACCATGTGACCATCTCCCCCTTTCCATCGTTGTGGTTAAACTAACTGGCCAATTGGTCTAGGATTTATCCTACACATATTCTGAATAATGATGCAACATTTGCTATTCTCCATTCTCTGAAAGCACCCAACTGCCTCAGAAGACTGGAAGATTACGGGCAGTGCCTTTGTAATTTTTACTTTTAGTTTCTCCAATATTCTCAGATGCATCACTTAACCTGGTGACACATAATGCCTAGTATAGCCATTAGTTCTTATAATACCTTTTGTTCAATGTAAGCTCATTCAGTGCCTCAACTACCTGCTATTCAACTGTAATTTTGTCACATAGTAGTGATGCTTCAATGTGAGATATTGTGTTTATCAATTCGGGTCACCTCTATTGGAGGTGAAGGATTGAGTTCTTATGGGGACAAAAACTCAATGGCCGCTGACCTGCTATCATTGGGCTTTATTTACCACACAAGTCAAAATGACCTGTTGGGTGTTGAAAGAATGTAGGTCAATGATTGGAACCATTACCACCAACTTTAGAACATTAGGAAATGTTCTTGAATGATGAAGATATTGTACATCCATGTATTTGGTCCACCTCAATCTTCAAAAAGGTTTAATAGTAAACTACGATCTGTTTCCACAAGAGGGCAGCAAAACTCAATATTTTGAGTAGTTTTCGTTAGATCATAAAAGCAAAATCAGCAACAAGTCATATTTAAGTTATGCAGTGCAGGCAATTGAATAAAATAATACTTATATATTTCCCAAACACATTTATGCAGCACATTCTTTGGTCAGAAAATTATTAATTAGAAACAGTTAATGCACGACTCACAGCTCAATGTATGAAGAAAGTGAAATTGGAAGTTTGAATGGCAAATATCTAGATCCTGCAGTTATGTAGTGTTTTCAAGATTGTAAAAGCCCTCAATAACACTGGAGCACTATTAAACAAAATTTGATATTGAGCAATTGAAGATGTTATTCAGACAGACAACCTGGTACAAGAGATAGTTTTTAAGGAACACCTTCAGGGATTGGAGACACGGAAAGATTTAGATAAAGGATTCCAGTTGAGCAGCATTGTTAACTGATAAACAAAAAGTATGTGGGTTAGGGAGCAGATAAAAGGACTGGAATTGTTAGAGCTTTGGGAAGTTGACAGCAATTTACCAATTTGCACCCTTAGTCTCAGTATTATTTACTGCGATTATTTCACTTGATAATGTTCCTGTTTAGGCATTTTACAATGTTGAAGGAATGACATAACCTCGAGATGGTGGTGTTATTTGTCTGTAAGCTTCCATTTTTTTCTTCAATAAATAATGAACCCACCTCGCATCTTCTCCCACCTCAAACAAGCTTTTGGCAATTATAATATTTAAATTGATTTATTGTTGTCACATAGACAAAAGTACAGTGAAATATTTTGTTTTGTGTGCAATACAGGTAGATCATACTATACAAAAATCATAGAGGAAAAACTGAAAGAACGATGGATGCTGGAAATCAGAAACAAAAACAGAAATTGCTGGATAAGCTCAGCAGGTCTGGCAGTATCTGTGGAGAGAAATTAAAATTAATGTTTTGGGTCGAGTGACCCTTCCTCAGGACCTTCCTCAGACCTTTCTGAAGAGGGGTCACTTGATCCAAAACCTTAACTCTGATTTATCTCCACAGATACTGCCAGACAAGCAAAGATCACAGGGTGGTTGAACAAAATACAAAGTTACAGCTGAAAAGAAGGTACATAAAAGCAAGATCAACATTAGATTTGAGATTTGAGAGGTCAATTCAGAAGTCTAATAAGAATTGTAATATAATTGTAATAGGATCACAAAGTCATAATTATCAGTCAGTGTAACTGAATCTTTGAATTGAATAGAGCACACATGTGTTTTCCAGACTTATTGCTGCCATGATACTGTGGATCCTGTGCCAGTCAAACTTCCCTGAGACTTTCACACCTTGAAGCACAGTTAATAGATGGTAGAGACATTCTCTGACCACCTGGCTAATGATACATGCAAGAAACTCAGACAATGCTGCCCAGGGGACATACCACAGAAGCCATTTGACCACCTGGGCTGTGCTAGAGCAAACAATTACGATAATGAAGCTTTGCAGAAGTTACCTTGACAAATCCATCCTTCAGCATGCAGTAATCCAGATAGTCAGATCAATTGCATCCTTTTAGAACACATCAGCAGCAACTGGGGCTGCAGGGTGAGGAAGGTATTGAGCATTTTGTATCCTAAGTGAAGGAGGATGAGGAGCTACATGAGAAGTGGGGGGAGAATGGAGGCATAAGCTCGAGACATATAGTGTCCAGGTTGCCTGGGATTTTTAAATTAGGAAATAGTTTACTAAGACAAATGTTGGGGACTTGTTAGTAAGCCAGAATCTGAATCCATTGGCCCCCTCTCAAGCCCCAATATAAAACAACCCAACAGTCAAACCATTCGTCCCTTCCACAGCCACTCAGTGCTCATCTCTGACATGTGCTTTATCATTCTCACAAGGCAAAGGGACCACTCGTTATACTACAGCCCAGGAAAATGCAAGAAACAGATTTTATCATCAGAGAAATTGAACATGAAATTAATAATCAAACCTTTGGATATGAATATAGGATGTATGGTTAGTAAGTTTGGAGATGACACCAAAATTGGAGGTGTAGTGGACAGCGAAGAATGTTACCTCTGAGTACAACAGGACCTTGATCAAGTGCACCAATGGATGGCAGATGGAGTTTAATTTAGATAAATGTGAGTTGCTGCATTTTGGAAAGATAAATTAGGGCAGGACTTGTACATTTAATGGTAAGATTGTGGGAGTGTTGCTGAACAAAGAGACCTTGGAGTGCAGGTTCATAGTTCCTTGAAAGAGGGGATCACAGGTAGATAGGATAGTGAAGAAGGCATTTGGTACAGTTGCTTTTATTGGCCAATGAATTGAGTATAGGAGTTGGGAGGTCATGTTGCAGTTGTACATGACATTGTTAAAAATCACACAACACTAGGTTATAGTCCAACAGGTTTAATTGGTCATGGTTGGAGTCCACAACCACCTGATGAAGGAGCAGTGCCCTAAAAGCTAGTGCTTCCAATTAAACCTGTTGGACTATAACTTGGTATTGTGTAATTTTTAACTTTGAACAGCCCAGTCCAACACTGGCATCTCCAAATCAGTACAGGACATTAGTTAGGCCACTTTTGGAATACTGTGTTAAATTCTAATCTCCCTCCTACATGAAAGATATTGTGAAACTTGAAAAAGGTTCAGAAAAGATTTATAAAGATATTGCCAGAGTTAAAGTGTTTGAACTATCAAGAGAGGCTAAATAGGCTGGCGCTATTTTCTTTGGAGTGTCGGAGGCTGAGGGGTGACCTTATAGAAGTTTATGAAATCATGAGCGGTATGGATAGGGTAAATAGTCAAGGTCTTTTCTCCAGAGTAGGAGAGTCCAAAACGAGAAGGCATAGATTTAAGGTGAGAGGGGATGGATTTAAAAGGGGACTAAAGCACGATTTTTTTACACAGAGGGTGTATGTGTATAGAATGAGATGCCAGATGAAGTAGTGGAGGCTGGTATAATTACTGCATTTAAAAGGCAAATGGAAGGGTATATAAATAAGAAGGGTTTAGAGGGATATAGGTCAAGTGCTGGTAAATAGGACTAGATTAATTTAGAATATCCGGTCAGTGTGAACAAGTTGGACCAAAAGGTCTGTTCCATGTCAATGGCTTTATGGGTACTATTTTGAACATAATACACATAGCCAGTATATCTCAGTTTTCTTACTTCTCCTTTTTAATTACTCATCCATAGTGTCACCCTACCCAACACTGTGACTCAGCATTTACATCCAGCTGAGTAGCACCTGGAGCATCCCATGCCCTTTGCTGCCAAATTGGCTATGTATGTTAAGCCAATTTGAGTGAGTGTTGCATGCTGTATGACTGTGCAATAGCTATTTCAATTTACCAGGTAGTGGGGAGGGGGAAAAAAGTCTCTCACTCCATCTCCAGTGATGATGCATGTTAGTTTATGTCCAACCACTGACTGCTACAGCAGGCAGTCTGAAAAATAGTTGAGAATCCATTGCAATTTTCTGCCTCAAGCCTGGTTGAGTATCTTCTCTTCTCTCACAAGCATCGAGGAAGGTATCTGTGTGTGGCAAATCAAATCTGTCCGAAGGTGAATGGATAATGTCTGTGGAAGTACCTCTGGGTGAGTTATTGCACTAAAATAAGTACAATGTCAAGTTTAATGATCAAATGGGAATGTGAGGAGAAGCTTAGATAGAGAGGGAATGACAGTGGGACAGTCAGGATGGCAAATTACAATGAAGAAATAAGAACCTTACCAAAGGATATAGATGGATTAGGAGAGTGGGCCAAAATGTGGCAGATGAAGTTTAACATGGCTCAGTGCGAGGTCATGCATTTGGTCGGAAAAATGGGAAGGTGACCTGTTATCTAAATGAGCAGAGACTTTGGGATGCTCCGGTGCAGAGAAATCTACATGTACTCATGCGTGAGTCACAGAAAACTAGCATGCAGGTACAACAGATATTAAAGAAAGCAAATGGAATGTTAGCTTTATACTTAAAGGAATAGAATATAAAGGTTACAACTATCCAAGGCACTAGTAAGAGCACACCTGGAGTATTGTGCACAGTTTTGGTCCCATTATTTGAGGAAAGACTTAGTGGCATTGGAGGCAGTTCAGAGGAGGTTCACTAGATTGATTCCAGAGATGGGGAGGGTTGTCATATGAAGAGACATTGAACAGTGTAGGCTTATACTCTCTGGAATTTAGCAGAATGAGGAGAGATCACATTGAGGTATCCAAGATGATAAAAGATGTGGATAAAATAGACATGTTGTGGGGCATTCTTGGATGAGACGACTTTGGATAACAGACAGCAAATTTAAAACAGAGTTGAGGAGAAACCACTTTTCCCAAAGGGTTGTGAATCTGGGGTTTCTAGTAACCCAAAGTATGGGGGATGCTGGGACAGTGAGAAAATTTACAGAGTTAGACAGATTTTTAATTGGTAAGGGGTTGAAGTTTTACAGGGAGAAGGCAGGAAAATGGGGGTGAGGAGCACATCAGCCATGGTGGAATGGTGCAGCAGACCGGATGGGCTGAATAGCCTAATTCTGCTCCTATATCTTATGAATTTATGGATGGGTGCACCTGCAAGGGTATTTAAATGTGGAGTGATCCACAGGAATAGACTTGGGAAGCCAATGAGATTGGTGGGGTGCGGTGGGGGGGGCTGGGGGAGTGGGGGGGGGGGGGGACCGGGGTGGTGGAGGGGTGTTGAGGTTATATTTATCAGGATATTTTTGAACCATTCCTATCCTGGTTAGTTCAGTAAACCCTTTCTGACACTTTATCTATGAATGTCTTGCCACACATCTGGTGCTCATCTACTCAACATCTTCCAACCATGCCTTCTTATACTGTGTGGTTGGTTTGTTCCTCTAAGCAGCATGTAACAGAAACTCCCTGTGAGATATGACAGTCCACATCATCAGTGTTGGGGAAGGATCAATGATGGGAGGTGCTGCCTTGCAATGTCATGGATCATGGGTCTGTTGCTTCAGATATTAGGTCTGGTGAAACACCTACACAATGTTCATCCCAGTATTGTCTTATTTTTGCATATATCCTACACCAGACAGATAATGTACCTTCAAACAATTAGATAACATTGCTACATGTGACTTTGCAGTGTAAAAGGTCCATGTTCACCTTCAGTAGCAGTAGTAATTTTAACAGCATGCTTGTAATTACTACATCTTTTTTCTATCTAATTAACAAGCATAGAACCCAGACTATGTGTCAGTCTGAGATCATACAGCAGTTTAACAGCATTGTTAATAAATCTCAAGCTATCTGTCTTAACAAAAAAAATATAGCAAAGGCAAAATGTCAGTAAACATTGAGTCATCAATTGCCATGGCATTAAGCCTCTGCCTCAATGTGTCCTAACATAGAAAACATTCAGACCATATCATACTGATATGTGGTGTTTTATCCATAAAACACATCATAGTAACAGCTAGTCAGTTCTCAAAGGTTACAGCAGCAGTGACAGTTCCAACTATCGCTAATCCGCTATAAGACTTTCAAGCTGACATTTACAACCATCCAGGAACAAACTGATCCGATTTGTCCAGAGGTTAGGTATGTATAACATGGAATCAAATTTTACAGAAGTATAAGAATAATAAGGGAGTAAGAGTAAGGAATTTTAACTATCCAAGTATTAGTTGGGATAGTTTCAATGTGCAGGATAATTTGCATCCAGAAGAACTTTTGTCAGCCAATATTTAGAAAGCTCAATAGCTATGACAGTATATTAGGGGTAAGTTTTATGACTCATTGGAACAAACCAAGCTTTTCCAGGAATAAAGATAAAATAAAGATTTTATAAAGTACACAAACATCCCCAATTGGCATTACTTTTAAACCCAGATTGATAGAAAGCACAGAACAAGTTTCTGTGTCTGTAGTGAACAAGATTATTGCAAGTAATTTGAGTCCAGCTAGAGGTAAGTAGTTATAAATGATTGGCATGTAATCAGTAAAATTCTTGTTTCCTTATCAACCCACTCTTACACACACAGACCTCAAATAGACAGGGTAAAATAGATTATGGACAGAGGGAAAAGATTGGAAAGATAGTTCAGCAGTCTTTGTTCTCTGGTTCCATAGTTGAAATGAGCTTAATGACTTTTCTGCTACCTGCATATTGTTTCAGTTGTTTTTCTCTGGTTTCTTTCACTGGTGTGAGACACAAGAGACAGATTCACTCGTAAAATGTGCCTGACGTATCTGTTAAAAATCTCAGTTTGCACCAAAGGTTGCAGGAAAGAGAAGCAGTTTTCTTGAGGTTTACTATGAGTCTTAACTGCAGAGAACAAGAGACTGTTACCATGTGGGGAAACGCTGAATTCTTTCCTCTCTCTCTAACTTGTTCCCAGCTCCCTCCCTCCACTCCAGCTGCAGAACTAGGGACAACACTGAGATGTACTGGGAGGATCAACACCCTTGTCCCATGGGGTGGATGATCCCTGCTCATTCTCTTACCTCTGCCTACAAGTGTGCTGGTATGAATAAGACAGATGTCTATGTTCAGGGTACAGTGGTGTGCAGCACATATGGGATCAATGCATTCAGATTGCCAGGGCTGCAGGAATCCACAGGTCTGTGATCTATGTAATGTGCTACTCCTTTGAAATGCCTCGCATCAATGGGATCTGCAGCCCAATCTCTAAAAAGTCAAGACACTTACTCACCTCACTTCAGGTGTGGTCACTGTCAGTTCTCTTCATATTGTGGTGCAAAATGTCAGGCAACATTGAGTCATCCACTGCTGTGGTATTCAGCCTCTGCCTCAATGGATTCTAACAGCCGGATCCCCTTCCTGATCACCGTCCCTGTGAACACAATAACACTTCCCCAAGAGCCCGACCAACCCATCTCTATGAGCTGACAGCTGCCCACCATCCCCTGCCAGCCCTTGGCGTATAAGGTGACCATGCCAAGTATGGTCATACACTGTGCCCCCTCTTGAACCTGACAAACACCGCCCCTCCCTTCATGAGCCCTTCTCTTCCATATTTTATCCTATACCCTCTTCCACTTACTGTTGCTCCCATTCACAATTGTGACTCCCCTCCCTTCTCCCTAGCTGCTATCCCCAGTCATCATGTATAGGTTCCTAAGTTTCATTCCCATTGAAGGAGTCCCATTGCTCCCCCTTAAGTTTTGTAGCCAGACCCAACAGACTGAAAGAGGCCCACCTCCTTGAAAGACTTAAACAGATGACCCCAGTCAGGACATGTCCACACCCCTGACTAATGGCTGCCAATCTCCTTGACTGTATTATTCCTAATTCTTGGAATGGAGGTATTTAACTGACCATGATGTACTCCACAGATTTCAGACCACTGCAAATGGACACCTAATCATGCCTGACCCTGCACCCCCTCCGCACTAGACTCAGAAGTTGCCCTTGACTTACTGTGCCAGTGTCCCCTTGGTGAGGACTGTACACCTAAGACTTTGAGACATGGCCGCACATGCAATGTGTTTGGTGGATAAGCTGTTGGCACATGTGCTAGGTGTGAGGTTGTCAGAGCACACTGCTGTATACGTTTTAAAGGCATCAAGGAGCATGGGAGATAGCAGGATTATGGTAATGAGATAGAGGTTCAGCCTTGAACATAGTGAATGGTGGAGCAGACTCAAAGGGCCAAATGGCCTCCTCCTGCCCCTCATTTCCATGTTTCCATAAATGGTGCCTCATTGAAGAACGGATACTAATGCAGTTGGCAACAGGGTCTGTATATTTTGGCCTTTATCCGTGAGTACCACATTAATATTAAACAGTCAAATCAACTGGACCTAAAGATGCGGTGATTGAATTCAGAATTAAACCATTTAATAGATGCCTGAAATGGTCAACATTGCTCTTTCAGAAATTAGAACTGAAGCTCCAAACAGAATAAAATTAAGGGTCATGTTTATAAACTATACTCCAACAGTCTGAATCTAATGGGATTGAAAATTAATTTCTGCACAGAAAAACCATGACACATTAGCTATGAAACAGAACAGGCTCAAGAGGTTGAATAGCCTCCGCATGGTGCTATGCATACTCTCTGTGTGCCTGGAAATGAGTGTATCCTCAGACTGATTATGTGTGGGGCTTAGGGTCTTATTAAGGGAATTCCAACTTTAATGCACCGTAAAGTTGAAAGCCTGATTTATAACAGGCCTTGTCTTTTTAAATCTCCAGAGGGGAGAAGTTGCTCAAGTCACTTACCAGTGGAACATTTGAATTGCCAGATTTGACTTCAGACCAATTTTCATGTAATAGTTATAGTACAGAATGAGGCTGCTTGACTCACTGTTTCAGTGCTAGCTCTCTGAGTTACACACACTCATCTTTTCAGATGATAATTCAATTCCCTGTTGAATACCTCCACCATACTCTCAGACTGAGCATTCCAGAGCATTTCAACCACGTGCTGTGTGAAAAAAGCTTCTTCCTCGTGTCAACATTGCTTCTGTTGGCAGTTACCTTAAATCTGTACTGTCTAGGTCTCAAATCCTCCATCAATGGCAATAATCTCTCCTTATTTAGATTAGATTCCCTACAATGTGGAAACAGGTCATTTGGTCCAACAAGTCCACAACAACTTCCGGAGAGAAACCCACCAAGACCCATTCTCGTACATTTACCCCTGACTAACGTACCTAACACTATGAGCAATTTAGCATGATCAATTTACCTGACCTGCACATCTTTGGATTGTGGGAGGAAACTGGAGCACGCAGAGGGAACTTACGCAGACGCAGGGAGAATGTCCAAACTCCACACAGACAGTCACCTGAGGTGGGAATCAAACCCAGGTCCCTGGCACCGTGAGGCAGCAGTGCTAACCATGGAGCCAGCATGTTATCCACAAAGCAATTAGAGTCACACCTGCATTACTAAGGCTACCCGAAAGGTGGAATTGAACCATCTGTTGCTAGACAGTTCCAGGTTTGAAGCCTGCACCCCAGACCACTGAGGGTCATCTGGGCAAGCTCGGAGCAGCCCTCTCAACATTCTGATTTCCTTTATTTACTATCCCCTCAATTCTCCATGAGAAATGCATCATTTCTTGAACTGATTTTGTTTGCTGGATCCCATCCTGGTGGTGTCATGGTATAGCAAAATGGAATGTTAATTAATCAGAATCTTCATGTTCCTTATGCAGCTATGATCAGTATTGCACTTCCTCATGTACTCAGGAGCAGAGCAGCTGAAAGATGGTAAAATACATTGACTTTGAGTCATAATTATTGTTTGTCTTTGTGTCTTAGCAATTGAGGTTGGGTTAGCTCAGTTGACTCGATAGCCAACATGTGATGCCAACAGCATGGGTACAATCCCTGTGGTAGATGAGGTCACCATAAAGTTCCCACCTTCTTAACCCTGCCGCCAGCCATCACTCCGAGATAGCAGCCCTCTGGGACTATGATGACATTATCTTACTAACATAACGTTTGGTCCTACTTTATCTGTTTATTGAATCACCACAGAAGACCAATGTATGGAATATGATTCTAAAATTTTTATCCCAAAATCCAGGGTCATCGAAAGAAATTGAAGATATCATCCCAGTCCTTTGAGTTTGATGTTAGCTTTATGAGTTGTCAGCATATCAGAGAAGAATCAGCTTTTGTAGGCCTCATGCCTTTGCAGCCTCTGTTCCTACATTGGCTTCAAAATGGAGCCCTTTCTGCATTCTTGTAACTTCATTACTGGACTATGTACTTGTAACTGAACTATGCACCTCTGAAATAACCCAACAACTTCAACTGCCTACCTCTGGAAAAATCCAGACCCATGTCTGCTTCAGGTAATTTCCCTGCCATGTTATTTGACAGTAATACATCCACAGTATGGTTTGCCATTTCTAAGACTTTTGGCTACAGCTTGCTAAAATCTTTAAGAGCTTCTCATTGGTCTAAAGATTCTCGCATCTACTCTACATCTCAATAGTATACAACACCTTGGGTCTGTTATGCTAAATGAGGTGAATCTTTATTCAAACATAAAGCAGTAATACATATTCACAACAACACTGGCTGTTTAGAAGTCCTACGAGCCATAGTGCATCTAAGGTTGTCAATTTGTTGACAAATCTCTAAATGTATCTTCAGAATATTTAACCAAACCACTCTACCCACTGCAGCAACAAGTCTTTTCAAAGTCTTTCTTTATACATCTTTCTTGATAAGACTGTTCCATCAATTATTACCCAGTTTTGACAAATTTAATTTTTAAAAAATCCCATCATTGTCCTGCATGGTAGACTTTCTCTGGGTCCAAACCCAATCCCCATGTTTGAACAAACACAGATTTGGAGTGTTATCTCCAACACCCTTATCAATCTCCAATGCTGCAGCAATGGAGGCATATTCATGTGTGTAAGGGCACACAAGGCTCCTTCCTTTTTGTGGCAGCACCTTCAGATGTTAAAACCAATTGCTGATCTTAGCAAGTCTATCTTGATCAAATTTCTTGTTTGCAAACCCATAATGCAGTTCTTCAGAGAGGGTATCATTCCTCTTTGGTATCCTATTCCTCCAACGTGAGACAAAGTCTTCACACAGATCTCCACATCATCCAGTACAAGAAGTTACAGTACTCAAAGGGAAAGATACAATGTAAAAGTGAGTGGCTTACAGAGGATTATCTCTTCATTTATATTTGTACATGTCTGATAATGGGTATAGTAGTGGAAGAGAGAAAGCATGAATCCACAAGCACTTACCTTCTTATCAAAGTTGTCTTTCCCACCCTTTCATTGCTGGGTTCACCAGGTGCCAGAAAACCAATCTGATCACTGTAAAACCTGAATAACAAATTGAGTCAAAGGTTACTAACCACACTGAGATATTTAAATTGCCAACAAACTCTGGGAGTTATTTACAGAACCTCCCCTTCTCCCTCCTCCACCATTCAACCCAGAAGTAGATGGGTTGGAAATTATTTGGGGTTAAGGTAGGTTTTAGATTTTACATTTTACCTGACTGCAAAACAAGATTTTTGAGTTCTAAAATCCTACTCAGTGTTGCTGAAGTCTTTCTGAAATAATGAAGTCAAATACAGATGTTAGTGAAGGTGTAGCAAGT
The DNA here is from genome assembly GCF_004010195.1 of Chiloscyllium plagiosum. Taxonomy (NCBI): domain Eukaryota; kingdom Metazoa; phylum Chordata; class Chondrichthyes; order Orectolobiformes; family Hemiscylliidae; genus Chiloscyllium; species Chiloscyllium plagiosum. The sequence continues at coordinate 22,125,573 of NC_057738.1, forward strand.
ATAATTACCTCCAACTACACACTTGGAAAACCAAAGTCACCATTTCAATGATTCACATTATTTCCTTCCCTGTCACTTTCTCAAGATGAACTATTTACTTTTCAACAGGTACATTAAACATCAGGTGATGATTCACCTTTTCCACTCTTACTCCACACATGTATTCCTTTTCCTGTGTGAGTTGTGTGTATAAAGGGGACATTAAAAGGGATTTAGAATCTTAATTTTTTTGAGTTTAGTTATTCTAATTATTAACCTGTAGCTAGAATCTAATTACCTGTAATAGTGATTTTGTTTTCATTTACGGGATGAGGGCATTGCCGGCAATGAGGATTATTGGCTATCCCCCATTGCCCCAAGGGCAGGTACAAGTCAACCAGGTTGCTGTGATCTAGAGTCACATGCAGGCCAGCACAGTTAAGGGTGGCAGTTTCCTTCCCTAAAGGGTATGAGTGAAACAGATGAGTTTTTTTCTGACAATTGACAACAGATTCATGGTCATCATTAAACTCTTAATTCCAGGTTTTTATTGAATTCACATTCCACCATCTGCTATGGCAGGATTCAAACCCAGGGCCCCAAATATTACCTGGCTCTCTGGATTAACAGTCAAACAATAATACCAGTAGGTTATTGCCTAATTGTTAAGTACAGAAAGCTGGTATTATCAACCTGGGTCTGAAAATCAGGTAGTTTAGGGATTTTATGTATGTCTTCTAAAAATGTTAATTATTGTAATAATGCAGCAAATGGAACACTTAGATTTAAAACTATTTCATTCCTAATGTGGAGCAATTCATCTATAAAACCGCACAAAAGCTTGAAGATCACAGGATGAAAATTTGCTTTTTATTCTACAGAGAAGAACAGCGCAAACATAGATGCAAGTACAGTGTGGGGCATTGTAATCAAACCTCAATCAGGAGACATTAAAGTGAAGACCTGGCCTCTGAGCAAAGGAAACTTTGAGGTAACCAAACTTCTGCTGTTTTGATTAACGTTAAGCATAGATCATCTTCTTAAACATGAGCCTGTAGGAAAGGTAAGGGCAAAAATGACCACTGTACTACCATAATATCCCCTTTGACCGCATCGTAAGACCATAAGACCATAAGACAGAGGAGCGGAAGTAAGGACATTCGGCCCATCGAGTCCACTCCGCCATTCAATCATGGCTGATGGGCATTTCAACTCTACTTACCCGCATTCTCCCCGTAGCCCTTAATTCCTTGTGACATCAAGAATTTATCAATTCTTCTAAACTCCAATGAATACAATCCCAGGATCCTCAGCCGTTCCTCATATGTTAGACCGACCATTCCAGGGATCATCCATGTGAATCTCCGCTGGACACGCTCCAGTGCCAGTATGTCCTTCTTGAGGCGTGGGGACCAAAACTGGACACAGTACTCCAAATGGAGCCTAACCAGAGCTTTATAAAGTCTCAGTAGCACAACAGTGCTTTTATATTCCAACCCTTTTGAGATAAACTTAATCATGGTGTTGCATGTACAGCATACAATGTGCTCGAGGCCAAAGTTAATGTTTGTTTTAATTAAAAACAATTCACTGAAATCCAACTTTTGTGTCAGAGGCAACATCTGCTCAAGCTCAGAGAAACCCCTCAGTAGGGGAGCAGGCCATTTGGCCCATTGAGTCCACACCCACCCTCCAAAGATGATTTCATTCAGACCCACTCCCTGCATTTCCCATGGCTAATTCACCTAACCTACACATCCACAGACATTTTAGCACATCCAATCCACCTAACCTACACATCTTTGGAATGTGGGAAGAAACCAGCGCACCTGAAGGAAACCCACTGAGACACAGGGAGAATGTGCAAACTGCACACAGACAGTCACCTGAGACTGGAATTGAACCTGGGTGCCTAGTACTGTGAGGTAGCAGTGCTAACTATTGAGCCACCATGCTGCTCCTTCATTGGTTGTGGAGATGGTGATCTGGTGGCAATGTCCCTGGCCTGGTATAGCAGAGGCTCAGGATTTAAGGAATAAAGATAGAATTTACTCAAGAAGCTCAGCAGGCCTGGCAGCATCCTCATAGAGAGAAACAGAGTCAACATTTTGAAATATTAACTCTGTTTCTCTTTCCACAGACACCTTCAGATCTATCTAGTTCCTCCAGCATTTGCTGTCTTTATATCAGATTTCCAGCACCTACATTATTTTACTTTTATTTTAATACTTTGAGGACTTCGTTTCAAATCTCACCAGGGCAGATGGTAGAATTTAAACTGAATTTACAAAATCTTGAATTGAAAGTTACCCTCAGCTACATGGTCATCATTACCATCACTGATTATTGTAAAAATCCATTTACCTCATTGGTGTCCCAAAAGGAGGACATCTGACATCTGTACCTGATCTGACTCCAGATCCACAGAAATGTGATTTACTGTTAATTACCCTCTAAAATAGCCCAAGCTAATCACTTTGTCCAAGGGAAATTAGGGATTGCTAACAGAGATTATTCTTGCCAGCAATGTCCATATTCCATGGCAGGTATAATATCGATTACATCTATTCCTTCAACTTTATCTAATGTACTAAAATTGAAACATCAGAAAAGTACTCCCAAGTGCAGTAAAATAACATCTATTTTTGAACTTAACTTTCTCTTTGACTCACAGACTGAAATTTCCATGTTATTGCTAATTTGTGCTAAATTTTTACTGCAGCTAAAAGTTTGCTTTTCCAAAGAAAAGGTAAAGCAGAAACAGCTCAAATGAAAAGCATGGGCTTGCGTCTATGAATCTATACAAGTTGAAAAACAAGTAATGGCTGGATGCTTGTTGGAGCATGGTTTGAACCCAGGTAAATTGAGTGGTCTTTTCCAAAGCATGCCTGTAACTCACAACATCTGCCTCCCATGACCATGAGGAGTTTACTGGGTTCTCTGCCAGACTGTTAGACGAATACCTCACAACCAAGGCACTTTTCAACTCTGAGAGATGGAGAGAAATAATCTGACCATTATTACCAAGCTTTGCTGAACCTCCAATGCACTTGTGCAGATACACTAATTCTTGAACAGTATGACCCTTCCCAGCTAACATAGGCAGCAGACATACAAGAGAGGGCAAAAATTCAAGGTTATATTTTCTTTACAAACATAGGCATGGAAATAGTGCTCTAGACCCTGAGTGGACTTCCACTCCTGCAATGCTAACTCCTTCACCAGGCATTGGGCTGCTTCTGTCTTTTGAACTGTACTATCACTCAAGGACTCTCCCCTCCGATTGGACAAAGCACGCAGCACCGCTAGTTCCTCCAAATCAAATAAGATCAAATCATCAAATAAGATTCTTCGAGATTGTTGGCAATGTATCAGGTAGGTTAATTAGTTAAACATCAAAAACAAAGAACACCTAAAGCGAGCTGTGAATTCAAAGCTGGCAGTAGTTTCAAACAGCACATTTACGAAATAAATACTGTACACTTGTCCCAAATGCTAACGTTAAGTATATATTTGCATATTATTATGGCAGGAAGTCAGCACAAATTGGCAACAGAAATTGTGCTTATTCAATAGAAATGGCTCCTTTCAGTCAGGCCCACCTAACAAGTTGCTGGAATAGTGCTCTTCGTTACAGTGCAAAGTTATAGAAGTTCATTATTATTGTTGCTCTCTTGTTCTGTCATAGCTGTATCCTGCTCATTAAGCCGTGCTTATCATGGAGCTTGCAACCAATGTTAGTTATCTTAAAGTCATTAGTAATGTGAGTGTACCTTCAAGAACTGCTCCTAGGCTAATGAGACATAAGTACTGCTGATTATCAGTAACATGCTGTCAACTGCAGTGCTTCTAATAAGAGTTCATGATGATCAATGCAGTTTCTTTGGATTCAAGCCATGTAAACTAACATTGGTTCTTCCTAATGCAATCCTTCCTCTTAACTTTCCTTCCAAATATGGGTGACAAAGGTTTTCCCTTAAATATATTTTCTAATCAACCTGCTCAGAAATGTCATTACATACCTCTGGAGCATTTGTCTCATGAATCCTGGCCTCTAGGTTCAGATGTTGGAATACTACCACTGCACCACAACAGCCCTTAGCCTTGCCCTGAAAGCAAAGGTTGTGTGAGTGTTTTCAGGGAAATACAGTTAATCTTGAGAAGACAATTGATTGGGCACCATTAAAATCAGAAATTCAGACAAGACATTACAAAGGTTTACAAAATCAATTAAGTCATTAATTTGCTTCTTTGATTTAATCATCAAGTTCCAGTGAAGAACCAGGAGCAATTTATGGTTGATTGTCAAAGAAAATATTTCTGGCATTTCTTTTTAAAATACAAACATTTATATAAAAATTATAAACATTCAGAGTAAGTTATATACTTCAGTAATATTTGTATCACCACAGCTGTTGTTTGTTCTTAACTTGAATTGTTGCGGCTCAGAGAAGTCTTGAGTGGGTAATAGAAGGTCACATCACTTCTGGATATTGTGAACCTGCCTTCTGCCTGGCAGTGCTCGCCCGAGGTATTTTCATGTTGAGTTGGCGTGGAGGGTAGGGGCAGAACTAGGGCCACTGCCTCTGAAGAAAATGGAGGCAGATGGATGTTAACATGGATAACATCTGCCTCCATTGGCCTAGTTCAATACATGACAATTAGAAATCCTGTTTCACAAATGTCACCTCTCCTTACCCACAACCACTCCTATCAGCCCCCATAAACCTACCACATCTCCAGGTGCCAATCTTACCCTTTGACATAACGTTTTCTTTAATGCAAGAAAGAAGCGAATGTGAACGTGAGACTCCTGTGAGCTGATCAGAGAATGGACCTGTCAATAGAATAATTGCAACAAGACAGTGGATGGTTGAATAAAGAAGTAAGTTGGAGAAAGGACCTTTAAGCTATAGATAGAATGGAGTAGCAAGAACAGAAGATACAGACCCAACAAAAGTGATCGGCTTGTGACATAGCAGCTCCAAACCTGAAGCTTCTTTTCAGAGGCATTGGAATGCAGTTAATACGAGTAAGTTATTGAACTTTCATTGAAGTATTTTCATGGCTTTGTTCAATAACTCCAAAGAAATAAAATGTGAAAATTATTGCAGAATAGTCCATATCACCAGACAAGTGTTAATGGTTTGTGCAACATTTCCTTGTTCATTGTTGCACGCATAACCAATTTAATATAATTTGGTTAACACCTTTGAGATGGTCAACTGAGAACTGTGAGGATGTAGCAATTCATTCACTCCCAAATGCAACAGGCATATTTAGGTTGGAAGTTGATTACAAGTGCCATTATTCCTCTGAGGAACTTAATGTAAAATATATTTTGCTTTTAACATTCAATGCTAGTGTGGGGCATGGGTTAGCTTAGTTGGCTGGATAGTCAATGAGGAGTGATGCCAACAGTATGGGTTTGATTCCTGCACCAGCTGATGTAACAATGAAGGGTTCTCTTCTCAACAGTCAACAGTCATCTCTCTGTAATACGCAAGTAACCCGAGAGGGCAGCTTTACTTTGCATAGCCATTGGGTTCTTCCAGTTGACATTGACCTGAATCTTTGGATCAGCTGGTTGCTTCAAACATCATACAACTTCATTTTTGCCCACACATTCAATTTTCTCTCATCAAACTCTTTCTAAGGTGCCTTTGAACACACAACCAAAATGTGCTGATCTCACAATTTGGTTTTCAGTGCCACAGCAATGAGATATTCCTTTCTTTTTGGAAGCTTCTTGCTGGAAGGAGTGATTTGAGCTTGGACCACTCACCTCCTCTTCGTTAATTCTGCCAGCAGATGAATTGCGACTCTCAATTTCCTTCTTGGTTTACCTCTCGTATTTGATTATAAGGAAATATCACTCTTTTGAGATAAACACTCAGTAGTTTGGTTTTCCTTGTCAAGTTCAAAAATAAAAATTGCAAGACTGTCCAGAGCCATCTCTCCTTTTTTCATGTATTCTAAATAAATTTGTTTTCTTTATATTACTTTTGCAGTTTTATTTTCCTGACGCCCCTGCCTTACCCTGAAATTTTCTTAGATATTCCTACCACATATCAATCTCTCATTTAACTTCCAGCAATTGGCTTTAGCATATCCAATTATAATACAATGTATCATTTTCTGACAATAGCTGTACTCGTTTATTACTTTAACATTCTTCTGTCTTCTGTCTAAAACTTCCCTCCAACGATTTTCTGTTTCATAATTTCCTTGTAGATTTCTGCATTTGCCACTGATGTGTGTGCGACACTTCATAGGTATCTGTCAGAACTGCTGGTTCTCAGAGCTTCAATTTTTAATGCTCATCTAAATATTTTTCAAATTTGCAGGAATGCTATTTCTGAATTCTCCTATGATCAGAATTTCCCTCATAATCCCAAATCTTTCCTCTTGCTTCAGTGATCTGAACCACCTGTTTCTCCCGTGAAAATACCGGCAATTTTTTTTTTATTCATTCGTGGGAAATGGATGGCACTGACCAGGCCAGTATATTTTACCCCTCCCTAATTGCCCAGTGGGCAGTTAAGAGTCAACGGCATTACTGTGGATCTGGAGTCACGTGCACATCAGACCAGGAAAAAATGGCAGTTTCCTTCCCTGAAGGACATTAATAATGTTGAATTAGGTTTCCGAAAACGAAATTGATAAGTTTCAGGCATAAACTCATAAACATTGAGTTTTGCTTCTTTGAAAGCTTCATACTATCAGATTGTTTTTATGACAAAGTGAAGGACACAGTCATTACTGTGCCTACCAAAACACCCTGTACAACTAAAGCCCAAACCTTTTTTGGCCCCTTTGCTCAGCCACCTTCTCAAATAAGGTAAAATATTTTTGACTCCCTCCTCAGTAAACTTCAGCACCAAACATAGATTTTCAGGTAAATTGCATCCCTCAGTGAAATCACAAGTTATTACTGCCTCCCTTCATCTTTATTCAAAGCTTTTCTTTGCCCAGTTTATATTCTTTAATTACTTTATCTCTTTGGATTTTATCTTCTTTTAAAATTCACTCTCTTTCTGTTCTACATTTTTCTCAAAGCTTCATCATCCCTCTTTCTTTGTCTCCATTTCAAGTTTTCTTAACTTAATGACACTTAGACTCCAGTGCCTGCCACTTCAATTCGCCATCAGGTTCCCTGGCCAACATTTCTGTCTCAGATTTGCTCGACTGCTCCAATGAGGCTCAACGCAAGCTGGAACAGCAGCACCTCATTTTCCACTTGGGGACCCTACAGCCTTCAAGCTTCAATATTGAGTTTAACTATTTTTGAACTTGAACACCCTCTTCTATGTCCTTTATCACCCCAGCACCCACACCCTGACATGGGCTGCTTTCAGCACAGCCAAATTATTTTAACCTATTTATCGTCTCCATTATCAACTTTGCTTTCTCGCTGACATATTATTATCCAACCCTTTGTCTGATGAATTGTCATTCTCTTTTTGAATTCCACCTTCACCTATCTGCTCACTCCATTCTCCACACACTGTCTTCAAGATATATATCAACCTTTTCTTAGCTGATATTAGTTCTGAAGAAGATTATAGAATTATAGAACCCTGCAATGTGGAAACAAGCCCTTAGGCCCAAAAAGTCCACACCGACTCTCTGGAGAGTTTCCCATCCAAACCCATCCCCTACCCTATTACTCGACATTTACCCCTAACTAACACATCCCCAAAAGCTTTGGATAATTTAGCTTGGCCAATTCACCCAAACCTGCACAGCTTTGGATTGTTGGAGGAAACCCACACAAACGTGGGGAGAATGTGAAAATTCCACACAGACAGTCACCGAGGCTGGAATCAAACCCTGGCGCTGTGAGGCAGTGGCGCTGTGCTAACCACTGAACCACCATGCCACCCAAAAATGAAACCTCAGCACCACTGGGATTTGAACCTAGGATTGCCCATTTATTAGGCAGGTGTTTTAACCAACTAAGCCACAGCACCACAAACATTTACTTGACTTGAATAACATCAACTTTGCTTTCTCGCCACAGGTGCTGCCAGATCTGCTGAGTTCCTTCAGATTTCCAGCATCTATGGTTCTTTGTTTTATTTCTTAACTCTATGTCTATCTGGTATTCTCTCTTGTCTATGTCACTTTCACCTTCACTTTCTCTTTTAACTACTTCTAACTGTAACATCCCAATTTCCAATTTCCTTTTTCTCTGATTCTAAATGTTGGCTAATCATTCGAAGCATTTCATCATAACGAAAAACTGTCTTTACTTCGACCTTCAGTTCATCTGTTAACTCTCTTACTTTTGTCAACGATTTCAAATAATCCACATTTAGACCTGCCACTTCTGTTCAATTCTTAAGAATGTCCAAAACCATCTTTAAACTTAGTACAATAAGCTTAACCACAATACATAAGGCTTCATATCCAGAAACAACACATCATCATTAATTTAAAGCAAAGACACAAATCCAAATCCAGTGAATTCAAAATCTTAGATAAGCCTCCAAGTGATATAATCCAAGTTTATGTTATTACTGCACAAATCAAATCCCAAACAGATGTCTGGAATGAAAGATCACATTTTGGATTTTTTTTGGCTTTAACAAGATTATCTTTCACTGAAATGCAAACATGCAATGCTGCACATTTGGTTTTATTAACAGACGATTATTACACAAAAGAAATTAAGATATGATAGAACAACCTAAACATGTTACATATAACTTGAGATTTAAGATTTCAATAATAAATTCCCAAATCCCAACAGCACCCTTTTACAGTCCAGAAACACCAGAGAATTTCTTTCTCCATCACCTCCATTAGGTTTGATTTAACTTACTGTGGCTTCAAATCCCAATCTTTAATGTCAGACAGTCTCTTTTTTGAGCCTTCAAGCAACTTGGTTTTTTTCAAATAACTCCTTTGAGGTTTAAATCTAATATATCTGGGCAGAAACTTTCAAACTAAACTCTCTACACTGACATAACTCATTTCTTAACAGTTATAAACTACTCTCTATTCTCAAGAGCAACTGATTTGCACATCCAACTTCAGTCAAGGCTTATGCAAAGTGCCAAACTGAAACCAAAAACTTTCTTCTAGCAGTGGGTATTTCCCCTAAGCCCAGACAAAAAGCCCTCAATTCCTAATGTTTCCAACCAAAGTCTAATGCTTCATGTTTATGCAGTTCACTTGTAAAACTGATTGATTTATTGTTTTCACATGTACTGAGATACAGTGAAAACTGTTGTTTTGCGTGCTGTCCAGGCAGACTCTCTGAATGAAAACAAAATTCCAAGATATACCAGGAACTCTCTGTCTAAATGCTTTTTCTCTTTTAAAAAATCACTATGGGTACAGCAATACAGTACTTACAAGTTAATTGTTAAACAACTTCACATACAGAGACCACACCTACATGGTGCTAATACAAAATTATAACTTGAGAGTGAATGAAACTAAGATATTTATGAGTGAGAAACCTAACAGTCACAATATATGATTTCATTAATCCTCTTTATGGGCTAGTTGATGAAAGTGAATACAGAGAGTTGAAGACAGAATTAATCAGAGAGCTCATAGCTGTTGGTATTGTTGATGCACTATAACCTGATTTTTTATAATCCAAAGAATCTCTCATTCTCAAGAAAGCCAAATAGTCTGTCAAATAAGCTGAGAAAAGAGTGTAATCCTCAGAGGAGAAGAAAAGTCTTAGTAGAGGAGATCTAAGGTACAGTTCATACTTGACCAGAATAAGCCATAAATTGCAGACAGCAAAGAGGCTATATTGGTCAAAGCATGATATCAAACATTGACTGGGAGTTCTATTGATAAGACTTGCCTGTTTCTTATAGTATGAAGTTCATTTGAATTTACTAATGAACAGAGTATTCATTAGTATCATAGAATCCCTACAGTGTGGAAACAGGCCCTTTGGCCCAACAAGTACACACTGATCCTCCGAAGAATAACCCACCCAGACCTATTCTCCTACCCCATTGCTCTACATTTACCTGTGACCAATGCACCTCAACTACACATCCCTGAACACTATGGTCAATTTAGCATGGCTGATTCACTTAACTTGCACATCTTTGGATTGCGGGAGGAAACCGGAGCATCCGGAGGAAACTCTCAGACACAGGGAGAATGTGCACACTCTACAGAGACAGTCGCCTGAGGCTGGAATCGAACCGATCCCTGGCACTATGAGGCAGCAGTGCTAACCACTGAGCCACCGTGCCACCCATGACATAATGTCACGTGACCTTGCTCTTGTTTACAGCCATTGCATGAAGAAAATACAGTGAAATAATCTTCAACAAAGTTCATTTTTCTTTGCTCCATACACTCTTCAAATGTTGCTTATTAGCTCAACAGGATGAAGGATATATGATGGCAGTAAATGAAATGCCCAGTATGGAAAAGACCCTACTGTTACTGGAATATTTCAAGCAATGACAAGGTGAACGCATTGATGCTTTTATCAAGTATCTATACAAATTTGCAGAAAATTGTAAATATGGCAGCTCAAAAGAACTGACCACTGATAGAATTGTCACAGAGTCTCAAATGACCACTTATGTTGAAGGTTGACTTAACCTGAACAAAGGCAATTCAACTGGGCAGACAAGCTTTGAGGTCTGAGAACCATATTCCAAAAATGATCCTTTCAGGGAGGTATGTTTAATTTAAAAACAGCAATGCAGCTGCACAAAAGCAAAGGAGGCAGGAAGCATATTCATCAAACACCCCAGCCAACTGTTTTCCATGTGGTGGGAATAAGCAAAGCCACAAAAATAGTTTTGTGAACAGGCTGAATGCCATTTTTGAAATGATAAAGATCATTTACAATCTCCACGTATTGTGGCAAGAAGCTTGCACAGAATAAGCCAAGGCAAACAGACAGCAAGATGCACGAAACAGCAGGTATTAATAATGTTGAGATGTGTTCCCTTAGCAAGCGCAAGGAACCATGCAGAAGCTACTAAAAATGCTGATAGCCTAATGGAGGGAACACGTGTTTTATTTTAGATATAAGTGCAGCAATTTTGGTTCTTTCTAAGAACGGATCACAGTTTGAAAAATGTTCTGTTCATCATCATACACTAAATTAAATGGGCCAGGAGAACTCAAAGTTATTGGCCAACTGAATACAACGCTTCAATAGACAGAAAGAAAAACATAATTAGAACTGTATATGTGGTCCTAACCCATTTTGTTTTTCATTCTTAAGCAGAAAAGCCTGTACAGAATTATATCTGATTTTCAGAATAGAGGATCTGGAAAGTGAAGCGAATCAGTCTACAAATATCATAGCTGAATTTCTACACTCGGCACGGGACTAGGAAAGCTGAAGGCAGCAGACCACATTAACATTCATCATGAAACGAAGTTGCTGCATCTGTTCACATGCAAGAAAGTTCTTCTGACCTTCTTACCGAAGGTCAAGAAGAAAACTGACTTTGTGTTGAAGCAAGAGTTAATTTCATCCATGATAGAACCAACAAGGTGGACTCAGGAATAGTACTGATGCTAAAGCTCTATTAGAATTTGTATTCAAACTACTGATGCAATTTTCTTTTCTTCAAAACCATTGGGATGTCCCAGGAAAGACATGCTTGAACACAAGGTTTAAAGAATAATGGTTTACCACAATTCAAGGTGGATAAAGGTCAAGTGACTGTAGGGTCACACAACAGAGGCAGTGATTTTGTCTCTGAAATATCTTTCCATTTCCATTTTGAACATGAGTCCATTGTTATCAAGTGAGTACTCCAGAACATTCACAGTTCACAATGGGGTACATGTAACATTCCTTATTCCAATCCTCCTCATGTCCCTCCCCACAAATTCTTCACATTGATGATGTAATTGGTGCCACTTTTCTCTCTCATCTGGAATTGGAGAGATTTATTCATTTTGCTTCCAATTTCCATCCTGCCCTCACCTTCACCTGGTCCATCTCTGACTCCTCTCTTCTCTTCCTCAATTTCTCTTTTTCTTCCATTTCTGGGGATAAGCTGGCTACCAATATCCATTACAAACCCTCTCTGCTCACCATTCCTTTCTATCCCCTCCCCCACCACCCTATTACCCAACTTCATTTTCTGTATAAATACTATTGTTTCCCAGCAGCTATCATTTCTAATGAAGTCACTAGATTCAAAATGTTAACTCTGTTTTCTTCCCACAGATGCTGCCAGACCTGCTGAGTTTCTTCAACAATTTTTGTTTTTGTTCCAAAGACTTCAGAAACTGACCACATTATGTCAGTCCTCTATTTTTCTTACATTCTCTTCTCTCACCCCCAAACCCCCAACAGTGTATGGTCTTGTTTGTGTCTTAGCTACTTTGCTGTCAGTAGTGAAGACCCATCCCCTCCCTTTTACATCTTAATTTACACCCATTTTACATCTTGTTTTCTCTTTCACCACCATTAAACATCCATTTGTCTTTTGTACTGATCCTCTACAGTATCTATTACTTTCACATTTCCTCAATCTTGCCAAAAGTACTTAAAAGAAAGACCAATATTTCTCAGTACTGAGAAGATTCACGCAGGGCTTAAAACTTTAACTCGATTTCTTTCTCTGCAGATGTTGAATTTCTCCAGAATTCTCTGTGTTTGTTTCACACTCTAACTGCTGATCATGATGCTACATTGTGAAGGAACAGAGCTCAGCTTACACCAAAATATCGAGCAAGCACAAAGAGACTGAGGAAGAAAACTTCAATGATGATGCCATGATAATGTTGAGAGACAGTAGCCAGCAGTGATGTTGACAGTAACCTCATAGCCTATTGATAGCTGATGTGACTGCAAATGTAATGTTTGTATGTAATAGGTAGCTGCAATCAACTTTTGTTGGGATCTCCAATACCATGCTATTGACTCGTGGCTTTTGTGTTGTGAGGGATAACAGAAACATTGCTGCAACAGGTGACATAACTCCAATACTCAATGTTGAAAAAACTCTCTAGATTAAGTCTTCATGCCTTAGAAGATGAGCTTAGAATTGCACCATTGGGTGAGAAGCTTAATTCTGCATTACATTCGCAGCCAAACTCACTGTGTTAACATCAAATTTCCTGTAAAACAGAGCAAGCAACTTGTCTTAACAATACCCATTGCAGTTCAGAGAGTGGCAGTGCCAATCATCTAGCTTATAACCATATGCAAATACTTCATGTATGCAAGGTGATTTTGTGGACCCTTTATCTACACAACTCGTTGTCAACAAAGCCTCACATCATTGTCATGCTTTGTCTGATCAAACTCTAGTGCAACTTGTCAGCTTCAAGCATGTACATTACAGCTGAGGGAAAGCAATGACATGCACACTTGGTGGCAGGGCATTTTGTGTTTTGGGCAGTTAGTCTTCTTTTGTTTCTCTATTAACTTTTTAGTGCTAAGGTGAAGGCATCCATCCTTTTTGCCTTAGCCTGCTGGCTAGCACATGAAGTCTTCAGTGCTGAGTTAGAGACAGTCACCCTCTGTGGTTTAATGCAGAAAGGAGAGGCAGATAGTTTGTGGTGGTAGAAAGCATAGAAGAGTAAAAGTTAGAGTTAGAATCAGAGAGGAGGTGGACTTGTTGTTGCAAAGCTACATCAACATCAGACCTGCAGTATGTAATAGCAGCTTGTGTGCTAAACACACAGCATGTGCTTGAAGAAACTATTAATGTGTAAAAGTCAAGGGGATGAGTGTTTAGACAGGTAAGGCTGGACTCCAGTCAGTTAGGGAGTACACAACACAATAATCAGTGCTGATCTGGTTCCAGTCCAGAACACTGGAGATGATCAGTCAGGCATTTGTTACTATGCAAGTCTGGGGATCTCTGCTGTGGACTCCGTGGATTGGGCCTCAGTCAATGCTCAAGTCTGAGGAAGGTGAATCTGGGTGGGATGCTATTTGGAGGGTCGTTGCAGACTTGATGGGCCAAATGGCCTGCCTCCACATTGTGAGGATTTTGTGATTCTAAGGTCAAATATAAGGAGTCTGGTATTTGTTGCAGGTCATTCAGAGTGCTGTTGAGAGCTCAGTCCCTGGGATTGGGCCATGGTCAGTTAGGGTTGTCCTGCCAAATAAATCTGGGAGTGGTCCACAGTTGGTTATGGAGTCATTAATGGTCAGGAAGCTTATCAAGGTCAGTCCATCCCTCCTGGGGAAAGTGGGCAACTCTAGACTGGGAATGGACTTCATTTTACTGGGTCACTGAAGGACTGATGACAGGGATAGTGGCCAGTTACAGATAGTAAGGTGAAACCTAATAGTTAATCAAAGGGATTGAGAGCTCACAAAAGGAAAGTTCAAGCAGGTCATGATCACTCTGGCTTTGTGATCAGGAGAGTCAAGGACATGAACACGCCTGAACATCCTCAATAATTGTTTTCTCTGCAGACTGCCACACTATGAGAGAAAGAGGGAAGTAAGCTGCCCATTGAACAACTCTCAACCTTAAATGCTACTTCACTCCCTTGAAAAACTCATACATGGAAGCAACATTTCTCAACTGCAGTCTTAATTCCTCAGTGTAGAAATTGCACAAATAACGTTTGTGACGTATTGCTTACGTAAAAAATGACAAAGTGGTATTCATATTTAGCCACCAGATCAAAGCATACATTCTCATAAATAGAAATAGATTTTGTGAAAATGTAAAATGGTTGACAGCATATCAGGAGCTCATTGTGATTCCTTCATAATTGAGGTCATTGGAAACTGAAGAATGTTTTAACTGACTATTATCCTTTTACATAAATTTCAAATCTATCTTAATTTGTGATGAGAACATAGACAATTAAGAAAAAAGGTAAACATCATGGGCCTCTACTTGTGTGTTCGAGGAAATGTAAACATCTAAGCTGTTAGTTTATGTGGGAATGTTTTGTCAAATTCCTTGATATTTACAGCTCAATAAATTTCATAGCATTTCTTCCAATTGGCAAACTTTCTTTCATTTTCATTCCCATCAGTGTGGCTCACCCCAATATTAACTGTGTAAGATCATCTGCAGTGTTCACATTTTGCATACACATTTGAATTATTGTCCCATCATTTCAGAATTCACATACATCGGTCCCAACCCACGAACTCAGCACTGCCTTCCTAACCTGTAATCTTCTTCCTGACCTCTCCGTCCCACCCCCACTCCGGCCTATCACCCTCACCTTAACCTCCTCCACCTATCGCATTTCCAACGCCCCTCCCCCAAGTCCCTCCTCCCTATCTTTTATCTTAGCCTGCTTGGCACACTTTCTTCATTCCTGAAGAAGGGCTCATGCCCAAAACGTCGATTCTCCTGCTCCTTGGATGCTGCCTGACCTGCTGCGCTTTTCCAGCAACACATTTTCAGCTCTGATCTCCAGCATCTGCAGTCCTCACTTTCCCCCAAAATTTGACACAATATCATTGATTAAAATGGTGACCATACTCACTACTTCCAGAGTCTCTCACATAACATAGCATGATTGCAAGGCTAATGATACAAGTGCTCTGTGAATATACTGGACAAAGTAGAAGCGTCATGACAACAAACAACATCCAATGCTGAACTAGTGGCCAACTGGATATTTTAGACTTTGTAGGTCCCATTATTACCCTCGCTTATACACTTTTCAGGCCTTTTCTTTTCCCGTTCAGGGCATCACTGGATTGGCCAGCATTTATTGCTTTCCGAAAGACTCCCCATTGAATCCAGACAGGCTTGGAAATAATTAGCCAGATGCTAACTGGTTCAGAATGAACTCCATTCAGTCTGCTTTGTTAGTAGAATGCTACACAGACTTAGTGACACCCAGCTCAGCAGGAGACCAGCGGCACAGCATGACAAGGACAGGACCTGACATTTGAAGGTTCAAAACCATGTCCTGCCACATCCAAATATGGAAATTGGTCACTCCATAAGACCATAAGACATAGGAGTAGAAGCAAGGCCATTTAGCCCATCAAGTCCACTCTGCCATTTAATCATGGCTAATGGGTGTTTCAATTCCACTTCACCACACTCTCCCCATAGCCCTTAATTCCTTGCAAGATCAAGAATTTACCAATCTCTGCCTTGAAGGCACCCAATGTCCCGGCCTCCACTGCGTTCGGTGGCAATGAATTCCACAGGCCCACCACTCTGAGGCTGAAGATAGGTCTCCTCATTTCCATTCAAAATTGACCCCCTCTAATTTTAAGGCTGTGCCAATGGGTCCTAGTTTCTCCGCCTAACGGAAACAACTTCCCAGCATCACCCTTTCCAAGCCATGCATGATCTTGTAAGGTTTTATTAGATCTCCCCTCAACCTTATAAACTCTAATGAACAAAATCCCAGGATCCTCAGCCGATCATCGTTCAATCTTCCTATCCCCTGCCTGATGCTAGTATTGGACACAGGACACAGAAAGGCATGGAATGGGGGATAAAAGGGGTAACATAGAACATAGAAGAATACAGCGCAGTACAGGCCCTTCGGCCCTCGATGTTGCACCGATCCAAGCCCACCTAACCTACACTAGCCCACTATCCTCCATTTGCCTATCCAATGCCCGCTTAAATGCCCATAATGAGGGAGAGTCCACCACTGCTACTGGCAGGGCATTCCATGAACTCACGACTCGCTGAGTAAAGAACCTACCCCTAACATCTGTCCTATACCTACCCCCCTTAATTTAAAGCTATGCCCCCTTGTAATAGCTGACTCCATACATGGAAAAAGATTCTCACTGTCGACCCTATCTAAACCCCTAATCATCTTGTACACCACTATCAAGTCACCCCTAAACCTTCTTTTCTCCAATGAAAACAACCCCAAGTGCCTCAGCCTCTCCTCATACGATCTTTCTACCATACCAGGCAACATCCTGGTAAACCTCCTCTGCACCCGTTCCAGTGCCTCCACATCCTTCCTATAATATGGCGACCAAAACTGCACACAATACTCCAGATGCGGCCGCACCAGAGTCTGAAACAACTGCA
>NC_057738.1:22145723-22159050 GCF_004010195.1 Chiloscyllium plagiosum
CAGGCTCCGTGCCAGAGGCCTGTGCCCCGTTACTTGCCCCTGGTAAGTGGTCCCCCCCACAAGTATCCAAAATGGTATACTTGTTCTTGTGGGGAATGGCCGCAGGGAGTCCCTGCACCGGCTGCTGCCTCCCAATCCCCCTTACTGTCAACCATCTTTCTGCAATCTTTGGAGTTACTACTTCCCTAACGCTCCGATCTATGACCCCCTCTGCCTCCCGAATGATCCTAGGTTCATCCAACTCCAGCTCCAGTTCCCTAATGCGGTCTTGGAGGAGCTGGAGATGGGTGCACTTCCTGCAAGTGAAATCAGCAGGGACGTCCATGGCATCCCTCACCTCAAACATGTTGCAAGAGGAACATTGCACTGCCTTCACTGCCATCCCTCTAAAAGTAACCTTTTTTAAAAAAAAACTGGATCTAAAGAATAGAACAAGCAAAATGCAGCACTTATCTACTTACCACAACGGGTCTTATTATTTAGGTTAGAGGAGGAGGGCGGGTGGGAGACACTACCTCTGTAGTGCCTCGGGTTTTTCTCCTGCGCGCTTTTAAAGGGAAAAAAAAACCTATCCGGCTGCCCCTCTGGTCTTCGTCACTTCCCCCTGCTGCTCCCGCTCTTTCTGTGAAGAGAAAAAAAAAACACCGCTGCCCGCTACCGGTAAGTCATTTTAAAACAAACTGTCTTATCTTAGCTGCTGCTCGCACTCAAAGTGCGAGCTCCAGTTCTCTCTGTGTTTTGCACCTTCTTCACCAGCAGAGAGCACTACTGACTGGCATCTCCAGCTCCTTGTAGCTCACTTTGAACATCATCAGACTGACCAGACCCTGAGAGACCACCTCACAGTGAGACGATTCAAAGAGAAGAACCAGCTTGCGATGGGAGAGGAAGCCCAAATCAATGATGCAGATCCTGAAACATCAGCCAATCCTCAAAGCCTGATGAGCAGCCCATCCCAGCCTAATTGAACCAGCATTACCAATCAGACAAGCAGTTCACATACAATAGTAGCAACCTGTGGGTAGGGTGTGGCAAAGCCTCAGAAGTGTTTGTCATAAGATTGACTTGGAGGTGCCAGCGTTGGACTGGAGTGTACAAAGTTAAAAATCACACAACACCAGGTTATAGTCCAATAGGTTTATTGGGAAGCACACAAGCTTTCAGAGCTCCACTCCTTCATCAGGTGGTTGTGGAGGATAAGATCATGATCACATAATTTATAGCTAAAGGAGTCCAGTGTCACGGAGACATGATACATTAAACCATTTTAGATTAAATCTTCCATCTTTTAAAATTGGATGCTGGTTTCTGTTCTTTGATATGTAAATCCTAGAACTTCTTTTAAAATAAATTCTCAAGGTAGTTCAGCTTTTCTAACAATAAGTGTGAAGTCTGTCTGTGTCCCAATGTTTCATCAGACTGGAAAGACCTCTGCACAGTTTTAGACAGATTCATGCAGTTTTTGAGCAAATTAAAATGCAATTCTGCATAAACAAATTCACCCCATATGCTTATATGTGTGCACATGTAGGAGCGACAGAGTGGGTGTGCATGTGAGTGTGTGCATGTGGGTATGAGTGCATGTGATAGAGTGCATGTGTCTATTTGTGTGTGTATGTGTAAGCTTGGTTAATTGCGTGTGAGTGTGAAGGGATACGTGTCTGTGAGAGGGTACATGTGTGAGAATATGAGGGAGAGAGAGAGAGTGTGTGTGTGTGTGTGTGTTGTGCTGTGGGTCACCTGTAGTGTGACATGAAGCCAAGGTCATGGTTAAGGCCATTCCCAAAGGCACCGAACTTCGTTATCAGCTTCTGCTCAGCCACTCTGCATTGTTGCTTGCCCTGAAGTCAGCCTTGGAGGTCACTTGAAGGTCTGAGGCCGAATGTCCTGGACTGCTGAATTGTTCCCCAATTGGGAGGGAACATTGTCAGTCTGACTAAACATTGGAACACAGACAGACTTCACACCTATTGTTAGAAAAGCTGAACTAATTTGAGCACATAATTCCCTCAAATCCCCTCTATACCACTTCCCCTTCACTTTAAAATTATGCCGTCTTGTCATTGACTGTTCAACTAAGGGGAACAGCTGCTTTCTATGTACCTTGTCTATGACCTTTAAAATACTGCATAACTTTTATTAGCTCCCACCTCAGCCTTCCCTGATCTAAAGAAGACAACTCAAGCTTATCCAGCCTCTCTTCATAGCTAACGTGCTCCATCCCAGACAACATCTTGATGAGTTTCCTCTGCACCCCCTCCAGTGCAATCACATCCTTCCTATGATACGGTGACCAGGACAGTACACACTACTCCAGCTTTGGACTCAGCAAAGTTTTGTATTTCTTTTCCTTCGGAATTCTTTCCATTAGTTTCCTTGCCACTGACTTGAGACTCTGTAATTTGCTGGTTTATCCCTACCAATCTTTTTGAAAAGTGGAACCACATTAGTTGTTTTCCAGTCCTCTGACACCTCCCCTGTGGCCAGAGAAGAATTAAAAATTTGAGGCAGAGCCCCACAATTTCCTGCATGAAAGCAGAAATTGCTGGAGAAGCTCAGCAGAACTGAAGAAGGGATACTAGGGCTTGAAATG
Organism: Chiloscyllium plagiosum; assembly: GCF_004010195.1. Taxonomy (NCBI): domain Eukaryota; kingdom Metazoa; phylum Chordata; class Chondrichthyes; order Orectolobiformes; family Hemiscylliidae; genus Chiloscyllium; species Chiloscyllium plagiosum. The sequence continues at coordinate 22,148,317 of NC_057738.1, forward strand.
TTGACTCTGCTTTCTCTCACCTGACATGCTGTCAGACTTTTGGAGTTCTGCCAGCAATTTTTGTTTTTCCTTCAGTGTTCCAGCCTCCACAATTCTTTGCTTTTTGCCCTGTAATTTCCTCATTTATCATCCACAGCAGACCGAAACGCAACTTGTTTGGACCTTGGCATTTGACCACTTTTAAGCCCATCAAAACCTCCACACTTTCTATGTCAATCTGCATGAGCCTTCTAGCCTCTCTTCCTGAATTCTGTACCTACATTTTCCTTCTCCTGAGTAAAGACAGACTCCTTTAATATCCTGCCAATGTCTTCTGGCTCTGTGCACAGATTGCACCCTTGGTCACTAATAGGTCCTACTCTTTCCCTGTCGAAGAATGTGGTGCTGGAAAAGCACAGCCGGTCAGGCAGAATCTGAGCAGCAGGAGAATCGACATTTCGAGCATAAGTGCTCTCATTCCTGATGAAGAGCTTCTGCCTGAAATGTCGATCCTTCTGCTCCTCGGATGCTGCCTGACTGGCTGTGCTTTTCCAGCACCATGCTCTTCAACTCTGATCTCCAGCATCTGCTGTCCTCGCTTTCTCCCTACTCCTTCCCTGGTTAGCTTCTTCCCTCTGATATACGTATAGAGTATCTTGAGATACTGCCTTATCTTATCTCCCCATACCTCCTCTTTGCTCTCCTAAATGCTTTTTGCCCCTTACACTTCCTTACTCCACTAGGCCCTCTTATTGATTTTTTCTCTTTGTAACTGTTAATAGCCTCTCTTTAACAAGGGTTATATTAAGGCTAATGGTAACTGTTTTCAACTGTTTTGTTGAAAATAATCTTTGCCTGGCATTTGTGATGTGCATATGTTACCTGTCACTTATAGAGTCACCTAGATATTGTTCAGGTCTTGCTCCATTTGAAAATGAACTGTTTCAGAATCTGAATTGTAAATGGTGCTGAATATTGTACAATCATCAATAAACATCCCCATGCCTAACATTCTGTTGCAGGGAGGGTCAGTGATGAAGCAATTGAAGAAGGTTGCGCCAGCAAACTATCTGGACAACTTCCTGTCGAGATGTCCTGGAGCTGAGATGACTAGTCCCGAACAACCGCAACCATCCTCCTTTGTGACAGTTAGTACTTCAACTGGAGGAGAGTTTTTCTCCAATTCCTCCAGTTTTCCTGGAGATCCTTAATGTCACATTCAGTGAATTGTTGAGGGCTATCACTCTCATGTCCCCTTTCGCATTCAGCTCTTCTGTGCATGTTTGAACCAAGGCTGTAATGTGGTGAGGGGTTAAGTGGATGTGGAGAAACCCAAACTGAAAATTAGTGAGCAGATTATTGTGAAGCAAGTGCTGTTTAACAGCACTGTTGGTGACACCTTCTATCAGTACATTGCTGATCAAGAGTTGAAGGAGCGATAATAGTCCTGATTATATTTATTCTGCTTTTTTCATACAGGACATACCTGAGCAATTTCCCACATAACTGAGTAGAGGTCAGTGTTGGAAGTGACTGGAAAAACCTGGCTAGAGATGCAGTAAATTCTGACGCAAAAATCACTGATGATGGAACTTTGTCAGGATCCAGAGCTTTTGTACTATTCAGTGCCTTCAGCCATCGCTTTATATCATGTGGAGTGAATCAATTAGGCTGAATACTGTCAGTTTTAATGCTGGGGACATCCGGAAGATGATGAATCAGCTACTTGTCCCTTCTGGCTGAAACAACATGGTGACAACATGATAAACAACAATGCACGATTTGTAAATGGCACCAACTAGCAGAAATTGGCACGTGGTTTTTAAAGATAAAAAGACATGCTTCTGATTCAGAAAATGTCAATGAGAAACATACTACTGATTGCCAGTGACAGTGTCTGCCAAAAACCAAGTAGCAATGTAAAAAACACATCAGAAAATGTCACATAAACAAGGTGAATCCTTACAGAAAATGTACGCCAACAGAAGAAATCTGTAGCTCAAAGGCTAGGGTACAGATGACATCACAGGGTCTGTGTAAGACATCCCGAATATGAGTTGAGATGGTGAGTCAGCACTTCTAATGAATACTCCTGTTCCTTTTCCACATCCCTGTAAATTTTGAGGCCAAAGAAACAACTTCTAAGTTAGCTACAGTAAGTTAACTAATTTTGTAATTGTGTTCCATTGAGGAAGGCTTATCCACCAGGAACAGAAATTTCAGTGGAAAATATTGGAATACACCCCTCTACAATCCCAAAATTAGCTCCACATGCAAGGATAGTTTTGTACGAACATCTATTGATACCTCAGTGTGACATCTTCCATTTTGTTTCAGCAATGAACAAGATTAGTTAATTCCCAATTCTCTAGATGTATTGAGTGATATTGCATCAGACTTCACACGTGCCTCATGCTTCAATGTGTAGATGCCTTCATTGTCCAATAACTTGCTTGTCTTGAACTGAAACATTGATCTAAACTGTGTACTGTTCAGTTCCAAGCAGGCGATTCATCTATTTCAGTCATAAATCATTTCAAAATGGCATCCGTTAGTTCTTGGTTTTAAGCTGCAGACAGCATAAGAGTCCTAGAACTGTACAGTATGGAAACAGACCCTTCAGTCCATTCATCCATGCTGACCAGATATCCTAAATTACTCTAGTCCCATTTGCCAGCATTTGGCTCATATCACTCTAAATCCTTCCTACTCATATACCCATCTAGATGCGATTTAAATGTTAAAATCCCACAACACCAGGTTATAACCTAACAGGTTTATTTGGAAGCACTAGCTTTCAGAAGCTACCTGGTGAAGGAGCAATGGTCCGAAAGCTAGTACTTCCAAATAAACCTGTTGGACTATAACCTGGTGCTGTGGGATTTTTGACCTTGTCCAACCCAGTCCAACACTGGCTCCTCCAAATCATATTTAAATGTTGTAATTGTACCAGCCTGCATCACCTCCTCTGGCAGCTCATTTCATACACGCATCACTCTTTGTGTGAAAAAGTTGCCCCTTTTATATTTTTCTCCACTTACCTTCAACCCATGTCCTCTAGTTTTGGACTCCCTTACTCTGGAAAAAAGACCTTGGCTATTCACCTTTTCTATGTTCCTCGTGATTTTACAACCCTCGACAAGGTCACCCCTCAGCCTCCGACTCTCCAGGGAAAACGACCCCAACCTATTCAGCCTCTCCCTATAGCTCAATCCTTCCAACCCTGGCAACGTCCTTGTAAATCTTTTGTGATCCTTTTCAAGTTTCACAACATCTTTCTTATAGCAGGGAGACATGAAATGAACTCAGTATTCCAAAACTAACCAAGTGTATAGAATTGAAAAGGCAAGCCAAGCATTTTGAATCAGAACTTTCAAGCGAGAATTGGTTATGTTAGAAAACCACTCTCCTTTCTTCTAAACTATATGTAAACTGAATGAAGTATCCAAGTATGTGTCTAAGTAGTTTCTTTTATTTGTAGTTTCTATCTGAGAAAGTACTCCAATCCATGGGAGCACTGTTAGCCAACACAAACATTGATAGTAGTGTTTCATTCTCTACTGCTGGATGCAGAACTATGAAGCTATAGCAACACCACAAGCCAGCTACTAAACACAGTGTCACCAATAATTGAAAATAAACAGCTTCTTCTTCCACCTGTAATCAAAACAGCTTTCCTTCTTCAACATCTGCACTTTACACGGATGGTGCAAAAGTTACGAGTAATCACCAGGCTCAGCAGGGAGCTGTGAGCCTCATTGTTTCTTATGCAATCCTTTCTGCTGTAACACAATAGTTGCATTCTTGTGAGGCCTCGTGCCAAAGAACATTGCAAATAAAAATAACAGAACTACATGGAAAAACAGTTGAAAAATATTGCTCAAAATCAAAACAAATATGGTAGTTAATAAGTTTTGAGATGATCTGCAACTCACGTTGAGGTTCTGGATGCAAGTTTGCTGGCTGAGCTGGAAGGTTCATTTTCAGAGATTTTGTCACCATACTAGGCAACATCATCAGTGAGCATTCAATGAAGCACTGGTGGTATGGCCTGCTTTTATTTATATGTTTAGGTTTCCTTGGGTTGGTGACATCATTTTCTGTGGTGATGTCATTTCCTGTTATTTTTCTCAGGGGGAGGGGTTAAATGGGATCCAAATCAATGTGTTTGGTGATAGAGTTCCGGTTGGAATGCCATGTTTCTGGGAATTCTTGTGCGTGCTTCCATTTGGCTTGTTCGAGAATGGATGTGCTGTCCCAGTCAAGGTAGTTGTTGTATGTATAAGGTCTTTCAAGCTCATTAGCTGCTTTTTTAGTGCATTGGTGGGTTTGTGGGCTACCATGATGCCAAGAGGTCTGAGTAGTTTGCCAGTCATTTCTGAGATGTCTTTCATGTTGGCGAGAGTGGCTAGGGTTTCTGGATGCACTTTGTCTGTTTGTTTGGGTTTGTTGCTGAGAAATCGGCAGACTGTGTTCATTGGATACCTGATCTTTTTGAATACACTGTATATGTGATTTTCCTCTGCTCTGGCCTAGTTCCTCTGTGCTGCAGTATATGGTGGCTCATTGAAATATTATTCTAATGCAGCTTACTTTGTGGATGTTGGAATGATTGCTTCTGAAGTTCAATATTTGGTCCGTATGTGTTGTTTTCCTGTAGACGCTAGTTTGAAGTTCCCCAATGGCTGTTTTGCTCTACTGCAACATCTAGGAATGGCAGTTTGTTGTTGATTTCCTCCTCTTTAGTGAATTTTATGCCAGTAAGGGTGTTGTTGATGGTCTTGAAGGTTTCCTCTAATTTGTCGCATTTAGTGATGACAAAGGTGTCATCCATGTAGCGGACCCAAAGTTTGTGTTGGATGGTTGGCAGAGCTGTTTGTTCAAGTCTCTCCAATACTGCCTCTGCTAAGGATCCTGATATCGGAGATTCCATGGGTGTTCTGTTGGTTTGTCTGTAGGTTTTGTTGTTGAAGGTGAAGTAAGGCATAGGTCCACTAGCTTGATGATACTGTCCTTGCTGATGACGTTGGTGGTATTTGGTGTATGTGTCTTTGGGTCTTCTAATAGTGTAATCAGTGTTTCCTTGACTAGGTTGATGTTGATGGATGTGAATAGGGCTGTTACGTCAATGGAGACCATTATTTCATCCTGTTCTAACTTGGTGTCTTTGATAGTCTTTAGGAATTTTTGGGTAGATTGAATGGAGTGACATAAGTCTTCTACTTAGTGGTTTAGTCTTTGGTGTAGCTCCTTGGTCAATCTATAAGTTGGTGTTCCAGGTAGCCAGACTATGGGTCTGAGAGGGGCTCCTGGTTTATGAATTTTGGGTAACCCGTAGAAGCATGGAGTGTTGGATCCATCTGATTTCATTTTTTGGAAGTCGGTCTTATTTATTTCTCCAGATTCCTGAAGATGTTTTTGAGTAGGGCTGTGATTCGGTCCTTTAGTTGTGGGGTTTGGTCTGTCACCACTTGTTGGTAAGTGTTGGTATCTGCAAACAGTGCGTTCGTTTTCTCAATGTAGTCTCTTTGATTTAAAATGACTGTCAAGCATCCTTTGTCTGCAGGTAGGATAACAATTTTTTTTACCTTTTTTTAGTCTTTATAGTGCTTTGCTTTCTTGTGTATTGAGTGTGTTTATTTCCTTTTTCCTGCATAACGTTGGTGCGACTGTCTATCTGATGGTTTGTGGGATTCTTCTGTGAGTTTGTTGCCTTTCAGTATTGTTCCTAATGCTGCGAAGAAACCTTTCTTGTCCACATCCTGGAAGTTGTAATTTAATCTTCTTACTAAGGTGGCTTACTCAGTGTCTTTTAAGGGTCAGCTAGACAAGAGTTTTATCCATGTTTCTGTTATTTTGTGTACGTTTGTTTAGTTTGTTCTGCAGGTCCTTTTTTTTAAATCATTTTCTGTGTTTGTCATTGTCTAATGTCTACGGCTTATTGTACTGTGTCTGTCCACTCATGGTTTTTGCATTAGTGAGTGATGTTTTTGGCTTGAAATTTCCTGGTTATATTTACAGAGTCTGTTGTGGGCGTCACTAATAATTTCTCTAAACATTCTGCGGCTGTTTTCCTCTACTATTCTTTTGGCTAGTGGGGTGTTCAGGGGAGGTTTGTATTTAAGACATTTAGGTAGTACCTGTTTCTTTAGGTATTTGTGCAGGAGTACAGCAGGAAGTATAACAACAAACTGCCATTCCTAGATGTCGCACTAGAGTGAACAGCCAATGGGGAACTTCAGACCAGCATCTACAGGAAAACAACACATACAGACCAAATACTGAACTACAGATCCAATCATCCCAACATCCACAAACCAAGCTGCATTAGAACATTATTTCAATGAGCCACCACACACTGCAGCACAGAGAAACTATGAAGAGCAAAGAAAAATCAACTATACAATGTATTCAAAAAGATCAGACATCCAGTGAACATAGTCCACCGATTTCTCAGCAACAAACCCAAATAAGCAGACAAAGTGCATCCAGAAACCCTAGCCACTCTCCCCTGCATCAAAGACATCTCAGAAATGGCCGCCAGATTACTCAAAACTCTTGGCATCATGGGAGCTCACAAACCCACCAACACACTAAACAGCAACTAATGAACTTGAAATACCCTAAACAGACAACAAGCAAAACTAATGTAATTTACAAAATACCTTGCAAGAATTGTAACAAACAATTGGGCAAACAATGAACAAACAAACAGGCCGAAAACTAGCCACCAGGATACATGAACAACTAGCCACAAAAAGACATGACCCACTCTCACTAGTATCCTTACATATGAGTAAGGAAGGACACCACTTCAACTGGGACAACACATCCATCCTCGGGCAAGCCAAACAGAGACACACACAAGAATTCCTAGAAGCATGGCATCCCAACTGGAGCTTTATCGCCAAACACATTGACTTAGATCCCATTTACCACCCCCTGAGAAAAATAACAGAAAATGTCATCACCACAGGAAATGGCATCACCACAGCAAATGATATTACCAGCCCAAGGAACCCTAAACACACAAATAGAAAGTGGGCTACACCAACAGTGCTTCATCCAGAGGCTCACTGATGATGTTACCTAGTATGGTGATGAAATGTTTGCCCAATGTGGTATTTGTTACAGTTCTTGCAAGGTATTTTGTAAATGACATTAGTTTTGCTTGCGGTATGTATAGGGTCTTTCAAGTTCATTAGCTGCTCTTCTAGTATGTTGGTGGGTTTGTGGGTAGCTCTAAAGGCAGGCACAACTGCAGGATTTTCAGCTTTTTTTCTTAGCACCTCATAAATTGAGAAGGCTTTCTCTTTTAATCTGGTCCCAGATAGCTTTTCAAGTGATCTTCTATCCACACACTTGGAAGCCGCTCCACCTCCTCAAGTTCCGTTGTGGGTGACCTCACAGATTTGCTAGTACTGAGGCTTGTTCCAGCAATACAGCTTGCTTTAATTCTTTTCTGCATTGTCTCCAATGGTGCCTAATGTAGACTCCTTTATTCTTGTTGCACAAATAATATCACGTGTTCTTTCAATATGTTCAAAGCGCTTTATAATCACCTAGCTTCTCTTCAAGTGTTATATCCTTTCTTTAATGTTCATCACCAGCAATGTTATCACCAGGACACTTCTTGTAAACATTCTTATCACTTTGTCCTCCATATTTATGGGTAACACAGCAACATTTGCAAAAGAAAGAACAAACATTATGGAGTGCCTCTCAAAAAGCACTTCACAGCAAAGCATGCAGGTCAACTGAAGATGCAATGTCAACTCAAGACTTTGTTGGCATAAACATTGCATTCCTCTGTGCACCGCAACACTTGTGTTGGAAATGGAAATCCTTAATAGCCAACACACGTATACAAAAGTTCCTGTTTTATAAATAGGGTTCACCTACTCATCAATTGCGTTACAGCCAATTTATGGTGACAAAACACAAGTAACAACAGAAAGCACTGTACTTCCAACTGTCAACTCCCTAATGCTGTCAATCACATTGCACATTGTTAAAAGAAAAGACAAGCTTAATTACTTTTGAGATTCAAGTGAATTCTCATACAACAAGGCGGTAGGTAGAATTATAAATAAACTTAAGTCTTTTGCCCTTGCATATTATAGTCAAAAAGAATGGCACTGGAAAAGCACAACATCTCAGGCAGTATCCGAGGAGCAGGAGAGTCGATGTTTTGGGCATAAGCCCTTCATTGGGAATATGCAGGGGGTGGGGTGATGAGAGTTAAGTAGGAAGGTAGTGGGCGGCACGGTGGCACAGTGGTTAGCACTGCTGCCTCGCAGCGCCAGAGACCCGGGTTCAATTCCCGCCTCAGGCGACTGACTGTGTGGAGTTTGCACGTTCTCCCCGTGTCTGCGTGGGTTTCCTCCGGGTGCTCCGGTTTCCTCCCACACTCCAAAGATGTGCAAGTCAGGTGAATTGGCCAAGCTAAATTGCCCGTAGTGTTAGGTAAAGGGGTAAATGTAGGGGTATGGGTGGGTTACGCTTCGGCGGGTCGGTGTGGACTTGTTGGGCCGAAGGGCCTGTTTCCACACTGTAAGTAATCTAATCTAATCTAGATGAAGGTGGGGTAATTGTGAAAGGTTGGAGGGGAGGGTGGAGCAGCTAGGTGGGAAGGACGATGAACATGTAGGACAGGTCAAGAGTGTGGTACTGAGTTGCAGGGTTGGATCTGGGATGAGGTGGGGGAGGGGAGATTTGGAAACTAGTGAAGTTGATGTTGATATTGTGTGGTTGAAGGGTCCCAAGTGGAAGATGAGGTGTTCCTCCTCCAGTAGTCAGGTAGCTAGTATTTGGTGGTGATGGAGTGGGAGGGAGAGTTGATTTGGTTGGCCACAGGACAGTGGTTGTTTGGTGTGAGTGTTCCAGAGATGTTCCCTGAAATGCAATTTGGAGTTCTGTCTCCCTGATGTAGAGGAGACCACATCGAGAGCAATGGACACAGTAGATGTGTAGGAAAATCTCAGCTGGATGTGAAAAGACAGGGGTGAGGGGACAGGTGTGGGCGCAGGTTCTACACCTCTTCAGTGGAAAAGGATGGTGCTGGGAGTGGACGGTGGGTTGGTGGGGGGCCGGACCTAACGAGGGAGTTGCAGAAGGAATAGATTCTGCGGAACACAGATAGGGATGCGAATGGAAATATATCTTTGGTGGTGGAGTCTGATTGTAGGTGCTGGAAATGGCAGAGGATAATGCAATGTATCTGGAGAATAATGGGGTGGAAGGTGAGGACTAGGTGGGTTTCTATCCTTGTTGTGGTTAGTGGGGTGGGGTTCAAGGATGAAGATGCGGGAAGTGGATATACTAATAAGGGATATAGTTAGTGGGAGTGCCATGTTATTGGGCTGATAATCTAGATGCTGAGACTAACTATCTGGAGACTGCAGTTCATAATCTTAACTTGACATCTAGTAGAAAAGACAGAAATAAATTATTTTCATTTATATAGCACTTTTCAAGATCACTGGGTGTCCACAGCATATTACAGCCACAAAGCCTGGATATTTGAAGTGAAGCCACTGTTTTAATGCCAAGTGTGTGGCAGCTAAAGTGCAAAACAGTCTCACAAGTAGCAATGTGTTAATAAAGCACATAATCTGATTGAGGTATGAATATTTGACAAGACACTGGGGATAACTCCTCTGCTAATTTTCAAAATATTGCCACAGCAGCTTCAGTATGTGCCTATTCAGCAGAGCCTCAGTAAAATACATCATGCAAAGGTTAGCATCAGCAATGCAGCACTACTGGAAGTGTCACCCTTGATGAAGTAGAACTTGTATTCAAACTCTTTGATTCAGAGGCAATAAACCTACCATGAGACTTGAATGCCTTGTCAGATAGAAATCAGGAGGAGTTAGCATTACTTTTCATGACCATGAAACTATTAGATCATGAGAGCATAAGATATAGGAGCAGAAATTAGGCCATTTAGTCCATCGAATCTGCTCTGCCACTCAGTCATGGCAAAAAGGTTTTTCGATCCCATTTTCCCACTTGCTCCCAGTAACCTTTGATCCCCTTGGCAATCAATAACTTATCTATCTCAGTCTTAAATATACTCAAAGACCTTGCCCCCACAGCCTTCTGTGGCAATGAATTTCATAAATGCACCACTTTCTGGCTAAAGATGTTTCTCCTTATCTCCATTCTAAAAGGTCTTCCCTTTATTCTAAGGCTGTGTCCTCAGGTCCTAGTCTCTCCCACCAATGGAAACATCTTCCCAATGTCCATCTGTCCAGGTTGTTCAGTATGAAACATGGCTCAAGGATGGACAGGACTGGCAGCTTAATGTTCCAGGATACAAATACTACAGTAAGGATAGAAAGGGAGGCATAAGAGGAGGGGGAGTGGCATTTTTTTTACAAGGGATAGATTTACACCTGTACTGACGGAGGATATTCCTGGAAATACATCCAGGGAAGTTATTTGGGTGGAACTGAGAAATAAGAAAGGTTGATCACCTTATTGGGATTATATCATAGATCCCCTAATAGTCAGCGGGAAATTGAGGAACAAATTTGTAAGGAGATCTCAGTTATCTGTAAGAATAATAGAGTGGTTATGGTAGGGGATTTTAACTTCTAAACATAGACTGGGACTGGGATTGTGTTAAGGGTTTAGATGGAGAGGAATTTGTTAAGTATGCACAAGAAAATTTTCTGATTCAGTACGTCGATTTATCTACTAGAGAAGGTGCAAAACTTGACCTACTCTTGGGAAATAAGGCAGGGCAGG
>NC_057738.1:22159550-22168118 GCF_004010195.1 Chiloscyllium plagiosum
ATTTAGATAAGTGCAAGGTGCTGCATTTTGGGAAAGCAAATCTTAGCAGGACTTATACACTTAATGGTAAGGTCCAAGAGAGTGCTGCTGAACAAAGAAACCTTGCAGTGCAGGTTCATAGGTCCTTGAAAGTAAAGTCACAGGTAAATAGGATATGAAGAAGGCATTTTGTATGCTTTCCTTTATTGGTCAGAGTAATGAGTACAGGAGTTGGGAGGTTATATTGCGGTGGTACAAGACATTGGTTAGGCCACTTTTGGAATATTACGTGCAATTATGGTCTCCTTCGGAAGGATGTTGTGAAACTAGAAAGGGTTCAGAAAAGATTCACAAAGATGTTGTCAGAGTTGGAGGGCTTGAGCTATCGGGAGAGGTTGAACAGTCTGCGGCTGTTTTCCCTGGATCGTCAGAGACTGAGGGGTGACCTTCTATAGGTTTATAAAATCACGAGGGGCATGAATATGGTAAATAAGACAAGGTCTTTTCCCTGGGGTGGGGGAGTCCAGAATTAGTGGACATAGGTTTAGGTTGAGAGGGGAAAGATATAAAAGAGACCCAAGGCAAAACATTTTCACGCAGAGAGTGGTGCGCGTATGGAATGAGCTGCCAGGGGAAGTGGTGGAGGCTATTACAATTGCAACATTTAAAAGACATCTGGATGGGTATATGAATAGGAAGGGTTTGGAGGGATATGGGCCGGGTGCTGGTAGGTGGGACAAGATTGCTTTGGGATATCTGGTCGGCATGGACAAGTTGGACCTCACACTTTCCCATGAAGGGTCTGTTTCTGTGCTGTACATCTCTATGACTGTTTCTGAAAGTTTCAATCAGATTCCCCTTCATCCTTCTAAACTCCATCCAGTATAGTCTCAGAGTCCTCAAACATTCCTCATATGTTAAGCATTTCATTCCTGGGATCATTTTTGTGAACCTCTCTGGACCCTCTCCAAGACCAATGCATCTTTCCTGAGGTATGGGGCCCAAAATTGCTCATAATACACTAAATGTGGTCTGACCAGAGTCTTATAAAGCCTCAGAAGTACCTCCCTGCTTTTATATTCAAGTTCTTTAGAGATGAATGACAACATTGTATTTGACTTCCTAACTATCAACTTAACCTGCAAATTTACCTTGAGAGAATCCTGGAGTTGGACTCCTTAATCTCTTTGCACTTCAGATTTCTGAATTTTCTCCCCATTTTGAAAATAGTCCATGCCTTTATTCTTCCAAACAAATTGCCTAAGCTCACACTTTCCCATGTTGTATTTCATCTGCCATTTCTTTGCCCACTCTCCTAACCTGTCTAAATCTTCCAGCAGCCTCTCTGCTTCCTCAATGCCATCTGCACCTCTGTCTCAAATTGCCTAAGCTCACACTTTCCCATGTTGTATTTCATCTGCCATTTCCTTGCCCACTCTCCCAACCTGTCTCAATCTTCCAGCAGCCTCTCTGCTTCCTCAATGCCATCTGCACCTCTGTCTATCTTTGTACCATCTGCAAACTTAGCCAGAATGCCTTCAGTTTCTCCAGATCATTAATGTATAAAGTGAAAAGTTGTGGTGCCAACACTGACCCTTGTGGAACACCACCTTCCACCCTGAGAAGGACCTTTTTATCCCCACTCTCTGCTTTTTGCCAGATAGCCATCCTAGACATTGCCTTTAACACCATGGGCCCTCATCTTGCCCAGCAGCCTCCTGTGTGGCACCTTATCAAAGGCCTTTTGAAAATCTAGATAGCGAATATCCATTGGCTCTCCTTGGTCTAACCTGCTCATTACTTCCTCAAAGAATTCTAACAGAGTTGTCAGGCATGACGTCCCCATGATAAAACAATGCTGACTTTGCCCTATTTACCACGCACTTCAAAGTATTCATAAATCTCATCTTTCACAATGGACTCCAAAAATCTTACCAATGACTGAGGTCAGGCTAATTGACCTATAACTTCCTATCTTTTGGCTCCCTTCTTAAACATGGGGGGTTACATTTGCGATTTTTCAGTCCTCTGGGACTCTCCCTGACTCCAGTGATAGCAGAAAGATCACTACCAAAGCCTCCACTATCTCTTCAGCTATTTCCTTCAGGACTGTAGGGTGTAGCCCATCTGATCCAGATGATATATCCACTTTCAGACCTTTCAGTTTTTATAGCATCTTATCTTTGGTGATGTCACATTACTCATCTCTGCCCCTGACTCTCTTGAATTTTTTGGATATTACTCGTTTCTTCCACCATGAAGACTGACACAAAATACTTATGCAGTTCCTCAGCCATTTCTTTGCTCCCTATTACTACTTCTCCAGCATCCATTTTCTAGCTGCCCAATTTCCATTTCTGCCTCTCTTTTGCCCATTACATATCTAAAGAAACTCTTGTATCTTTCCAAATATTACTGGCTAGCTTACCCGCATATTTAATCTTCTCCCTCCTTATTTCTTTCTTCGATGTCCTCTGTTGGTCTTTGTAGACTTCCCAATCCCCTAGCTTCCCACTGCCCTTCACCAGACTATCACCAAAAGCTTTCTCTTTTGCTTTTATGCTGTCCCTGACTTTCCTGGTCGGTCATGATCGCCTCATCCACCCTTCAGTATGCTTCTTTGTCCTCGGGATGAATTTTTTTTCTGTGTCTCTCAAATAAGTCCCAAAACTCCTGCCATTGCTGTTTCACTATCTTTCCTGCCAGGCTCCTCTCACAGTCAATTCTGGTCAACTCCTCCCTCATGCCTCTGCAGTTGCCTTTATTCAACTGTAATACTCCTAAGCATTTCTTGACCTTAAGCTCCCTTATCAAGTATGCTTCATTGCACAACACTAAATCCAGAATTGTCTGTTCCCTTGTGGGCTCCAAAAAGCCATTTTGTAGACATTCCACAAATTCCTTCCCCTGTGATCCACTGCTAAGCTGGTTTTCCCAGTCCACCTCCATATTGAAATCCCCCATGATCAGTGTAACCTTTCCTTTCTTACATGCGTTTCTAACCCTTGATGTATCTTATGTCCCAAATCCTGACTACTGTTTGAAAGCCAATGGATAACTCCCATTATGGTTTTCTTATCTTTGCAGTTTCTCAACGCTATCCACACAGAATCTACATCATCTGACCCTACTTTGTTTATTACTATTGATTTAATTTCATCTTTTACTAACAAGCCAATCTCACCTGCTCTGCTCATCTGCCTGTCTTTTTGATAGGATGTATATTCTTGGATATTTAACTCCCAGTCCTGATCCCCTTGCAGCTATGTCTCCATGACGTCCAGTACATCATACTTGCCAACTTCAATCTGCACCACAAGCACATTCACCCTCTTTCATATCCTGCGCGCATTCAGATACAAAACCTTCGGTCCTGTATTGACTATCTCTCTTCTCATTGTTAGTTGTTTATCCAGTGTGCTTGTAGTTTGACTCCTAACCCTTTCCAAACACTCTGTCCTGTTTTGTATGCTGGAGACTTTAATAATATCTTATGAGTTCTCCTTTCTTTTCATTTTTTCACATTTTTCAATGAAGTTGAATCCAACCCCATAGATGTTAACCTGCAGCTTTGCTTCCCATTGGTCATTATACAGAGGAACCTCGATTATCTGAAGGCCATGGGTGTGGAGCAGATAATCTGAAATTCAGATAATCGAATGCTGGATAATCGAGGTTCCTCTGTACTTCTTGGAATTTTACCCTTCTCTTCCCCCTCACTTTCTGTTGACTACCCTTTTTGTGAGAACGCTGACCGCAGCTCAGTTCAGGTGGAGACTGTCCCATTGGTACAGATCCCTCCTGTTCCAATACTGATGCCAGTGGCCCATGAAAAGGAACCCATCTTTCCCGCACCACTCTTTTAGCCACATGTTTACTTCCCTAAGAGGTAGACTTTCATAAAAATCCATCTGATTCTCTCATAGCCAGTAAGGCAGGAAACCTAGCATCCTTACCTACTTACTGTCACTCCAGAGCCACAGCAATGGGATTGACTTATAACTGCCCTCTGAAACAGCAGCTATATTCAAGTACTATTAGGGGAGCGAGTGGCACCATGGTATTATTGCTAGACTACCAATCTCGGTTAATGTTGTGGGGACCCACATTTGAATCCTGACATGGCAGATGGTGGAACTTGAATTCAATAAAAATCTGGAATTAAGAATCTAATGATAACCAGGAAACTGCTGCTGATTATTGAAATAAAACATCCAGTTCACTAATATCCTTAAGGAAAGGCAACTGCTATCCTTACCTAGTCTGGCCTACGTGTGACTACAGACTCTCAAATGCCTTCTTGTTAGTTGGAAATGGAAAATACACATCAGCCTTATCAGTGACACTCATCTCCCAATACTGGAAGCGAAACAAAATACACTAGATGGCATTTTACCTTCTTCTTCCCTCAGCCTTGCAGTGTCGTTGAATATGAGGGGCACTCATACCATGAAACAAATGACCTCGCCATCAGCCCCCACTTGTCTCCTATATCATCATGAGCAGGAAGGCAAGTCATCCTTCAGCCTATTGGGGTCCATAAGTGAGATCCATGGCTGCTTAGTGGTGTCATTCCATCTCTGTATAGACGGAAACAAAGACAAGGCAGCAGGCTCACTGTTTTCACTGAAAAGAAATCCGTGGCCTTCTGATAATCGAGGCTCCTCTGTATAATGACTAATGGGAAGGGCAATGCCTCTTTTCAGATGTGCTGTTTGTCCATCAGATCAAGATTGCATCCTACCATTTATACCTGACCTCAGAAATCCCAATCCGCAACGTCTCTTTGTCCTCACTGTGGTTTGCCAGCCAGGACTGTCTAAGATCCTCAGAATGACTGGAAGCTTGGGGTCCATGATACTGTTTCTCCAGGTTCTGTCAAGCAGATTGGCCCGACATCTCTCTAGGGTAGGAATTCCTTACAGATGGGGATGAATGTTCCACTCCAATTCATTGAAGGCTAGCTCCAGCCTATTAGAGCTGTCAGGCAGCCAGTGCTGGACTTTGAAAGGTTTCTCAGTTAATGGAATGGGAAGTGAAAAAGATGCCCTTCTGTAAATTCAGCCCACTAAGTTTTTCCAGCCACAAGATTGAAGAGCAAATGTCCATATTAATATTATAATTCTGTTTTAGAAATTCTATTTTGATTTAATAGATCAGTTAGTTCAGTTGGCTGGATGGCTGGTTTATGGTGCAGCGTGATGCCAACAGTGTGGGTTCAATTCCCAAACCAGCTGAGGTTCCCATGAAGGACTCTCCTTCTCAACCTCTCCCCTCACCTGAGGCACGGTGACCCTCAGGTTAAACCACTGCCATCTGTCTCTCTCTAGTGAGAGAGCAGCGCAATGGTCTGGTAAATGTACTTACCTCCTCTTCGTTTCTTTTTAAAGTAACACAAATTGTAAGAAAAGCAAATGAAAATAAGATTTAGTAAAGCAAGTAGGTAAAGTCACCATTGTCTTACCAAACCATAGGACTGCTCCCTCATGTGTGTGTGTGTGTGTGTGTGTGTGTGTGTGTGAGAGAGAGAGAGATGATTGGTTGTGGTTTAACCTTTACATGACATCTTCTCCCATGTCTTTGTCCACACATGATTCTTTACTGCACAGGTTTTGAAGGGTAGAATTCAAGCCCTGAGGTTCAACATCTAATTAATCCAAACGTATGTTGACTGATGTCTTTGATGAATAAAAATAAGATTTCTCTTGTCTTTTTCTAATTGTACCTTTGAAGTAAGTACTGGTACACAATCCTTTATCCGAAATTCTGAAACCTGAAAAGCCCCGAAATCTGAAATTATTTTCAGGGAATGTGGAGCATCATTTTGGCATGCGAACAGATGACCCAACTCCACACCCATTCGAACCATGTCACTCAGAGTGACACGGCGGCGTGGCCATGCACTGGCAGGTGTTAGTTGTGTCTCAGCGCTTGCACTTTTCACACGTGCATCTGCTATTTGGTAATTTGTTTTATTTCACTGTGAAAATGTAATTTATTCTGAAATCAGAATAATTCCGAATTCTGAAAACCAACTTGCCCCAAGGATTTTGTACCTGTATATAATCAATAAGACTCTACTGATTATCATTTCTCTGGATCACTGTACCTCCTCTCACTTGGTCTTCTGCCCACAGCATGTCGCCTTCCTTTAACCTGGGTAGGTCCCTTGTAGGACATCTCCAATTATAGGTAAAAACTTGTTGTTTTTAATTAGACTCTTTGATAGTCTTGGAACTCAAGTCTTGGAAGTAATCTTTTGGGTAGAATGGCAGGTTGTGTTTTGACATTTCTTCCTGTCAACTGCACTGAATGTGCTAAACCACACTATAGATCTGCAGCTTATGGGTGGCAGCTGAAAACTTCAATTTCTCTTTAGTAGTGTTTTGACTGTTCTCGCTCCATTTACACTTCCATGCTGAACTGAGGATATTGTGAGAAAATTATAAGATAATTAATTGCCTTTTTTCTCAAAATGCATAAATTAGCCATTTGAAAAATTAGACCACTATTGGAGCTAATCTGGTCAGGAAAGCCATGTGTAATAAAGATCTTTAAAGTTTCAAAGACCATCTCATTAGCCATAATGTGTAAACATCGGACCTCAACTCACCTGGAAAAATAATCAACGATAATCAGATATTTGATTTGATTTATTATTGTTGTCACATGTACCTAAGTACAGTGAAAAGTTTTGTTTTGTGTGCTGTACAGGCAGATCATACTATACAAAGTGCATAAAGGAAATAGAATAGAGTGAAGAATACTATGTTACAGTTGCAAAGAAGATGCATAAAGAGCGAGATCAACATTGAAATTTAAAATCTGAGAGTGGTATTCAAAAGTCTGATAACAGTGGGGAATAAACTGTTCTTGAATCTATGCATTTAAGCTTTAATATATTCTTCCCAATGGAAGAGGTTGGAAAAGATTATAACCAGGATGGGAAAAATCTTTGATTGTGTTGACTACCTTCCTGAGGCAGGAAGAAATATAGATGGAGTCAAAAAGTGTGGCACTGGAAAAGCACAGCCGGAATTCCTGATGAAGTGTTTATGCTCAAAACATCGACTCTTCTGCTCCTCTGATGCTGCCTGATCAGCTGTGCTTTTCCAGCACCACATTTTTTGACTCTCATTTGCAGCATCTGCAGTCCTCAGTTTCTCCTAGAGGTATAGATGGAGTCAATGGATGAAAGGTTGTCTTGTATGTTGGACTAAGCTGTGTTCAGATCTCTCTGTAGTTTCTTACAGTCCTGGACAGAGCAGTTGCCATACCAAACCATGTTGCATCTTGATAGAATGCTTTCTATGGTGCATCTATAAAAACTTGTAGGATTTCCCTTTCAACTTAAATAGATCCATCCCAGATGTTTTCATGGTTTGGTTCAGAATTGATTAGAAATTCCTCCATTCTCATCTGCACTGCAATGGCTAATGATTAAAAATAATTTATTTGATAGATCTCAATGCTGTGAGCCACCACCGAAATGACTGAGCCTGTGTCCTGCACACTTATGTGGCCTTGGTGTATTTGCACGAAGATTTCTGCCTGTAGTGAGGCATTAGCTTTTCAATACACCAGTAAATTATTCTCAATAGGTTTCTAATGCTGTGCCACTGCGAGGTTATTGTGGTTAAATCCGTGTACAGTGTTGTTGGCTTTGGGTGCATTCCCCATCTTGCATCGGCACATGACAAATTTCTCGGAGCCTTTTGAATTTATCAGCCATTGTGCTGCAGTGAAATGAGAATGTAACTCAATCCTATGGGAACAGGAATAGGCCTTCAGCATCCTCTTTCATTTATCATGACCATGGCTGGTCAAATGTTTTGATGCCTTTTATTCACACTCTCCTCATAACTGTTTACACAATTGGCAACCAGAACTCTATCAATCTCAATCTTAACCATGCTCAAAGAATAAGCTTTAACAACCCTCCGGAGTAGACCAGAGGGAGGAAAGGGACAAAATGTAAAATAAGCAAACAGTAACACAGAGAAGTGAAAATATTGGTCGCACTGGAACACTATGCTGAGGTGTACAGAATAATTCTGACCATTATGTGTCATACACACGTTTTACTGTCTTTTTTCTTAATAGGAGGGAATTCAAAAGATTCACAACTCCCTGATTAAAAATAAATTCTCCTCACCTTAGTCCTAAATTACATCTGCCTTATTTTTAAATTGTGTCCCTTAGTTCTAGGCTTCTCAACCAGGGAATGATTTTTACCTGCCTTGATGCTAATTATTCCATGAAGAATTTTATAGGTTTCAGCCATTTACTCTTCAAAACTGGAGAGAACAGTCCCAGTTTGCCTGATGCCTTTTTCAAAGACAGTCTCACCATCCTGGGAATATGTCTGGTAAACCTTCATTGCACTCCATCTATTGCATTAATGGCCTTTAGAGTCATAGAGTCATAGAGATGTACAGCATGGAAACAGACCCTTCGGTCCAACCCATCCATGCCGATTAGATCCCAACCTAATCTAATCCCACCTGCCAGCACCCGGCCCATGTCCCTCCAAACCCTACCTATTCATATACCCATCCAAATGCCTCTTAAATGTTGCAATTGTACCAG
>NC_057738.1:22168214-22188926 GCF_004010195.1 Chiloscyllium plagiosum
ATATTCCAACAGTGGCCTAACCAATGTCCTGTACAGCCGCAACATGACCTCCCAACTCCTGTACTCAATACGCTGTCCAATAAAGGAAAGCATACCAAACGCCTTCTTCACTATCCTATCTACCTGCGACTCCACTTTCAAGGATTTATGAACCTGCACTCCAAGGTCTCTTTGTTCAGCAACACTCCCTAGAACCTTACCATTAAGTGTATAAGTCCGGCTAAGATTTGCTTTCCAAAAATGCAGCACCTTGTATTTATCTGAATTAAACTCCATCTGCCACTTCTCAGCCCATTGGCCTACTGGTCCAGATCCTGTTGTAATCTGAGGTAACCCTCTGAAGAAAATTAAAATGGCACACAGTACCTGAATATGGTCTAACCAATCCTTCATAAATTTGAAGCAAACCTTCATCACTCCTGCACATAAACGTCCTGGTAACAAAAGTTAGAATAGAATAGGTTGGAGTGGAATAGAAGAGGCTAGAATAGAACAGAATAAGTTAGAATAAGTTAGAATAGAATAGAATAGGTTAGAATATATTAGAATCGATTAGAATAGAATAGAACAGGTTAGAATAGAGTAGAATAGCCTTTATTTTCACATATACGCAATGATTATTGTGAAAAGTGTTTATGTCGCCAATTATAGCGCTAACCTAGATACAAAAGTACCTAGGCATTGCTTCTTTAGACAATATAGAAATGAAATATCCAGAATTACAGAAATAAGAGTTCACTTCAGAAGACTATGTCGGCACCTAGTTTCCAGTCCAGACAGGGCCCTGGCTCCACGCCACACTGGTAACATGCCACTCCAGAGGACCACTGCAGGAGACCAGAAGGTTGCCATGCCACACTGGGAGGCCCCTATTGGAGGAGGCCGCTGTGCCAGGCCAGGAGGTTGCCAGGCCAACTTTCCATTAACCTTCCTAATAACTGGCCACAGATACCTATTAGTCTTTACTGACTTATTACAAGAACATTAAAGCCGCTGTATATAGCTATACTTTACAGCCTCATCCTCTTTAAGTACTCTGTGCATCAGCTCCTCTTATCATATGGATAACTCCATTGCTCCATGTTATTCCCCAATTCTTCTGTTCTTCCCCATTCACTAAGTCTGTGCAAATTCTCCTGAAGTTGCTTTACATCTGTCTCACAGCACACATTCTCACTCAGCTTTTATATTGTCTGCAAATTTGGAAATATTATGCTTGGTCTTCACATCCAAATCATTGTAATATATTGTGAACAGCTAGAACCCAAGTACTGATCCTTGCTGAATCCTACTAGTCACAGTCTGCCATTACAAAAAATGACTCACTCATTCTTACTCTCGATTTTCTGCCTGCTAGCCAACGCTTAATCTTTATCAATACATTAAGTCCAACTCCATGTGCTTCAATTTTGCCATCCAAAGCCCCAAATCCAAGTATACTTTGTTCATCGTCTCCTCTCAATTTTCGTAGTAAATGCTCCAAACAAATTCATCAAGCACAATTTTCCATTCACAAATCCATCTTCATTATGTCCACACAGATCATTATTATCAAGTTGTCAACTTATTACATGATTTACAATAAAATCTTGCATTTCCCTTCGACTAATGTAAGGCTGAAAAGTCTGTAGTTCCTTGCTTCCTCTCTCACTCCACTCTTAAATAGTTGAGAGCTTCCAATCTGCAGGAATTATTCCAGAATCTATGGAATTTCGGAAGATTATCGCAAGTGCATTATCGACCTTTGTAGTTATATCCTTTAACACTTTAGAAAGTAGAAAACTAGCTTTTGGGGACTTA
Organism: Chiloscyllium plagiosum; assembly: GCF_004010195.1. Classification (NCBI taxonomy): domain Eukaryota; kingdom Metazoa; phylum Chordata; class Chondrichthyes; order Orectolobiformes; family Hemiscylliidae; genus Chiloscyllium; species Chiloscyllium plagiosum. Next base: position 22,170,015 of record NC_057738.1, read on the forward strand.
TCAATTTTCAACTCCATTAAACATTAACATTTTCAGTACAACCATTTTACTAACAATAATTTTCTTCAACAAAGTGGAATCACAGGTAGATAGGATGGTGAAGAAGGCGTTCAGTATGCTTTCCTTTATTGGTCAGAGAATTGAGTACAGGAGCTGGGAGGTCATGTTGCAGCTGTACAGGGCATTGATAAGGCCACTATTGGAATATGGCATGCAATTCTGGTTTCCTTCCTATCGGAAAGATGTTGTGAAACTTGAAAGGGTTCAGAAAAGATGTTCAAGGATGTTGCCAGGGTTGGAGGATATGAGCTATAGGGAGAGGCTGAATAGGATAGAGCTGTTTTCCCTGGAGCATCGGAGGCTGCGAGGATAGAGCTGTTTTCCCTGGAGCATCGGAGGCTGCGGGGTGACTTTATAGAGGTTTATAAAATCATGAGGGGCATGGACAGAATGAATAGACAAAGTCTTTTCCCTGGGGTGGGGGAGTCCAGAACTAGAGGGCATAAGTTTAGGGTACTAGGGAAAAGATATAAAAGAAAGCTAAGGGGCAACTTTTTCACATAGAGAGTGGTACATGTATAAAATGAGCTGCCAAAGGAAGTGGCGGAGGCTGGTACAATTGCAACATTTAAAAGGCATCTGGATGGGTAAATGAATAGGGAGGGTTTGGAGCGATATGGGCCAGATACTGGCAGGTGGGACTAGATTGGGTTGGGATATCTGGTCGGCATGGACAGGTTGGACCGAAGGGTCTGTTTCCATGCTGTACATCTCTATGACTCCTCAGATAACACGTACTTTGATTTACTTTCAGACAATGCTTGTGTTGCAGAATAAATTGGTTTGCAACACCTGTCAGGTTATGCTTATAAAAGGTTAAGGTACTTGCTGAAATTGTGATCAACAGAGAGGGGTTAAAATGTTCTATAATAGCTAGGAACATCAACACTTCCTTGATGCTTTGAAATGTCTGTTGCCGACATGCGTTCCACCACGATGCTTGAGTTTTATTTAATTGTCGTTTTACAGATACAGAAACTTAGGCTAGATGGGACAGAAATGTTGTCAGCTGATTATCCATTCCATAGAATGATTGAAGATTTGGACAGAAGTAGAAATTGAATATTCAATCATCAGTCTTGCCTTTTGCAAGGCTGCCATTAAGTCCTTGCTAATATATGCTTGAAGAATATAATAGACATTTTTGAGAATTGGCTTTTCATTGAATATCAGGCCTTCCTCTTGAATGAAACCAAAAATTATTCTAACCCTTAAGTCATGTTCACCCAAGAGTAGAACTGTCATCCATGTGGTAGATTATTCCTTTAGCCCCTACAGAACAATTTGTTGGAAAATGTCTGGTACTGAATGGCAACCAATTAAAACAAAATCTTCTGAATGGAATAACAAAATCTATTTTTGAATTTGCAATCAAAGGGATTTATAAAAATCATCACTTATATCCAACTTTGTGAACATGACATTTTTCAACAACTTTGCAAAGCTTTCACTCACTTGGGACTTTGGAGGAATTTATCTTCCTTCAGCCGTAATAGATTGAGTCAATTCTACACAAATGCAAAGAGTACCATTGAATTTAGGAATTGGAATGATTCCTGTGCACCATTCTGTTGGCGTTGTGACTGGAAAAATTTAATTCTTGTCATCTGGTATTGATCAAAGTTTTACAGATATTGCTGAAGTCCATGCAACTCGGTTTGGAAGATGAAAGTTCAAATGTGGACGAAATACCGATGAAACCCGACACATTAATCAAACCGTACTTGGGGAACAAAAATAAAAAGCTGAGAGTGAAAACCAGTGTCCAAATGGAGACTGAATAGAATCAAAAGCCAGAGATCACACACAAAAACGTAGACGAGGATAGGGAGCTGTTAACTCAGACTGCAATTGTACAAATCTCCTCTAGCTGAAGTTTAACTTATGTTATTAATGGATACAGTATCTTTCTAGACATGAAGAGACAAATGTCTTTTCATAAACAAGATATTCCATCGTAACCCTTCCAGATCAGTAAATAAGTTCAGAATGTGACATGCAGTTTAACTGCTCCCATTTTGCTAAGATAAACTCCTCTGCAAGCTTTTAATGAGAGAAATTTTGCTTTTTTAGAATCTACAATATTTCTAATATTTATATTTCCTTGGGATGGAATGTTGTCTGCAGTTTTTCTTTGACATTTAATTTAAAATCCCTTCTGGACTATGTAAGTGAGTTTCTGTTGGCTGCAAACAATGTGTTGATAACCATGGTGGCTTGAATGATTTAAAAAGTCATGGTTTCTTTTAGTTATTCTTTTGATGGGACATGAGTGTCCTGAAGGCATTTGTTCCAATGTTTAGTTTAAAAGTTGGTGATTTGATCATTGAGGTATGCATTTTTATTTCTTTCCTTGGGTGTGGGCAAAACTGGCAAGGTTAGCAGTTTGTTGCCTGTTATCTGCATAGCTGGCTCGGGTATTCAGAGTCAACGACATTGCCACAGCTCTACATTCACATGTTGGCTAAACTGGGTAAGAATAGTACCACTGGCATATGTTCAACTCCTGCTCTACTCAACCTCCACTCCAAGATTGACAGTCATAATGGAGTAAAAAGACCATCTGATTGTTACGAAATTTTTATAGTGCTGCAGACTGAGTCTCAAATCTAATGACTTAGTTATCAGTGGAGGAAAGCAGTATTTGGGGAGAGTAAACATAATGTGGTTGAAGAGAAGGGGATTTTGTTCCATTATTTAACTGAGTTTGGAAGAATCAACGGTATTTTCCTTGCCACAAGCTGACTACACATGGTGTGAACTCCAGAAATCCAGGGGTTGGTGAAGTAAGGAATGCAGATACAACTGGAAAATTGCTATCCCCAAGATCAAACATGGATCCTGAACCATCTGGAACAGTTTGAAGTTTTCAGCATGTTGTTTGGACAGAGGAATTAGAATCATGTCCAATTGATAATCCATTGAGATTCCTTCAGAGCTTGTTAATGGGGCATGAAGGACAACAACAGGATTTTTAAAGAGCAACTTGGTGAACTGAACCATCTGGGATGAGTTAGGGCCCAGCAATCAGGTTCATAGGCGAGTGAAAGTTCTGCTCCGCTTGAACCATGTGGGGACTAATGTCCTGCCAAGTCAAATAGCTCGGGCTAAACTAATTAGAAGGTAGGAAAGTTTGGGAGAGGGGAAATGTAGGCTTATAAAGCAAGAGCATATGGCAGCACAGCAGAATGGTTATTTGGATAAAGATACTCAAAAGTGTGACAGGAAAGAGTACAGTATGCATAGAAAAACAGTAAATAAGGTCAAAGTAAAAATGGTAAAAAGGCAAAAATTAATGGCTAGGAGAAAGTGAGGACTGCAGATGCTGGGGATCAGAGTCGAACAGTACAGCTCTGGAAAAGCACAGCAGGTCAAGCAGCATCTGAGGAGCAGGAGAATGACGTTTCAGGCATAAACTCATATTCCTGATGAAGGGCTTATGCCCAAAGTGTCGACTCTCCTGCTCCTTAGATAATTCATGACCTGTAGTGCTTTTCCAGCGCCACACTTTTCAACAAAAATTAATGGCTCTTTACTTGAATACTCATGGCACAAATACAAGTTAATGGGTATGATCTTATTGCCATTACAGAGACATGGTTACAAGGAGATCAAAGCTAGGAACTAAATACTCAGTGAGTATGTGACTTTTCAAAAGGTCAGGCATGAAGGAGAGTGTGATGGGGGAGCATTGTTGGTATAGACTGAACTAAGTGGTATAGCAAGAAATGATCTTGGATCAGAATATGTAGAATCCATGTAGGTGGGAGTTAGTAACAAAAAAGGGAAGAAGTCGCTGGTAGGAGTAGCTTTTGGACCCCTACAACAACGATATGGTGGGACAAGGAATAATCTAGGAGACAATGAGGGCATGCAGTAAAGGCAATGCATTAATCATAGCTGTCTTTAATCTTCATATAGATTGGAATAGTCAGACTGGCAGAGGAAGCCAGGGGAAGAATTCAAAAAGTGACCAGAGAATAGAATATTATAGATACAATCAGAAATCAAGCTATTTTGGATCTAATGATGTATAATGAGGTATGTTTAATACATTATGTCAGAGTGAAAGAAAACAGTGACATGGGAGATGGTAGGATGTAGCATTCGTTTAAGAGAGAGGAACTGGAGTTGGAAACAAGTTTTAGGCTTAAATAAGGACTAGTACAAAGGAATGAAAGTAGACTTGCTTGGTTTAGGATACGGGATTTAGCAGCAAAATCAGTTGCAGTATAATGGAAGAAAATAGTTCATACCTTATAGCAAATATATATTTCAGTGAGAAAGAAGGATTCTGGGAGGTGGGTTAACCAACTTGGTTAACCAGGTATGTTAAATATACTATCAAATTGAAAGATTTGGCAAAGATTAGTCATAAGTCAGTGAATTGGGAATGTTTGAAAAACCAAAACAGATGAAGTGAAATTAGCAAAGTTGGGCAAAATAAACTTGGACTGTAAACTTGAAAGAAATATCAAGTCAGACAGCAAGAGCTTCTTTCAGAATATAAAAAGGAAGAGAGAAGCCAAAGTGAACTTAGGCTCCTCAGAGAATGAGGCTGAGGAAAATAATATTGGGGAACCAGGAAAGAGTTGGTGAGTTGAATACTTTGCATCAATCTTCACTGCAGAAGATACGAAATATTCAAGGGGCAAAAATAAGATGAGAAAATAAGTATATTAAATAAATAAATATGATACTCTTGGGTGACTGTTAATGTGGAGTTTGCACATTAAACCCGTGTCTGTGTGGGTTTCCTACGGGTGCTCCGGTTTCCTCCCACTGTCCAAAGATGTGGAGGTGAGGCAGATTGACCAAGCTAATTTGCCCATAGTGTCCAGGGATGTGCAGGCTGGATGGGTTGGCCTTGGGACATACAAGATTACAGGGGTCAGGGGGTGGGTCTGTGTGGGCTGTTCTTTGGAGGGTCAGTGTGGCCTCAATGGGCCTAATGGCCTGCTTCCACACTGTAGATATTCTATGACAATAGCTGTCACTGTAGAAAAACTGGAGGAAGTAATGGGGCTAAAGTCTGATAGGTCCTCTGGATCTGATGGGAGGCATCCAATGGAACATTAAAGGAAGTATTTATGCAGAGAGTGGATGCATGATTGTAATCTTCCAAGAATCTGTAGGTTCTGGAAAATCCCAGAAGATTGGAAAATTGTCAACATAACGCTTTTATTCAAAAATGGAAGGAGATGAAAAAGGACAGGTATCTATAGGCTGGTTAGCTTAACATTCATGATTGGGAAGGAGGTAGAGACTATCATAAAGGATGTAGTTGTCAGGCATTTAGAAAAATATAATATGATCAAGCAGCGTCAACATGGCCACATGAAGGTAAGACCATGCCTGACAAATTTACAAAAATTCTTTGAAGACCTAACAAGCATAATAAATGAAGGGGAAGCAGTGGATGGAATATGTTTGGATTTTCAAAAGGCATTTAATAATGTACCACATGCTACTTAATAAGGTAGGAGCCCACACTGCTGTGCAGAGTATAATAGGAGATAGAGAGTGGAGATGTGGAGGTATTTTCAGCATGCCACAGGGATGAGTTCTGGGCCAATAAATGTTTACAGTATGTGCTAATAGCTTAGATGAGGAACATATTTGCAAGGAACATCCTGATAGGTGGGTAGGCAAATCAAAAGTGTGATACAGAGAATCTGCAGAGGGATATAGACAGGGAAAGAGAGTGGGTAAATTTTGTCGATGGAATATAATGTGGGAAAATCTGAAGTTATGCAAGTTGGCATGAAGAACAGGGAGCTGAATATTACCTAAAGGGAAACAGGCTGCATAAAGTTTTAATGTGGAGGTGCTGGTGTTGGACTGGGGTGGACAAAGTCAAAGTCACATTATAGTCCAACAAGTTTATTTGAAATCACAAGCTTTCAGAGCACTGCTGCTTCACCAGGAGGAGCAGAAAGTTATAGAACAAAGGGATTTAGGAGCCCTCATGCATGAATCAGGAAAAAAACCTAGTGTCCAAGATCAGCAGGTAATGTGGAAGGCAAATGGTATATTGGCATTCATAGCAAGACATGCCAGAGCATCAACATGGATACTGCCATTACATGTGGGGACACCACCCACCAAGTGCACAGCTGATCCTCAGCCACTGTTGTCTATCTCATACACTGCAGGCAAGGATGCCCCAAGGCATGGTATATTAGTGAGACCATGCAGATGCTATGACAACTGATGAATGGACACCATGCAACAGTCACCAGACAGGGATGTTCCCTCCCAGAGGGGGAGCATTTCAGCAATCAAGGACATTCAGCCTTGGATCTTTCGGCAAACATTCTCAAAGGCAGAGTTCGGGATACGCAACAATGCAGAGTTGCCGAGCAGAGGCTGATAGCCAAGTTCAGTATCTCTGAGGATAGTGTCAACTGGGATCTTGGGTTCATGTTGCACTACAGGTCTCTCTCCCTCAAAAACACTTGAAGAAGGAGCGAAGCTCCAAAAGCTTGTGTTTTCAATAAACCTGTTGGACTATAACCTGGTATTGTGTGATTTTTGACCTTGTCCAACCCAGTCCAACACTGGCACCGCCGCATCATTCAGAGCATTGAATAGCAGAAAGCTCAAAAGTCTGAATAACCTACTCCTGCTCCTATTTTTTATGCTTCTTTGTTTCTATGAATCCTGGGAGTGCCTCCCAAGTATTAATAGGTGTTTCATGTCTGATGAAAAGTAATATTGTTCAATAAGCTATCCAAAATGTAGAGGCAGTGACATCTAATAGAGAATTCTAAGGGATAGGAGGAACACAATAAAGATCAATCTGAAAAAATTATACTGGTCGCAGCAAGATTTCATTCTTGTAATGGATGTATTAATTGTGTACCCATTTTAATGAGTAACCTTCAGCTGTATGCTATCTTCGTTCACTGAACAGTAACACTTAATGCAAGGTTAAGGAAAAAGAAAGTACGTCCTGCTCTAAATTGTGTACTGAAGACATTTATATTGCTCAAGAGTGCCGTATATCCATGTGAAATAACTACTGTAAGCTATTTTTGTTATGGCTGATGTAGTCGCCAATGAGCTATCTAAGCTGTTAAGTAAACATTCTTTGAAAACTGTTCAAAGAAACTTTATAGAGCAAGGCAATTACTTTTGGGATCTGAGTAATTCTGCTGTTAACCAATGATTATCTGATGGCCAGACCATCAATATTCCAGCATGGATGGGAATTGTGCATGAGGACAGTTCAGGTGTGTAAATCATTGCCCCGGACTTGGGGAGCAAACTGTTTTGATACACAAGTTGTTCCCTGTAACAGTGTACTAGATGGTCTGGCAGCAGCATTGCACTGAATGATATCAGTGAGCTTGGAATTGCAGTATTGAAAGGGTGAACTGTATTATAAGTGTCTTGGAGTTGTGCCATGATGATGTGTTGGGGCTGGTGCTTGGGTGATACCAACTTATATAGACAGAGGGTGCAGGCAGTTGCTATTCTTGGCGCATATCTTGAGATGCCTGGAGAAGATGCCAGCAAACGCAGACAGCAGGTGACTCTCCTGACTTGCATGTTGGGAAATGATGCTATCTATTTTCTCTCTGTTGCCTGGGAAAATAGATAAATGAGGCGAGAGTCGGTAATAATGGTATGTGAATGCATGCATATACACCCCACTTGCTCACTAGTGAAATTCTCACCTAGCTGTTGCAATTTTAGGCAGAAAGTGACTTTTTTCCTCACCATTGAAAATCTTATTTTTCCATTTTTGCCATATGTTTCCAACTGCCTCTCATTGCTTGCACCATTCCGGGCCTGGGCGAGCTCTGTTTCATGTCTTCAATGTCTTTTTACTTATCTATCTGGTCCACACCTGATCTGGTTGGGTCTACACTTGTTCATTCACATGTGGCCTTTGTCTGTCCACTGGAGAAACTCTACCTGCTCATTTGGGTATGATTATTCTGAGTTCAGCTGATGGAGAACTCTTAGGAAGGCATCTCCTCTAATAAATCAGTACTACTGTATTGTTGAAATAAAAACAGCAAGTGCTGGAGAAACTCAATTGCACGATTGATTGGGACATAATCAGCATTTTCAAATGCAGTATCTCTCTTCTTCTTCCGTTCTCCTCATAGTTCACTGAGATAGCCTAAAGTTATTCATAATGGGCAGCACGGTCGATTATTGGTTAGCACTGCTGCCTCACAGCACCAGGGACCCAGGTTCGATCCCAGCCTCAGGTGACTGTCTGTGTGGAGTTTGCACATTCTCCCCATGTCTGCATGGGTTTCTTCCGGGTCCTCCCATAGTCCAAAGATGTGTAAGTCAGATGAAGTGGCCATGTTAAGTTACCCATGGTGTTAGGTGCATCATTCAGAGGAAAATGGGTCTGGGTGGGTTACTCTTTGGAGGGTCAGTGTGGACTTGCTGGGCCGAAGGGCCTGTTTCCACATTGTAGGGAATCTAATCTAATTATTCAATCCCAGTCTAGCCAGATCATCTTTTCAATGACATTGAACATATATGTCCCTGTAATTTGTTCTTAGCTGTCAAATTTCATTTCCTTCAATGAAAATGTTCAGTTTCAGAACATCTTTCTTTGGGTAAGCATTTTCTTTCACATTTCAGGAATCATTAACATGATTAAGACACTGTATATACTCATGTGAAAGTCAAAATGTTTAGACTAGTTTTAAAGGTTCAATTTATAGAGTCGACTAATACATGGGTACTATCTTTGAGGGGCTGAAATTCATGCTGCAGTTCGAAATGCTGTAATATTAGCAGAAGTCGATTTGATCGCTCAACTAATCTCAAGTAAAAAGAAAAACACAATAAATTACTGTAAAAGTAATTACAGGATAAAAGCAAGAATTACTGGTAGGAAGTCTTATTGATATATACCAGTATGAAAATTTAACATGTTAAAGACTCATTGAAATCCTGCAAAATCACACTGTTCAACATTGTCATGGTATAATGGCACACTTAAAATGAAACATTTATTAAATTCTGAATGTGTAAGGGGCGGCACGGTGGCTCAGTGGCTAGCACTGCTGCCTCACAGCGCCAGGGATCCGGGTGCAATTTCAGCGTCGGGTGACTGTCTGTGTGGAGTTTTCACATTCTCCCTGTGTCTGTATGGGTTTCCTCCGGGTGCCCCGGTTTCCTCCCACAGTCCAAAGATGTGCAGGTTAGGTGAATTAGTCATGCTAAATTGCCCATAGAGTTAGGTGCATTAGTTAGGGGGAATGGGTCTGGGAGGGCTACTCCCCGGAGGGTTGATGTGGACTAGTTGAGCCGAAGGCCTGTTTCCACACTGTAGGGAATCTAATCTAAGCGTCTTGAAGTCTCCCGTCAATTTTTTCTGTTTCCCTCCCATTTACTCTCATATGTTATAAACCTCAGCAACATTAACAAATTGTTATTGAATTAAAGATATATGTAGCTAATATATCTCACTTCTTTTCAGATATAATGGCATAATAAAAATGATTAATGTTTTAACGATATTAACATTTGGATATATAGTGAACAAAGTACGATAAATACCAATTGACTTAGTACCGCTCTGAATGAATGAATGAATCTACATGCTGTAGTAAACCAAGTGGGCTAAGTAGAGTTATGAATGAATGACTGAATGAATGAATAGAGGCGCAATAAACAGAGCGCCACGAGTAGAGTTACCGGTATGAATGAATGGAAGTGATTTTGTTTAAGTGGGTTAATGGGAATGTGCAGTTTCCTTTGTAAGAGGTTTATAATGCTATATAGTAGGGTTGACTTTTACACGAGGTCGACTTCTACATGAGTATAAAGGCTAACTTTCATTACCTTCTGGTAGAGTCTGAAAGGGATCATGTTACTTTGTGCTCCAGCATCAATTTTAATTTTCAGATTTAATTTATGAGTTTGTTTCTCACCCTCTGCCTGATCAGAACATTTGTGTGTTTTTTGTTTTCCTTAAAATTATCACATCCAGTTATTCCATGCAGTTGTGTGGTTCTCACGTCTATTGTGATCCCAAATTAATAGCATCTTCTTGGATGTAGATAATTTCTTTCCCTCCCCATTTGTTTTCTTGGCTCAATAACTCATCTAACATCTCCATTGAACAAGGATGTTTATAGAAAAAAAATAGGGTGATCCTTCACTGAAGGTTGAGTATTTGTAAGGTTGGCTTTGAAAGTTGGAGCGTTGCATCTTTATTTCTGGTATATGTAATAATTCTTTGTCTGTATGCATACAGTGTAATATAGTTTCTGCTTTTATTTCCTGTTGCTAAACTTCATTATTTTGTGGAATATTCACTGGCAGCATTTGGCTTGTGAACATTTTCAATGACCGATCACATGGTAAACAATTGCAAAGATAAAACTCAAGTGGTCTATCAATCTAGATTTTACTCTGAGATCTGACTTTTCAAGTATTATCATCAACTGGGACAATAAAATGAGAATGGAAATAAATAGCTCATTCTCATTTTGTCAAGATCAGTACTTATGCACCAACTGTTCAAAATGTATCTTGATGATTTGGATGTGGGGAACAAATACAGTGTTTCTATGCTCACAGTTAACACAAAGTTCCTGGGAGTGTGTGCTAAGAGAAAGATGCAAAACATCTTCAAGCAGATTTGGAGAGAATTAATGAGTGCATAAGGCACAGTGAATGGAATATAATGTGGAAAGTGATAGGAGGAACAGATTGGAGTATATCTCTTAAATGGCAAGAGGATTGACAATGTGGATATACAAATGGACCTGAGTTACTTCATCAATAAGTTGCTGAAATCTAACATGTGGTAGCAACAAGCAGTTAGGAAAGTGAATCATATACAGTACTAGCCTTTATCACAAGAGGATTTGAACACAGGAGTGGTCAAGGACAGCAGGCCAGGCAGCATCAGAGAGGCTTTTGCCCGAAACATTGATTTTCCTGCTCCTTGGATGCTGCCTGACCTGCTGTGCTTTTCCAGCACCACTCTAATCCAGACTCGGGTTTCCAGCATCTGCAGTCCTTGTTTTTGCCACAGGAGTTGTCAAGTCTTGCTCCAATTGTACAGATCCTTGGTTAGACCACACCTGGAATACAGTGTGCAGTTTTGTTTTCCCTTATCTTAGGAAGGAAATTAGTGCCATAGAGGAAGTGCCACAAAAGTTCACCAGGTTTGTTCCCAGATGGCAGACTGCCCTGTGAAGAGAAACTGTGCAAACTGGGCTTGTGTTCGCTAGAATTTCAAAGAATGAGAAGTGAGCTCATGGAAACCTACAAAATACTTGGAGAATGGATGCACAATTTCAAAATAAGAGGGAAGCCACTTAAGATCAAAATGAGAACAATTTCTTTTTCACTCAGTGATTTGTGAATCTTTGGAGTTCTCAACCTAAGTATACATAAAATACAGATTTGAGAGTGTGGTGCTGGAAAATCACAGCAGGTCAGGCAGCATCCGAGGAGCAGGAGAGTCAATGTTTTCTGCATAAGCCCTTCATCAGGAATCAAGAAACAACGATTCTCCTGCTCCTCGGATGCTATCTGACCTGCTGTGTTTTTTCAGCACCACACTCTCAACTCTGATCTCCAGTATCTGCAGTCCTCACTTTCTCCCATAAAGTACAGATTGACCAATTTCTAAGTATTAATGACATAAAAGGACATTGAATGGTATGGAAGAAAGGCATTGTAGCGTATGGTCAGCCATGATTGTACTGAATGGTGCAGCAGCTAGACAAGCTAACAGAGTACTACTGCTCCAAGTGGATTATGGTCAGTTTATGGTATATTGTGTTTCTTTGCAAAAATGCTATACGTAGACATCAAAATGTCAAACAGCCATGAATAATCCCAATGTCTCCTTTTCCACTGTAGACTTAACATTGATATGGATTGATATCTCCTTCACTTTTTATGTTAATGTTACATGCAAGTACCTCTTCAATAGATCGATCTAATTAATGGAAAATGAAGGACTGCCAACTCTGGTGAACTCCAATTGCTTTAGTTGGGTTCAGTTAGGTAATTCTCCAATATGTATTAAATCTTCATTTTACCTGAGCTTGTTTCTCTGGGCTTAGACAATACAGCCATTGTTTTATAGATACTGATTCCCCTACATCTAATTCATGTCAGGCTAACATAGTGCATCCTGGTGTAATTCTACAGATTTGCTTCGATTTCTGATGCAATTTTACTCAATCTTCCCATTTTTCTTCCCCTAAGTCAGAAAATGAGTAGTCCAAATGTCTTAATATTTCAATATTTGGCTAGTCAAATTGTACGAGGTTTGCTTTGTGAAATATCTACTTCTTCTCCTGCCTCATTGTCCGTGTCATCTTGCATTGCTTTGCCTCCTGATATGATGCTCTGTGATGATATTACTTTAACACATTCACATGAATATAACAGAGATCGAGTGGCTTCAGTCCCTGAATATATTAATGGGTTTAGCAGTATCATTTGAAGAAAAGGGATTGTCTTTTGATAAAATCCTTTTCTTTTTTTCATCAATGTTATTCACCTTTCCTGTACAAACTGCAGAATTTAATTCTGGTTTTCTGGTTATAATCAAAGCTGGTGCTAGGCAATTCTTCCTTCAACTCAAAGATGCCTGATGCCATCTTGCCTTACAGAATACTTACCTCACTGCTCCAAAAAGTAATACAATCCTGTGCAGCTAAAGTGCACACCACACAATCCCAACTATCAAAGATTCTCCTGGTACTTCAATGTTCCAACTTACAGTCCAAAATTGTTGTCCTTCACAGTTATCAAATAAAATTTAATTTAGATAAAGCTATAGTGTGGCTAATGCCTCTCCTTGCAACATACAGATATATACTTGGGATGGTAAAGCAACACTTCCAGTGTAACAGAATCTCAAAGCGAGGGAAAGAACTTCCTACTTCCCAGCATTGAGAAAGTCTCAAGGATCATTTGAATCTGGTATGTTTTGCTTAATTTTGCCATCTGTTCCCATTTTATCAAGGGACCCGGAGAGTTTGAGCAGGCAGAGGGAGGACACAGAATGTGTAGAGGTGGACAAGGGCAAAGTTGCTCTGATAAACACACAATCCAGTAAAATGTAATTTTAACAAAAGCTTCAAAGTTGCACCCACACAACCAATTCTACGTGCTGCTCTTAATTCTGGCTGTCCCAAACTAACATCTGGGCCCTTACAAGCTGGAAGGCAGAGGGCAGGTGGAATGGCAGCAGAGTGCATAGGGAGGGGATCTTGATACCTTTCTGCCACAATGGGATATTGACAGCAGAACAACCTACCTCCAAAGCAAGGCATTAAGGAAGAGGCAACAGAAACAACTTGCCATGAGGCTCAGATCAACAAATGCATTTTTATAAAGTAATCTGTAAATGTGATCTATATGGACTTCAGTGAGGTGTTTGACTGGGAGACTGATTAGCAAGCTTAGATCTCATGGAATACAGGGAGAACTAGCCATTTGGATACAGAACTGGCTCAATGATAGAAGACAGAGGATGGTGGTGGAGGATTGTTTTTCAGACTGGAGGCCTGTGACCAGTGGAGTGCCACAAGGATTGGTGCTGGGCCCTCTACTTTTTGTCATTTACATAAATGATTTGAATGCGAGCATAAGAGGTACAGTTAGTAAGTTTGCAGATGACACCAAAATTGGAGGTGCAGTGGATAGCGAAGAGGGTTACCTCAGATTACAACAGGATTTGGACCAGATGGGCCAATGGGCTGAGGAGTGGCAGATGGAGTTTAATTCAGATAAATGTGAGGTGTTGCATTTTTGGAAAGCAAATCTTAGCCTGACTTATACACTTAATGGTAAGGTCCTAGGGAGTGTTGCTGAACAAAGAAACCTTGGAGTGCCGGTTCATAGATCCTTGAAAGTGAAGTCGCAGGTAGATAGGATAGTGAAGAAGGCGTTTGGTATTCTTTCCTTTATTGGTCAGAGTATTGAGTACAGGAGTTTGGGAGGTCATGTTGCGGCCGTACAGGACATTGGTTAGGCAAATGTTGGAATATTGCGTGCAATTCTGGTCTCCTTCCTATCAGAAAGATGTTGTGAAACTTGAAAGGGTTTAGAAAAGATTTGCAAGGATGTTGCCAGGGTTGGAGGATCTGAGCTACAGGGAGAGGCTGAACAGGCTGGGGCTGTTTTCCCTGGAGCGTCGGAGGCTGAGGGGTGACCTTATAGAGGTTTATAAAATTATGAGGGGCATGGATAGGATAAATAGACAAAGTCTTTTCCCTGGGGTCGGGGAGTTCAGAACTAGAGGGCATAGGTTTAGGGTGAGAGGGGAAAGATATAAAAGAGACGTAAGGGCAACTTTTTCATGCAGAGGATGGTATGTGTGTGGAATGAGCTGCCAAAGGATGTGGTGGAGGCTGGTACAATTGCAACATTTAAGAGGCATTTGGATGGGTATATGAATAGGAAGGGTTGGAAGGGATATGGGCTGGGTGCTGGCAGGTGGGACTAGATTGGGTTGGGATATGGACGGGTTGGACCGAAGGGTCTGTTTCCATGCTGTATATCTCTATGACTCTATGAAGGAAAAATACAGAGAAAGAGCAAGGAAGCTTTTTTTTCCCAAGAGTTGGCACGTGGAAATGATTGTATGGGCAGTATGACTGTCTGATTCTTGTCCAAAGACGTGCTGTCATATGTTCCTTTTGCCAGCATAAAACTGAACTGGTCTACCGTATAACTCAATGTCTCAACAAATCCTTAGCAGTGAAGTTTTATTGTTATGTTTAGTCTTGTTCATTTAGCCTGTCATGTTATGACACATCAATGCAGGTTTATAGGTAACCTAACAGCTGTAATTTTCTTTAAATTGATAATCCACTGAAAATATTCACTTTAAAACAATTTTCACAGCCAACAGTAACAGTCACAGGATCTGAAACATATGCGGCAGTGAAATAATAAATTAAAACCATATTTAAACAAAAACCTTAGATTCTTTACATTTATGTAATATATCCATGATCCACTAATATCATTCCTTAGTTATCTAAGTGGTAATGATCAAAACATAAGTTATTCCATTAATTTTCAAAATGATTTTAATATAGATGGACTAAAAACGTTAACTATCACCATTTCACCAAGGGAAACAAAGGAGCCAAATCAGTTCCCAAGAAATTATAATATAGTATGCCCAATGGTGCCAACTGGTTACATAATAATTTCCTGAAATTAGTTTAGGAAATTTAAATTTATGATTCAGATATAGCATGCAAATGGGGCTATTCCCTCAGACATTCTGTAATA
The DNA here is from genome assembly GCF_004010195.1 of Chiloscyllium plagiosum. NCBI lineage: Eukaryota > Metazoa > Chordata > Chondrichthyes > Orectolobiformes > Hemiscylliidae > Chiloscyllium > Chiloscyllium plagiosum. The sequence goes on from NC_057738.1 coordinate 22,185,333, forward strand.
AAGAATCGAAGAAGATGAAAATGTGGCGAGTGGAATTCAATCAATATTCCTCAAAGTACAATGAGAATACATTTTTAAAAAATGTTATAACTAAATTAAGAAATTCATTAAGTGATCATGTACAAAATTATGCAAATCTGACTGTCACGTGCTGTCAACTTTGTAAGAGAGGAATGGAACAACTAAAATAGAGAGCTAACAAAATCAGAAATTGCTTGAAAAATCAGCAAGTTGAGCAGCATTTGTATGGAGAGAAAGCAGGATTAACATTTTGGGTCCAGAGACCCTTCTTCAGAACACAGAACACATCCACAGTTCTTTGTGTTTTTATACAATCGAGAGCTGTAATACAAAGATTCAACACATTAATATGTCAGTGTCGGAGAAATTAGCCCAATAAAGCAAAGATCACAAAATACAGAGCGAAGTGAAATTAACAAACAGTTTATTAACACAGCGATATCGCAGAAGAGAAATTGACTAAGTTCAAACAGAACAGACAGTTTGTCCAGGTCGCTGAACCACTCTTCCCTGAGTTGAGAATCAAGCCAGGTTCTATAGGAATCTTGTACAATGGTGCTAATTAAAATAGGGAAAATACAATGTATTTGATGATTAAGTAACCCATTTACGATGGTGATAATCGCAAAGCAGTTATCGGAAGAATGTCCTGATTGTAGACACAATGTAGCATCCTGGCAGCATCAAACAGGTTTTAGTGGGATCAGGAGATTCTAGCTCTCTTTGAGGGTAGGTGAGAGTATCCCTTTTAAAGCAGTAAGGTGTTTCCATTTTTTCTCTTCTGTGAGTGAGGTATTCTGGTGCCTCTCCATCTGACCTGTCCTTTGTGTGGCTTTTGTATCACAGATACAAGACTGCCCTTAGGGCTTTGGGACAGCTATGTTGATTGGATCGAGAAAGCTTATTGTTAGTTTGTCTTGGGAAGTGTATTCCCAGGTCTGCAAGTGATTATGGTCATGTCTGGTTTCTCTTGTCAGCTTGATTGGTCAGTGCTGAGGCATTCTGGGTGTTTTCTTGTATGGTTTGGGACAGGCTTGATTTCTGTGTTCTGTATGGCCATGCTATGGGTAGGCAGGGTAGCAGATCTTTTCCCTCAGTCAGTAAGGAGAATTCTTGGAATTCCTGAATGTTAGACAAAAGTCATCCCTAGATAAGACTGAGATGCAGAAAACTGAGGCAGACTCTACAGCACAGGAGAGAACCTTAATGCCCAGAGCTCATCATAGGCAGTCTATGAGGACTTAAAAATCTTGTATCCATGTTGCCAAGCAGCCAAACCAATGCCCTCTGTGCATTGCTTGGGAGAAAAAAGCAGCAGCAGCACATCAAAGTATTGCAGGGGAAAACTGGATTTCAAGTTCATGGGAACTACAGAGCGAGACAGCAGATGATAACAGGGCAAGAGCTCATTTCCCATTTTAAAAAACTGGAAAAGCACAAAGCATTCAACTAATAAAAGGATCTGTGTATTATAAAGCACATGGGACCCAATTTCTACTATTGCAGTAATTATCTCATGCACACAGATTTTAAAGAAGAACTTAATATTTGTTGTTCAGAATTCAATGTTTCAGTGACAATTATGGAGAATGATCAAATTGTCGGTTTGCTTGCTGAACTGCTGGGTTTGTTCCCAAATGTTTGGTCACCATGTTAGGTAACATCATCAGTGAGCCTCCAGTGTTAGGTTATGTTATTTCTGGTTCTGTTGCTGAGAGGTTGGTAAATTAGCCCGAAGATGGGAAACCAATGCCATCTGACAGAGAACCACGTGCCAACAACTGTACATGCTATACAATTGCCTCAGGAAACTGGTATTACGACGTTGTGTCAAATACAAATCACCTCTCAACACTCACAAGCCAGGAGAACAGCAGAACAGATTGGTCGCAGAATGCCATGAGAAATGATAAATGATGCCCAAAACCACCTCCACAAATGAGAAATTACGTGCCAAAAAGCTTTGTACACTAACGTGACTGACCATGAATGGACAGCTATGTTAGAATGAGCTATCAGCATTAAACAACAGCAAGCCTGGACAAAGAAAGGACTGGTCTTACAAGAAAAACTTACTAAGCTCCCACACAGCAACAACACTGACAAATCAGAGACGTGGGTAAAGAATCTATCTGACCGACCACTCACAGACACTGAAAAAGCCGTCTGAGTACGAGCGATGAACTACAAGCACAGGGACAGAGACAAAAAAGACTCCTTAGCAGCAATGAAATCTACCCTAAAAGACAATGAAATAACAGAAGAAACCCAGAAGACCATCTGACAGATGATAGTGCCAACACTAAGCAGAAAGAAAGAAGGGAACACACTTAACACACTTGAAGTCATAGAATCATAGAATCCCCTACAGTGTGGAAACAGGCCCTTCAGCCCAACAAGTCCACACCGACCCTCCACACAGACACTTTCCCCTACAACTCTACATTTACCGCAAACTAATGCACCTAACCTTCAAACCCTGAACACTATGGGCAATTTAGCATGGCCAAATTACCTGACCTGTACATCTTTGGGAGGAAACCGGAGCACTTGGAGGAAACCCATGCAGACACAGGGAGAATGTACAAACTCCACTCAGATAAACACCCGAGACGGGAATCAAACCTGGATCCCTGGTGCTGTGAAAGCCCTGGAAGGACTCAGAAATAACTGAAATGTTGTAATCTTACCTGTGGACAAGAGCACCTGACCGTCATCCTGAACAGAACACATTTGTATGTTGAAAATGTGAATACACTACTGACTGATACTGACACCTACCAACAAGTGGTGATGAACCCGACTCCACAGTTAGTAAACCGCGTTATAGCAGCACTGAGGAAACTACACAAGACAAATGGAATTAACAAGACAGACCAGAATGAAACCAGAAGGGTCCAACACACCCCAATTCTACAGATTACCAAAGGTACACAAACAAGGGCCCCCCTCAGATCCATAGTCTTCCCACTTCCTGGCATACTGACATACAGAATAGCAAAGGAACTGCAACGCAAACTGAAACACCTGGTAGATGAGTCAACCCACTCCATCCACTCCACCCGGGAATTCCTTAACATCATCAAAGATGCCAAGGTAGAGGTTGACGAGGTCATGGTCTCCTTCAATGTGACGTCCCCATTTACATCAATAAGCATCACCCTAGCCAAAGAAATGCTGGCCTCACTACGAGACAAACCAGGGATACAAACACCTGACAGCACCTCTCCATCAGCAAGGACAGCATCCTCAATCTGCTAGACCTGTGCCTCACAACTCACTTTACCTTCAACGACAAAATCTACAAACAAATCAATGGGATCACCAATACCAGAATTTATAGCAGAAGCGGTTGTGCAGAGGTTAAATGAACAGCCCTTCCCATAAGGTAAAAATAATGACTGCAAATGCTGGAAACCAGATTCTGGATCAGTGGTGCTGGAAGAGCACAGCAATTCAGGCAGCATCCGAGGACAGGCAAAATCGATGTTTCGGGCAAAAGCCCTTCATCAGGAATAAAGGCAGAGAGCCTGAAGCGTGGAGAGATAAGCTAGAGGAGAGTGGGGGTGGGGA
>NC_057738.1:22189596-22241319 GCF_004010195.1 Chiloscyllium plagiosum
AGCTTATCTCTCCACGCTTCAGGCTCTCTGCCTTTATTCCTGATGAAGGGCTTTTGCCCAAAACGTCGATTTTGCCTGTCCTCGGATGCTGCCTGAATTGCTGTGCTCTTCCAGCACCACTGATCATAATCCAGCCTAAACTTTGGGTCAACTATTTGGATGACATCTTTTTCATCATGAAATGTGACAAGCTAGAAGAAACCCACAGACACATAAACAATATCCTCACCGGAATAAAATTCACCAAAGAGGAAGAGGATAATAACTGACTCCCCATCTTGGATGTCATGGTAGAATGAAAAGGCAGTGGAGAGCTGTAGACCGGTGTTTTACAGGAAAGCTGCACACACCGATGAGATACTCAACTAAAGAAGCAACCATCCCAACACCCTTAAACGGAGCTACATCAGGACACTACTCAAATGAGCCACAACACACTGCAATATCCCAGAACTACAAGAAACCAAAGAAAAGCACCTACAAATCGCATTCAGGAATAATGGTTACCCTATAAGCGCAGTCTGCCAATTCTTGTACAAGAGACCAAAACAGGAAGACTCAACATGCCCGGAGACTCTAGTTACCCTACCATACATCAAAGACATTTCAGATATGGCCACCAGATAACTCTGGCCCTTAGGAATCATCATAGCTCACAAACCTACTACCAAACTAAAACAACTACTGGATCAGTGGTGCTGGAAGAGCACAGCAATTCAGGCAGCATCCGAGGAGCTTCGAAATCGACGTTTCGGGCAAAAGCCCTTCATCAGGAATGATGAAGGGCTTTTGCCCGAAACGTCGATTTCGAAGCTCCTCGGATGCTGCCTGAATTGCTGTGCTCTTCCAGCACCACTGCTCCAGAATCTGCTTGCCAGTATCTGCAGTCATTGTTTTTACCTCTAAAATAACTACTGATGAATTCAAAGGGCCCCATAACCACAGCCAGCAGAATGAACGTTATATACAAATTACCCTGCAAGGACGGCAACAAACATTACATTGGACAGATGGGCAGGAAACTAGCCACCAGGATACATGAGCACCAACTAGCCACCAAAAGATATGACCAACTATCCCTGGTATCCATACACACCGACAAAGAGGGACATTAGTCCAACTGGGACAATACATCCATCGTGGGACAGGCCAAACAAAGACACGCACGGGACTTCCCAGAGGCCTAGTATCCATACCGGAACTCCATTAACAAACATATAGATTTGGACCCCATTTACTAACTTCTCAGAAACAGAACTGGAAATGGTATCACCCAACACAACAAACCAAAACCCATAAATAGAAGTGGGACAGAACACCGACACTTCCTACTAAGAAATACAGTTTGTTTGCTGATTAAAAATAGCTTTGTGAAGTCAACAAACATATATTTGGCTGGAATAAGTTTCTAGTTCTACATGAAGAGAAATTCTCATGAGAGATAGAAGTTCCGAACTCTCTCTCTTTTGCTACTAATCAAGGTAAATGGCACCTCACCAAATTGCATATGTGGCAGTGCGAGCATATTGGCAATGACAGCTCTCCAAATATGTTAGGCTCATCCAAGAAGAATACCACAGAAGAAGAAAAAAGATTGTGTTGCAAGTCAAAGTAATATTCAATTGAGAAATGTATAATCAGGAGGTATCAAAGCAACCCACAGGATGTTTTCAGCTTCTGTTCACAGTGCAGGGAATACTCCATGATTTACGTGATCTCCTCCTACTCACTAATGATGTTACCTTGCATGATGAGGAAACATCTGAGAACAATCTCACCAGCTCAGTGAGCAAATTTGTGGATTGGACATGCCAAATTGCCCATAGCGTTAGGTGCATTAGCCAGGGTTGGTGTGGATTTGTTGGGCCAAAGCACCTGTTTCCATACTGTAGGGAATCTAATCCAACATATTAGGGTTAGCAGTGTGACCCAGTGGTTAGCACTGCTGCCTCACAGCACCAAGGCTCTGGGTTCGATTCCAGCCTCAGGCAACTGTGTGTATGGATTTTGCACATTCTCCCCGTGTCTGTGTGGGTTTCTTCTGGGTGCTCTGGCTTCCTCCCACAGTCCAAGGATGTGCAGGTTAGGTGAATTGGCCATGTTAAATTGCCCATAGTGTTAGGTGAACTAGTCAGAGGGAAATGGGTCTGGGTGGGTTACTCTTCAGGGGGTCGGTGTGGACTGGTTGTGCCGAAGGGACTGTTTCCACACTGTAGGAAATGTAGTCTAAAATCGACGATCTGATCCACAACCTGAACTCCACAAACTCAAACGGAGAATGATAGACAGCTAATTGCCCATGGTAAAACATGACTGCAGATGCTGGAAACCAGATTCTGGATCAATGGTGCTGGAAGAGCACAGCAGTTCAGGCAGCATCCGAGGAGCTTCAGCAAAATCGACGTTTCGGGCAAAAGTCTTTCATCAGGAATACAAAAGCCCATCTCTAGTTGAGTGGAGGACGTGGAATCATCTTTTTAAAATACAAAGAATAGTTTAGTACAGTTCTGCCACTTCCAGCGGCAGTTAAGAAAGAATGCCGTTGGTGTGGGACAGGAGTGTAATAGGCTTATCTAAATAAGGGAAGCAGGTTCCTTTCCTTAAAGCACATAAATGAACCAAGTGAGGCGTATGCAGGAACTCCACAGCTACACAGTCACGTTTAGGATTTAATTTCAGGCCATGATGGAAATTAAAAGTGACATAACTGGAATGACTAACAATCAGAAACTGCCACATGTTAAACTGCTAGGACTGCTTATAAAAAAAATTGAAAAAAAGAACTATGATAAGTTAGATAAATGAATGGATTGATGAATATCTGTTGACAGAGAGGTGAATTGCAAATCTGGACTTTAAAGCTTAAGCAACGTTTTTATAGATAATACCTCAAATTTCCAACCAAGAAATACAGTTTGCTTGCTGATTGAAAATAGCTTTGTGAAGTCAACAAAGATATACCTGGCTGGAATAAGTTTCTTGTTCTACATGATGAGAAATTCTCATGACAGGTAGAAATTGCGAACACTCTCTCTTTTGCTGCTAATAAGTAAGTGGCACCTCACCAAATTGCATATGTGGCAGTGCGAGCATATTGGCAAGGACGGCTCATCCAAGAAGAATACCACAGGAGAAGAAAAAGGATTGTGTTGCAAGTCAAAATAATATTTAATTGAGAAATGTGTAATCAGGAGATATCAAAGCAAACCACAGGATGTTTTCAGCTGCTGATCAGAGTGCAGGCAATGCACTATGAGCTAAGTAATCTACACCTGCTCCTATTTATTATGTGATCAGCCATTTGAATAACATATTCTATTTGCATATCCATTATAAACAAATGCTGAATTTATTTTCAAATCAAGAGGAAGAAATCCTTGCATTCATGTGGCGCCTTTCACAGCATCCTGACATCCCATTTTTAAATTTAATTTATATTTCATACATTTAAGTTTGAAGTGTAGCAAGATGTGAGATAAACTAATACCTATTGCTAATTAAGAAGTATTTCTGAAATTGTACAACAATAATAAAAAGGTCACTTAAATTTCTAACAATGTGTCACCAACGGAATTTGCATAATTTGTTAAAATTAGTGACAACTTGCATTGATTCATTATGGAGGGAAACAAATATTACTTTGCCACAGTGGCACCAGGTGTATTACTTGCCACCCCTCCTCCAGCATTGACTATTTCAGAGTTTACAAAATTGAGGGGTACTTTATTGAAGAGCCCAAGGGCCATTTGATATCTATTTGTGTCACAAAACCTCAACTATTCATTTGGGAGGATGCTGTCCTCCCCTGCTGAAAGAGATATGGGAATAAGAGAGCTTGAACCTATTTAATAGATAAATCATCTGACACCTCAAGCCTATTTTATCCTTCAATAGGATCACGGTTAATGCTATGGCTTAAGTGGAAAAAATGCACTAACCACTGTATCCCACTGTTCCAATCGAGAAATCTATTTTCGCAACTGGATGTTGCAGGAGTGCCAAGATTACATCTGGTCCATTGATTATGGGATTACTTTTTTCTGCCCATTGCATGCAGCTTCTGCTGTTTGCTGTGAAAGTCATTCTACCCCCCCTTGTAGCTTTGACAAGTTGACCCATCACACATAACAGAATGTGAAAATAGATAAGTCCCCTGGGCCAGATGGGATTTATCCTAGGATCCTCTGGGAAGCCAGGGAGAAGATTGCCGAGCCTTTGGCATTGATCTTTAAGTCGTCATTGTCTACAGGAATAGTGCCAGAAGACTGGAGGTTAGCAAATGTGGTTCCCCTGTTCAAGAAGGGGAGTAGAGACAACCCAGGTAATTATAGACCAGTGAGCCTTACTTCAGTTTTTGGTAAAGTGTTGGAAAAGGTTATAAGAGATAGGATTTATAATCATCTAGAAAAGTATAATTTGATTAGGGATAGTCAGCATGGTTTTGTGAAGGGTAGGTCGTGTCTCACAAACCTTATTGAGTTCTTTGAGAAGGTGACCAAACAGGTAGATGAGAGAAACCAGTTGATGTGGTGTATCTGGATTTCAGCAAGGCGTTCGATAAGGTTCCCCACAGTAGGCTATTGTACAAAATGTGGAAGAATGGGATTGTGGGAGATATAGCAGTTTGGATCAGTAATTGGCTGGCTGAAAGTAGACAGAAGGTGGTGGTTGATGGGAAATGTTCATCCTGGAGTCCAGTTACCAGTGGTGTACTGCAAGGGTCAGTGTTGGGTCCACTGCTGTTTGTCATTTTTATAAATGACCTGGATGAGGGCGTAGAAGGGAGGGTTAGTAAATTTGCAGACGACACTAAGGTCAGTGGAATTGTGGATAGTGACGAAGGATGTTGTAGGTCACAGAGAGACATAGATTAGCTGCAGAGCTGGGCTGAGAGGTGGCAAATGGAGTTTAATGCGGACAAGTGTGAGGTGATTCACTTTGGTCGGAGTAACCGGAATGCAAAGTACTGGGCTAATGGTAAGATTCTTGGTAGTGTAGATGTGTAGAGAGATTTCGGTGTCCAGGTATACAGATCCTTGAAAGTTGCCACCCAGGTTGATAGGGTTGTTAAGAAGGCATACAGTGTTTTAGCTTTTATTAATAGAAGGTTCGTGTTCCGGAACCATAAGGTTATGCTACCGCTGTACAAAACTAGTGCGGCCGCACTTGGAATATTGTGTACAGTTCTGGTCACCGCACTATAAGAAGGATGTGGAAGTTTTGGAAAGGGTGCAGAGGAGATTTACTAGGATGTTGCCTGGTATGGAGGGAAAGTCTTACAGGGAAAGGCTGAGGGACTTGAGGCTGTTTTCGTTAGAGGGAAGAAGGTTGAGAAGTGACTTAATAGAGACATATAAGATAATCCGAGGGTTAGATAGAGTGGACAGGGAGAGCCTTTTTCCAAGTATAGTGACGGCGAGCACGAGGGGGCATAGCTTTAAATTGAGGGGTGATAGATATAGAACAGATGTCAGAGATAGTTTCATACTCAGAAAGTAGTAAGGATATGGAATGCTTTTGCTTTGCCTGCAACGGTCGTAGATTCGCTAACTTTAAGTACATTTAAGTCGTCATTGGACGAGCATTTGGACATACATGAAATAGTGTAGGTTAGATGGGCTTCGGATTGGTATGACAGGTTGGCGCAACATCGAGGGCCGAAGGGCCTGTACTGTGCTGTAATGTTCTATGTTCTATCCTTCCTTAGGTAAGGAGACCAAACTTTCACACAATATTGCAAATATGTTTTCACAATGCTCTGTATAACTGAAACATAGCATCTATACTTTTATGTTCAATTTCTGTCTTAATGAAATGTAGCATTCGATTGGCCTTCATGCTTCTGTGCTGCACTTCCATACTAATGAGTTGTCTCTCATGTATTAGAATATCTAGATCCTTCTGCACATTAGAATTTCATCAGTCATTTTCTATTGAAGTGATAGTCTAGATTTTATATACTTCCTGTCAAAGTGATTTAGCCACATTATAAACCATCTGAAAGATCTTTGCCTATTCTCTCAACCTATGTAAATCCTTCTGTAGTCACTTAAGTCATCTTCACAAGATACTTTCCTACCTGTCTTTGTTTTAGCTGTTAGTTCACTGCCCTCATTGAAGTCATTGATGTAAATTGCAAATAGTTGAATAGGAAAGAATAAAAAAAAAGAACAATAGAAAGGGAATTAGAATTTAAATAAAGATCTCCAAAGAGAGAAGGAAATCAGATAGCTAGATAAAATAACAGAGTCAAGGAATAAAGAAGACACTCTAATTCAGAGGCCAATTTTGATTGCAATGAAGGATTTAATTGACTAGAAATCCTTATTCAGTACTTATATTTATTGAGGATACACTTGAAAGATATTTTGCCTCATTTAGAGTCATAGAGATGCACATCACGGAAACAGACCCTTCGGTCCAACTTGTCCATGCCGACCAGATATCCCAACCTAATATAGTCCCATTTGCCAGCACGTGGCTCATATTCCTCCAAACCCTTCCTATTCATATACCTATCCAAATGCCTTTTAAATGTAATTGTACCAGTCTCCACCACTTCCTCTGGCAGCTCATTCCATACACCCACCACCTTCTGCGTGAACAAGTTGCCCCTTAGGTCTCTTTTAAATCTTTCTCCTCTCACCCTGAACCCATGACCTTCTAGTTCGGGATCCACCACCCCAGGGAAAAGCCCTTGTCTATATATCCTATCCATGCCCCTCATGATTTTATAAACTTTTATAAGGTCATCCCTCAGCCTCCAATGCTCCAGGGAAAGCAGCTCCAGCCTACTCAGCCTCTCCCTATCACTTAAATCCTCCAACCTTGGAAGATCCTTGTAAATCTTTTCTGAACCCTTCCAAGTTTCACAACATCCTTCCAATAGTAGGGAGACCATAACTGAGACCAAAACTTGCGCCCACACCTCCCCCCTTACTTCCCTCCAAGGCCCCAAGGGATCCTTCAATATCCACCACAAATTCACCTGCACCTCCACACACATCATTTACTGCATCCGCTGCACCCGATGTGGCCTCCTCTTTATTGGAGAGACAGGCACCTACTTGCGGAACTTTTCAGAGAACACCTCTGGGACAGTCGGACCAACCAACCCAATCACCCCGTGGCTCAACACTTCAACTCCCCCTCCCACTCCACCAAGGACATGCAGGTCAATAGACAATAGACAATAGGTGCAGGAGTAGGCCATTCAGCCCTTCAAGCCTGCACCGCCATTATGGCTGATCATTCCTAATCAGTATCCTGTTCCTGCCTTATCTCCATAATCCTTGATTCCACTATTTTTGAGAGCTCTATCCAACTCTTTCTTAAATGAATCCAGAGACTGGGCCTCCACTGCCCTCTGGGGCAGAGCATTCCACACAGCCACCACTCTCTGGGTGAAGAAGTTTCTCCTGAGCTCTGTCCTAAATGGTCTACCCCGTATTTTTAAGCTGTGCCCTCTGGTTCGGCACTTACCCATCAGTAGAAATATGTTTCCTACTGCCAGAGTGTCCAATCCTTTCATAATCTTATACGTCTCAATCAGATCCCCTCTCACTCTTCTAAACTCAAGGGTATATAAGCCCAATCGCTCCAGGGAAACAAGGTGTTTTGATTTGAAGCCAGGAAGGCCTCATAGAATATGAAATCCTTGACTGAGGCTGTTAACCTGGTCCAATCAGGGAGTCCTGGCAGACAGATATAAGCAGGAGTATAGGGAGGCAATGGCCTAGTGGTAATATTACTGGACTGTTAATCCAGAGCCTCTGGTAATATTCTGGGGACATGGGTTAAAATCCTGTTTGAATTCAAGAAAATATTTGGAATTAAGAGTCTAATAATGACATCTAAGTATTGTCCATCTCACTAACATCCTTTATTGAAGGAAACTGTCATCCTGACCTAGTCTAGCCTACATGTGACCTGCAGTCAATGTGGTTGACTCTTAACTGCCCCCTGGGCAAGTAGAGATGAATGATAAATACCAGCCCAGCCAGTGATGCCGTCATCCTGTGAATGAATAAAAAAAAACAGCATGGACTTGATTCAGTTCCAACCATCAGCTGAGGTTACTCTGAAAGTCTGTTTAAAAGAAAAAAAAATAAACAGGAGTAGCAGAGATTCTGTTCACTGCAGAAGTTGGCTCTGAGCTAGCTGGGTCAGTGTCATATATTTTGCAGATGTAAATAAAGGGTGGTGTTTTGGCTTACCAACCTTTATGGAATTCACAAGGGAAAGCAATTTGTCCAAAAAGTCATCCACTCGTGTTTTTGTTTGCACGATTTGGTCAATACTAACTGGGGCTATGATTATTATATTTTTAATCATTCTTTGTTCATGGGATGAGGGCTAGGTTAGCATTTATTTCCCATGCCACAGTCAATAGTGAATCTCGGGTCACACATGTCGGCCAGACCAGGTAAGGATGTCAGTTTCCCTCCCTAAAGGACATTAATTAACCAATTGGATTTTTCCTCAACAATCAACTTTATGGTCATCAGCAGACTCTTAATTTCAGACTTTTTAATCTGCCATGGTGAGACTTGAACTTGGATTCCCCAGAACATCATCTATGTCTTTGGATTAACAGCTCAGTGGTATTACCACGAAGCTTTAGTTACTCAATAATTGTGGATATATGTCACCTTTTGGACACCTAATGTGGGGAGCAAGATTCTTTTCTCAAAATGAGTTGGTAAATAGATAGTGCTTTTATCATTTCAGCAATTTTCATATCATGTTTCAACTCACAAATCACCATATTCATTAAATTCATTTTAATCGCTTTCAGAAGTGTGGATGATTTATTTGAAATTTAATGTCTCCTTCTCATAGAGTTTGTTTAAAAAGACTCCTTTCAAAAAAAGGAGAATTAGAACTATTTTAACCTTCCCCCAATTTACTTTGTTGCACCTTGCAGTCTCCCACCAGCTATTTCCTTCTCGTGGTGAAACACCACATACATAATACAACACAACACTGAAACACCAGCACTCTTTCAAAATGGCAATTTCTATTTCTGCTGATACAACACTGCCTTTCTTCATTGCGGATATATTCCTGCATATCAGTCACTCTTTGTGAGAGGGGAAAGATATAAAAGGGACCAAAGAGGCAACTTTTTCATGCAGAGGGTGATGTGTGTATGGAATGAGCTGCCAAAGGAAGTGGTGCAGGCTAGTATAATTACAACATTTAAAAGGCATCTTGATGGATATATGAATAGGAAGGGTTCCGAGGGATATGGGCCAAATACTGGCAAATGGGACTGGATTAATTTAGAATATCTAGTCGGCATGGGCGTATTGGATGGAAGGGTTTGTTTCCGTGCTATACATGTCTGTGACTCTATGGTTCTTTTATGTGTTTATAACGAAACCTTAAATAGTCACATATTCCACATTCCACATGTAAGGCAAGGATATATCATCATCTTCCATGGAACTGAACACAAATTTTCATCCCTTCGGCTGTAGAAATTTCCAGCTGAGCCTTATTTGTGTTAAGTTGCTAGGTAACATTGGATAAAGAAAGTAACCTCAAGGTCCTGACCAGGGCACCTTTTCAGGAGACTTCAGGATCATGAATTTGACCTCTGACCAATTTGTAGCCATCTCACATCGAAGTTATTTGCAAAACCAGTGAAGCCAACAAAAAAACTCCTTGTTTTACTTTTAAATTACTTGAATCTCATCAATTGTAAAAAACACATTAAAAATGAGATTGATTTGTACCAAGTTTAAAAATATTGTTCTTGCAATCATGAACAAAACCTCTCCTGTCTGGATATAGTTACATTATTGTTGGAAAAAATAATGCAGACTGTGCCATATGGTATCTCCAACACAAAGAAAATGACACAGACCAATGATTTACAAAAATGGCTCTACAAACATACTGGAAATTAAAACCAGCTCCAATAATGCAGACACCATCATAAACGAGAGGTGGAGCAGTCTGGGAAAACTGTAAGGAAGAAGTGCATCTCAAGATATTTAAAACTAGATTAATGTAAACTCACCAAAAACTATTCAAATGAATAGGAACCATAATAAAATAATTACACCTTAAGGAATCATTCATTCATGAATTCAGCTGGGAAAGGTAGAAATTATAACCAACATCACATTCACAAGAGGTCATTCAACAAGTAATATTAAACAAGAAAATGCAACAAGCACAGTTAACAAATAAAGCAATTATTTATAATTTGTAATAATTCAGATACAAATAATGAAAACATCTCATGAGTTAAGGAGTGAATATTTTAAATCATTTTCGGTGGAGAATGAAGGATTAAATAAACACACTTTACTTTCTTTGAAAAAATAGTTTAACATTCTTACTTTCACTCATAATTTTTCCCCTTGCTCTGGTCCCATGCAACTGCCTGATGCCAATTAGCCTGCTCCACAACCTATCACTCAATCCTACCTGGTAATAATAATGAGTATTTTGTTCCGCAGCATAAGCGAAAAGCATCTATTTAGAAGCAAACTTATTACCAATAGATAAGCAGAATTAGAGAGAATTTCACTCATCTGTTTATCATAATGCTGTTTCTAAATAGGAATCTCTCTTTTTACTTAAGCAAATAAAGAACAACTATTTTTCCCATGTATAATACCCTGAAGCAAAAATTATTGAAGGCCAACAGGTTCATTCTCTGTTAATGACATATCATAATGGTCATTGCTATTCCATCACATGAAACTGAAAGGAACATTGATGTTCTTACCTAACTCCTATAGTAAACATGCCAAGGAGGTGCTTCCCTTGTGACCAACCAATCAGCATCATTAAACCTGTGGAAAACAAGGTTTGCAGTTACATGAAAGGTGTTGAAATGAATGAATTAAGACATTAGAGGTAAAGGTCCAGGAGTCTTGTACCAGTCCACGGCTGCGAATTCAGTAATAGTGAAGTTACAGCAATGGAAGGAAGGAATCATAAAGGCCAAAGATGTGCAGGTTAGATGGATTGCTAAATTGCCCTGGAGTGTTCAGGAATATGCAGGCTACGTGGATTAGTCATGGGAAATGTGGGGTTATGGGGATGGGTAGGGGGCACGTTTGGTAGAATGTTTTTAGGAGGGATGGTGCAGACTCGAACTGCCTCCATCTGCACTGTAGATTCTATTAATTCATTCCCATTTGATTTATTTCCATTCACAATTTCACTATCAGCATAATTACATTTAACCAAAAATCAAAATGTTAACAGATGTATTTCATTTGGGAAATTTGTGATTTGTCATCGCTTTTGGCCAAATTCAGAAAGCTTCTGAACAATTTTCAACAGGACTAGTCAATCTTCCATTTGAATACCTACAGCACATGAGAAGATATATTGTTTTAATATGATAGGAATATTTCATTCCTGAAGAAGGGCTCATGCCCGTAATGTCGATTCTCCTGTTCCCTAGATGCTGCCTGACCTGCTGCGCTTTTCCAGCAACACATTTTCAGCTCTGATCTCCAGCATCTGCAGTCCTCACTTTCTCCTAGACCATAACTGAATGCAGCATTCCAAAACTGGCCTAACCAAAAGTCCTGTACACCTGCAACATGACTTTCCAACTCCTATACTGACCTCAGGTTTAAAAAGTTAACTTTTTAAATGATTTAGCTATGGGAATGTTGGCATCACTGGCTGGGCCAGCATTTATTGCCCAGAGGGCAGTTAAGAATCAGCCACATTGCTGTGGGTCTGGAGTCATTTGTAGGCCAGACCAGGTAAGGATGGCAGATTTCCTTCCTTAAATGGCATTAGTGAACTAAATGGGTTTTTCCAACAATTAACAATGAACTCATAGTCATCATCAAATTCTTAATTCCAGATTTTTCTTGAATTCAAATTCTATCATCTACTGCGACAAGATTTGAGCCCAGCCACCTAAAACTTCACCTGAGTTGCAAGATTAACAGTCGAGCAATAATATCTCTACATCATCACCTCTCCCTGACATTGCCCACTTCAACCTCCAGCAGGGCCACTCAGTTCCTTACCTCATTACAGCCTTGAATCAAACATGGACAAAAGAGTGAATTCCCAACCTGAAGTGAAAATGACAGCCCTTGACATCAAGGCTATATTCAACTGAGTGTGGCATCAAGGAGCTTTAGCAGAGCTGGAATCAACAGGTATCAGTAGCCAGACTTTCTGCCGGTTGGAGTTAGACCTGGCACATCAGGCGATGGTTTAGTTGTTGGAGATCAGTCATCTCAGCTCCAGGACATCTCTGCAGGGCTTTCTTAGGGTAGTGCCCAAAGCCCAAATATCTTCAGCCACTTCATCAATGATCTTCCCTCCATCTCATCAATGACCTTCCCTCAATGTGACTATGAGTTCACATGTTCACCAATGATTGACCAATATTCAGCACCATTTGCACCTTCTCATGTTCAAATGCAACAAGATCTAGACAGGCTTGGACCGACAAGTGGCAAGTAACATTCACAAAAATGCCAGGCTAATACCATCTTTAATAAGAAACATTCTAACTGCTGCCCCTTAACATTCAACTGTGTTACCATCACTGAATCCTTCACTATCAACATATTAGGGTTTACCATTGATCAGAAACTCAAGTGGACTCACCACATAAACAAGAGCAGGTGGAGGACTGTGAATACTGTGGCAAGTAACTCACCTCCTGACTTCCCACAGCCTGTCCACCATGTACACTGTACATGTCAAGGGTGTGATGGAATACTACCCACTTGCCTGGATCGGTGTGGCACCAATGACAATCAAGAAGCTTCACACCATCCAGGATAAAGCAGATGTTTGATTGGCACCACAGCCACAAACACCGATTTCCTCCATATCAATGCGCAGTTGCAGCAGTGTGTACTATTTATAAAGTGCGCTACAGAAATTCACCAAAGATTCTTTGACAGCATGTTCCAAACTCATGACTACTTCCATCAGGAAGGACAAGGGCAGCAGCTACATGGGAACATGTAAGTTCCCCTCCAAGCCACCCAACGTCCTGACTTGGAAATGCATCATTGTTTTTTCACTGTGGCTGGGTTATCCCTCCCTCACAGTATAGTGGGTCTATACTAGCTCTGTACAACCTTCTCAAGGACAACCAGGGATGTGCAAGGGCAGCAAAGTAGCTCAGTGGTTAGCACTGCTGCCTCACAGCACCAGGAGCCCAGATGGTATTCCAGCCTCAGGCGACTGTCTGTGTGGGTTTCCTCTGCGTGGGTTTCCCAACAAGTCCACACCGACCCGCCGAAGCGCAACCCACCCAGACCCATTCCCCAACACCTAACACTATGGGCAATTTAGCATGGTCAATTCACCTGACCACCTAAATTGCTCATGGTGTTCAGGGATGTGTAGGTTAGGTGCATTAGTCAGAGGTCAATGTAAAGTAATAGGGTAGGGGAATGGGTTTGGGTGGGCTACTCATCAGAGGGTCGGGGTGGACTTGTTGGGCCAAATGGTCTGTTTCCACACTGTAGGGAGTCTATACAATAAATGCTGCTGGCCAGCGATGCACACATCTCATGAATGAATAAATAATTAAAATACTAAGAAGTCATTCCCGCATGATTTGCCCTTCCTAAAGCCATGCTGACTTTGCTTGATTTTTTAGATTACTTACAGTGTGGAAACAGGCCCTTCGGCCCAACAAGTCCACACCGACCCGCCGAAGCGCAACCCACCCAGACCCACCCGGAGGAAACCCACGCAGACACGGGGAGAATGTGCAAACTCCACACAGTCAGTCGCCTGAGGCGGGAATTGAACCCGGGTCTCTGGCGCTGTGAGGCATATCATTGATTATGTATATATTGACAAGTGCTTGCTTTTGCATTCTTTATAATAGATTGAAGATGTTAAGTTAACTCTCCTATAGTTACAAGTTTTTTTTGTCTCCTTCCCTTTTGAATAAGGGTGTTTACACTGCCAGTCTTCCGATTATCCAAGATTTTTCCAGGAAGATTCTTGGAAGATTACTGTCAAAACAACCATTATCTTTATTGCAAATTCCTTTATTATCCTAGAATTCAACCCAGAGGGTCTAGGAGACTAATGGCCTTTAGCCCCATGAGTTTCTCTCATACGTTTTCTCAGTGTATTTATTTCTGTTCCCCCTTTTACCCCTTGATTATGTAGTATTTTTGAGATGCGACTTAGCGTCTTCTACAGAAAAAAAGAGTTCCCCTTGATTGAAGGATCAATGATCACAAGGCTATTAACGTAAGGAGTGAGGAAATAAGAGGAGTTTTTTTTCATCCAATGGGTTTAGAATCTGGAACTCGCAGCCTGTAAGGATGGTAGTGTCAGAAACCTTCAGAACACTTAAAAAGACTTTAGATGTACACTTGTGGTGCATACAGGAACTAGTCCTGGAGGATAAGATTAAATTGGTTTGGTAATGTTTTTCACTGGTGCAGACTCAATGGGCCTAAAAGCGTTTTTCTGTGTTGTAGATCTCTGTGACTGTATAACTACAGTGAAAATTGATGCAAAGTATTAATTCAATGCCTCTGTCATTTCCTGGCTCCCCAGCCTAATTCTCTCAGGTGTCTACACTCACTTTGGCCTCACTTTTTCTGTCTATATAATTGAAGAAGCTCTTACTGTTCATTTTGATATTACTTGTTATTTTAGACTCAAAGTTTGTTTTCTCCCTCTTTTGTATTTTGTCACATTTTGTTGTCTATAGATTAGGCGAAAATAGTTTTCTGATAAAGAGCTTTTGCCCGAAACGTTGATTTTCCTCCTCGGATGCTACCTGAACTGTTGCGCTTTACCAGCACCACTCTAATCTTGTCTATAGATTATTCCATCCTGTGTCTTCTTCCCCTTTTATTTCTTAACTCCACCTATGTGGATCCTTCCTCTTCAACCAAAATCAATTCTCGTTGTTGTACCCATTCTATCACATATGAACAAAGCTATCCTAGCACTCTTTCCTTACTTTCAAAAAGTCACATATAGTTGAAAATTTGTTCCCTACTTTGATTTCCTGGTAACCATTACCCTTAATGATTATAGTCTATTACTACGTAATAATGGATCAAGTTGCCAGTTTGTTTTAAGGGTCTCAGTGTGAGGCATTAATTGAAGAAAATGGCACTGAATGGATCCTCAACAATTTGCCTATTTCTCTTCAATATTCAGAAACTCTCATACACACAACTGACCGTTCTTCATCACCAAATCACCTATAATATTTTTTTTTCCATGTCTTTTTTCCACCATCTCTGTTTCTAGTTTCTAATTGAAAAATGAACAATTTGCCTGTGGGGGGAAACTAACTATATTCATGCCTGTTGAGCAAGATGCTTTAGCATGGAGATAGGGATGACTCACTGAGCGTTGAGTGTCTATGATCATATTGTTGGATTAGATTCCCTACAGTGTGGAAACAGACCCTTTGGCTCAGCAAGTCCACATTGACCCTCCAAACAGGAAGCCAGCCAGACCCATTCCCCTGACTAATGGACAATTCATCTGACCTGCATACTTTTGGATTGTGGGAGGAAACCCACACAGACACAGGGAGAACATGCAAACTCCACACAAACAGTGGCCCAAGGCAGGAATCAAACCCAGGTCCCTGGCACTATGAGGCAGCAGCGCTAACCACTGAGCCACTGCGCCACCCTAAGGGATGAAGTTTTCTTTCTGATGTGGAATAGGTTTAATTCCAATAGCTTTTGTCTAGTGTAACATAGTTTGTGGCTTTATTTTTTGAAATAAACATTACCATTCTTTTGTTTAAAGTACATCAACAACTTTTTTGTCTATGTTCAGTCGCATACCTCAATGGTAAACAAAATGAAAGTTAAAACTTATTGTCCAACAAGTCACAGTACACTGTAGTATCTGACTTGTCCAGTACCAGCCGCGATTATAACAACTCGAGTGTGTCTTTCAAAGATCACAAACTTAAGAAGGATCTATGAAATTGTAAAAATGATTACATCGAGGCAATGGACAAAGAAACAGGTTCTGAAGACTTGAAATGTTTTCTCTTCACAGATGCTGCAAGATCTGCTGAGTTTCTGCAGCAATTTCAGTTTGGTTTGTTCAGATCTCTAGCATCAGCAGTTTTTTGTTTATTTCAAATGTTGTTTACAAATGCACTGCTAAAGTGCTGACAAATTAATTTTTTTAGACTATCAAAAGTATAGCTTTTTCTCCTCAGAGCAGACCAGACCAGACCACAATTACTCGCTTTTCTGCAGGGTTTAGATCCAAGTACATGATTCAAACATCTGGACAATGGAATTTTTCTGCACAGTGAAACCATGTTCCTTGAATGCTTTCCAAATTCCTTTCTATGGATAACACAGCTTTCATCACAATTCATGGAAAGATATTTCATGAAATTGGATCTCAGCTTTCTTTTCATTGGAATCAAGTGGGTGGAATTTACTGGCAAGCCAAGCAAGGTTTTTGAACTTTCCTCAAATTCTACCATGAGGAGAATTAAAGATGGGGGACAAATTCTCATGCAAGCAAACAGTTTGCATGGTACAAAATTGTTCAACTTTGAGTAGTCACTTCTATTGGCATGAATATTCCTAGCCCTTGAACGATGTGGGCATTGGTAAGTCAAGTGGGAAAATATGGAAAGATTAGAAAAGTGAGATTCTTGACATTGGGGAAAAATTGGTCTGATTCTGCAACAGACTATCATGTTTCTCATAAGTGTTCAGACAACAGGATGGACATGTGGTTTAAGGTGTTACATCAATATAAAGATTAAAACCACATCTACAGTGTGTGCTTAAGCACAAACACACTGAATGTGCTTCAAACAAATCGATCTGTCTCAAAGTCGAAAGAGAATGATCCTTGGTAAAGTAATGGGGATACTCTTCTCTCAACGGGTCCTGCCACAGTCAATCAAGGGCACCCTTCAACCTCAGGCCAGTGGTTTGGACATGATCCATCAGGTATTTGCGGTGGTCAGGGTCAGAGCTTCTCTACCACTACAATTTGGGGAGTGGGCCACAGTTAGCCCAGCAAGTCCAATGCAATCAGTCCTGGGATTAGTCATACCTCAGTTTGTTCAGAGATCAGTCAGGGGCTTGGTCACTCATCAGTTGGTGTTGTCCTTCCAAGTTAATTGAAGGGTAGACCATGTACAATGTTGGTCACTTGTTTACTGAAACTCAATTGATGGTGCGGGATAATCAGAGCCCACTGCTATAGGAGTGAATCTGGACAAGTCAATTAAGGGGACTAGTGCTGAATCAAAAACAGAAATTGCTGCAAATACTCAGCGGGTCTGGCAGCATTTGTGGTGAGAAATCAGAGTTAATGTTTCAGGTTCAGTGACCCTTCCTCAGAACTGCTTTCCTCCAAAATTTCCTGGTTCACCATTGTTATTTCCTCAACCTTGTCTCTTTAAGGGGTAAAAGTTCACTTTGTCCTCTCTTTCCTTTTATATCTCCTTAAAGAAGCTCCTACTGTCAATTTTCATTTTACTCCTGGTATGCTTTTTTTTGGTTCCATTCTATCAACATAAAAATCATCAATGGTCATTGGTACCATATCTTAGAAATCTATGCCAGGTATCCTGGAAACTGCCATGATGCCTATATCATTTTGAACTCTTCTGCTCCTGCTTCATTTCAATGACTGGATACTTTATAATGATAGTTACTGTGCGACAATGCTATCCTCTACAAACATAGTTGATGGCTGTGTTATATAAGTCTTAGATTGAGGATAAGTGTAGATACGATTCAGTTCATTCTTTGGCCAGGACTATCACGTCTGTCCGCTCTGCATTCTAAACAATAACACAATGGTCAGCATTCCATCATTTTGATGGACTTCTGAGTTCCCTGAATGCTCTGCCCAGGCTCAGAAAAATATCCAGGTGTACTGTTCAGGATCCTGGAGGCCATTTTAGGATCCTAACCCCTCCAAGACTGTTTGGAAATTACAAGGACACAGTTCGGTTTTTTCATTGGGGGGAAGGGGAGTTCAAGAACAGAAATTTGGTTGTCATTAATTAACCCTAAAAGTAAGTTCATATCCACTTATCCCTGTATTTTTCAAGTGTTTTCTGTGCATAAGGCAGGCATGGAACAGACAATAGATCTCCTATAGATGAGATTTGATGCTACAATTGTTCTGCGGGCATTGGGGGTGAGTGGGAGGGGAGGTGAGTGTCTCTTGCAAAATGGTCCAAAGTGTGCCAGATAATTCTTATTCTCTGCACAATGGGAGCAGCTAAAGAGGGGCGTTATTGTTGCTGGAGTGCTGGAAGAGTGATAACAATTTTCTGAGGATGAAGCTGGGGAAGAAGAAACATCACCTTCAGCATAATAAAGCACTGTATTATTGGACACAACAGGTCTCACAGGATTTAATTGACACTCAACTCCAACAAGTCTCTTCAGAGCGTACTTATTGACTGCAAATTTTTTGTTGCTCAAGCAGCCGCTGTTTATTCGCAGAAATAAATACAACTTTTTAAAATAAAATTCTTCGGTTACTCTGGTTACTCAACAATTGTTAACATTGAAGGTTTTCAACATGTGATGCTCCCACATTGAATAATGAGAAGATGTTATGTTGCCCTGGACCTCACGGAAAGCAGAACACTACCTTAGACAGAACAGTATGGTGTTTATGATGGGTAGTCTGTGTAGCTTGATTCTTGCAGGTGCAATCACAATGACAGTCAATCCGATAGATGGCAATGGAAAGCGACAATACATTTGAGAGTGTAAACTTCAACAGCAAACATTTTATTAACCAGCGTCTACGGGACCAGGAGTTAATGCAATATTCCACTTCATCAAGAGGTCCACATAATTTAAAGACACAAATTAAGTTATAGAAACATAATATACCATCACTGTAAAACTTAATTAAAAGCATAAACCACTTAAATAATAACACATCTTTGCATTAAATAAAAGTTACTGGCAAAAAACCATCTAACTCGTATCCTCAAACAACTACTACATCACGGTATTTGAGGAGAAATTGACTCGAAATTGGAACAACTGTTGATATTTCCTGTAGCCATTCAACTGACCAACAAGCAAATTTACATTGAGGTAAATAAATTACAAAACTATAATAATTGAACAGAATAATGAAGCAAACTTTGCAGTATTTGAGGTATATCATTTTTGCCGATATATCAGTAGTATCTATTCGTAAGGTGCCGGTTAAAACAAAATTTGCTGTATTTGCAATATGGACAATTCTCTGCCCTCAGAGTGTTTCCTTTTCATTCCCCTCTGACCTTGTGCACTGTGGAGGGCAGCTCGTGGTTGGCAGCACTTGACCTGGTGTCCAACTGGGCTTTAAATATGGAACCCCTTGGAGGTCCTGGCAGCAGAGAATACTTTCAGATTGCTAAGCACACAACAGTGTGAGCTGAGCGACATAGAAGGTCAGTGCAAGCATAGAGAGGCGACTTGTGGAGGCTCATGGAGATCAACTCTGCAGAGCTCAAGGAAAGAAAACCTTCATGAAACTCCCCGAAGTTGATGCTGAGCTGATTTTTGGTAAACTTCAGCCTGTTGTCTTTCTTAACCCCTCCTTTCATAAACTCCAAGCCCAATGATGAGACTTGCAGGCAGTCCTGAACAACAGTTATCAAGGCCTGGTCAGGGTTTTCTGCAGAAGCCAATTTGTCATACCTGAAATGTGGCACAGTGGTAGATCAGGTTTGAGAGGACAGTGGAAGTGTTATGAAGCAATTTGTCTTTTGTAATTTGATAAATTTAGCGGTTGTAAACAACTTTTCGGTGACTTAGATTCAGAGAATGATGATTGCGTATTTGCATTACTGTATCTTTGAGATTACTAGACCACTAATGGAAGCTAAGTGGATTGCACAACCTCACTAGGGACAATTGCCTTGAAAAGTATGAATAGGCGTTATCTCTGATCCCATTAGCAAAGCAATCAGACAATATCCTGGCTATTAAATTGGGTCAAAATAAATCATATTTACTTGGCCAATGTCATTCTGGATGTGAAAACAGTTCAACCTGAAATCATGTAATCAAATAAGCCTTGTTTCTGGAATCCACAACTATATTTCACTGGGCCATTGGAGAGGAAGGATCACATGACAAACCAGCTAAACTTTTCTGTGTTGAAGAACCTGTTTTCTCTGCAGTCCAAGACAAGAACGTGAGATGCTGAAACCACAAAACGCTCTGTGGCACTCTCTTGCCCTCTTTCTGGAGATTTGTCAGTTTCCAACAACTGCTAGTTTTTGTCAATCATGTGACACAGTAAGAACTTTCGTTTTGAGTAACAGAGTGGATCCCACAGCTGTTCTCTTTGGAAGAACAAATAAATCATCCATCTTCATCGTAAACCACTCAAACACAAATCTCAGGAGGATCAATGAACTCAGCATGAAGCCAGGCAAGTTAAAGATCTTAACGAGTCAGTTACATTTTTATTTTGTTAGACTTGAAATTGCTAGACTTGAGAGGAGGCGATGGCCTAGTAGTATTATTGCTCAATTATTAATCCAGAAATGTTTTGGGAACTTGGGTTCAAATCCCGCCACGGCAGATGATGGCAACTTAAACTCAATTTTAAAAATCTGGAATTAAGAGTCTAATGACAATCATGAGTCCATTTTCAATTATCCAGATGTTCAAGAAAGAAATCTGCCATCATTACGTGGTCTGGCCTACATGCGACTCCAGAGCCACAGCAAAGTGGTTGACTCTCAACTGCCCTCTGAAATGGCCTAGCAAGCCACTCAGTTGTATCAATTGCTAGAATGTCACAACAAAGAAATGAAAACAGACGGACCACCTGGCATCGACCTTGGAACCGGAAAAGACAACGGTAAACACACAAACAACCTTCCTTTTGACCATGCAACATCATCCTTACCAACATCAGTGGGGCTAGTGCCGAAATTGAGAGACCAGGCAAGCAACAGCCTGACATAGTCATTCTTACGGATTCATACTTTACAGACAACACCCCAGACACCACCATTACCATCCCTAGATATGTCCTGTCTCACTGTCAGGACTGACCCAGCAGAGGTGGCAGCACTTTGGTATACATTCAGGAGGGAGTTGTCCTGGGAGTCCTTGACATTGACTCCAGACACCATGAAGTCTCATGGCTTCAGGTTAAACATGGGCAAATAAACCTCTTACTGGTTACACTGTACCGTCCTCCTTCGACTGATGAATCAGTACTCGTCCGTGTTGAACAACACTTGGACGAAGCACTGAGGGTGGTGCTTCACCCACCTGAGGGTGGCAAGGGCGCAAAAAGGTACTCTGGGTGGGGGATTTCAATATCCACTACCAAGAGTAGTTCGGCAGCAGCATTACTGATCGAGTTGGTCAGGTCCTAAAGGGTATAACTGCTAGACTGGGTCTGTGGCAGGTGGTGAAGGAATCAACAAGAGGAAAAGCATATTTGACCTCATCCTTGCTAATCTGTTGGCTGCAGAAGCATCTGTCCATGAGAGTATAGGTAAAAGTGACCACCACACTGTCCTTGTGGAAGTGAAGTCCCGCCTTCACGTTGAGAATAAACTGCGTTGTGTTGTGTGGCACTATCACTGTGTTAAATGTGACAGACTTCAAACTGATCTAGCAGCTCAAGGTAGGGCATCCATGAGGTGCTGTGGGCCATCAACAGCAGCAGAACTGTACTCCAGCACAATCTGCAACCTCATGGTCTGGCATATCCTCCACTCAAGCCATGGTATCAACCCGGGTTCAATGGAAAGTGCAGGAGGGCATGCCAGGAGCAACATCAGGCGTACCTAAAAATGAGGTACTAACCTGGTGAATCTACCAATCAGGACTACTTGTGTGCCAAATAGCATAAATGGCAAGTGATAGGCAGAGCTAGGTGATCCCATAACCAACGGACCAGATCTAAGCTCTGCAGTCCTTCTACATCCAGTCGTGAATGGTGGTGGACAATTAAACAACTCATTGGAGGAGGACGCTCCACAAATATCCCCATCCTCAATGATGGAGGAGCCCAGGACATCAGTGCAAAACATAAGGCTGATGCGTTCAAAACAATCTTCAGTCAGAAGTGCCAAGTGGATGATCCATCTCGGGCTCCTCCAGTGGTACCCGGCATCACAGATACCAGTCTCCAGCCAATTTGATTCACTCCACGTGATATCAAGAAATGACTGGAGGCACTGGATATTGCAAAGGCAATGGCCCCTGATAACAGTCCGGCAATAGTACTGAAGTCGTGTGCTCCAGAACGTGCCGTTCCCCTTGCCAAGCTCTTCCAGTATAGTTACAACACTGGCATCTACCTGACAATGTGGAAACTGCCCAGATATGTCCTGTACACAACAAGCAGGACAAATCCAACCCGGCCAATTACCGCCAAATCAGTCTACTCTCCATCATCAGTAAAGTGATGGAAGGGGTCATCAACAGGGCTATCAAGCAGCACCTGCTCAGCAACAACCTGCTCAGTGACGCCCAGTTTGGGTTTCGCCAGGGTCACTCAGCTCCTGATCACATTACAGCCTTGGTTCAAACATGAACAAAAGAGCTGAATTCCAGAGGTGAGAGTGAGAGTGACAGTCCTTGACATCGAGGCTGCATTTGACCGAGTGTGGCATCAAGGAGCCCGAGCAAAATTGGAATCAAGGAGTATCAGGGGGCAAACACTCCGCGGGTTAGAGTCATACCTGGCACAAAGGAAGATGGTTGTGGTTGTGGAAAGTCGGTTATCTCAGCTCCAGGATATCACTGCAGGAGTCCCTCAAGGTAGTGTCCTAGGCCCAACAATCTTCAATTATCCTCATCAATGACCTTCACTCTGTCATAAAGTCAGAAATGGGGATATTCGCCAATGATTGCACAGTGTATAGCACCATTCATGACTCCTCAGATACAGAAGCAGTCCATCCAAATGCAACAAGATCTGGACAATATCCAGGCTTGAGCTGACAAGTGGCAAGTAACATTCGCACCACACAAATGCCAGACAATGATCATTATCAATAAGACATACTCTAACCACGGCCCCCTCACATTCAACGGTATTACCATCACTGAATCCCCCAATGTCAACATCCTTGGGGTTACCATTGACAAGAAACTCAACTGGACTCATCACATAAACACGGTGGCTACAAAAGCAAGTCAGAGACAAGGGATACTGCAGCACATAACTCACCTCCTGATACTCCAAAATGTATCCAGCATCTACAAGGCACAAGTCAGGACTGTGATGGAATACTCCCGACTTGCCTGGATGGGTGCAACTCCAACAACACTCAAGAACCTTGACACAATCCAGGACAAAGCAAAACACTTGATTGGCACCATATCTACAAACATTAAGCCCTACATCACCAGCATTCAGTAGTAGCAGTGTGTACTATCTACAAGATGCACTGCAGAAATTCACCAAAGTTCCTTAGACATCACCTTCCAAACCCATGACCACTTCTATGTCTACCACAAGGACAGCAGGTACTTGGGAACACCACTAGCTGCAAGTTCCCCTCCAAGCCACTTGTCACCCTGACTTGGAAATATATCGCTCTTCCTTCACAGTCGCTGGGTCAAAATCCTGAAATTCCCATCCTACCAGCATTGTTGATCAACCCACAGCAAGTGGACTGCAGCGGTTCAAGAAGGCAGCTCACCACCACTTTCTCAAGGGCAAATAGGGATGGGCTATCAATGTTGGCCAGCCAGCTACGCCAAAGACCCACAAATAAATTTTAAAAACTATTATTCCATACCGTAATCTAAATCGATTTGCGTATGAACTTCAGATGTGTATGTGTATTTCTCATTTGTATCACCTTATACATGTTAGTGATCATTTCATAATCCTTCAATTACAAATATAATCTCTTCCTCGGAAGGGTCATAGGACCTGAAACTTTAACTCTGATGTCTCTCCACAGATCCTGACGGACCTGCTGACATTTTCCAACAATTTCTGTTTTTGCTTCAGATTTCCAGTATCCACAGTTATTTTGTTTTCTTACAAACTCTTCCAACTTTCCTCTATTACCTCCATTCTTACATCTAAATTGCACCTTAGTGACTATATCCAAAACAGCCACAATTTTATTTGGTAATTTTTGGAAATTGGCGCTTTGTTTGTTCATTATTACTTATAGTTCTTTATTTTGCCTTTATCACATCTCTTTGGATCGAAGCTACCTGAATACACAAATTGGATTTCCTCATGGTTCAAGTAACTTCGACCCCACCTTTCCAAATTCATGCCATAAAGGAATATCCAACTCTTCTGGCGATTACTTAAACCAATCTTAGAATCTCTGATTTCCCATAAGACATAATCTTACTCTTCCATTACTTCATTATGTTTATTGGGTCGTTTTTCTTTTCTCAAGTTCATATGTTTTCATGCTTCTGAGTGACATGATCTGCAGATATTTAAATTCCTCAAAGTTTCAATCTCCAATCCATACCTCCCCCAGATAAACAATAACCAATTTAAAAAAAAAAAATTGTTGTAATCTGATTGGGAAATCATCTCACTTCACAATATTCCTCATCCATTCCAGGAATTCTGTCAAATACCAATCTATTTGCACAGAAGTAAAATACACACAGTTAAAAGAAATTTTCCAAATTTGCTTGTTCTTTACCTCAGACAACAAAATTAATCTGATTAGGTAATCTATCAAATCAGACAAATATTGTTTCCATATAATGTTTTCCCAAAAAAATCCTACATTCAAATAATAATGTTACTAGTTAAGTGTGTACCATTTATTTTAGAACCACTGAGACTGCTATTATTAATTTGTTCTTAAAATTATAAATTTCATCCTTCCCTGTTAAGGATTGCATGGACTGCAGCAGTTCAAGAAAGTAGCTCACCCTCACCTTTCCAAGGGCAACTAGAGATGGGCAATAAATGCTGGCCCAGTCAGGAATGCCCATGTGCCATGAGTGAATAAAAAGACTAAGGTATATTTCTTTGTGAGCCCAGAAAATATTTCTTCTTGAGCGCAGTTAACAGTACCTCATGTCAAAATCAATGATCAATTTAAAATTTTCTAAACAATTATATTCAGGCTTGGTGATTCTAAGAAAATCAGCATCAAAGTCTAGACGTGACTATAGTTGTAAGGAATTCAACCACAATAAGTTACAAACACTTGAAGCCTCAAAAAAGTATGAATGACAGCAAACATGAATCAGTCGAAGCTAACTTTCGTTTGAAAAGAAATGACAAAATCTTTAGGCATTCATGATTTGGAGATGCTGGTATTGGACTGGGATGTACAAAGTTAAAAATCACACAACACCAGGTTATAGTCCAACAGGTTTAATTGGAAGCACTAGCTTTCTGATACCTACTAAATGAAACAAGATCTATTTGGACAAATTTGTAAGGGTGTAATTTTCACTTTTTGAGTTAACGTGTTTGGTCAAATGAGATCAATGATGACTCCTCTCACTCAATCTTCTGCTCTTAACTTCATTAAACATGCAAGCATGGTCATTGCCACCATTAATGTGGATTGCACAGCTGTGCTTTGTGGCGATTTCACTTATGGTGCCATATTTAAAGCCCAGCTGCACACTCTTTGAGAGACTCCAAGCCACGAACTACTGATCACACTGTAGTGCTTTGCCATCATTATAAAACACATGGCTCAGAAAGCAACGCTGACATCCTCTGTCACACATAGGAGCCTGGAGGTGCAGGCACCAGGGGTAGTGGAGAAGGAGGCAGTTCCTTTTTTTTTGATTAGACTAGGTTCCCTACTGTATGGAAACAGGCCCTTCGGCCCAACAAGTCCATACTGACCCACCAAAGTGTAACCCACCCAGACCCATTCCCCATATTCACCCCTGACTATGCGCAATTTAGATTAGATTAGATTCCCTACAGTGTGGAAACAGGCCCTTCGGCCCAACAAGTCCACATCGACCCACCGAAGGAGCAACCCACCCAGACCCATTCCCCTACATTTACCCTTGACTAATGCACCTAACACTATGGGCAATTTAGCATGGCCAATTTACCTGACCTGCACATCCTTGGACTGTGGGAGGAAACCCACGCAGACACAGGGAGAATGTGCAAACTCCACACAGTCACTTACCCAAGACAGGAATCGAACCTAGGTCCCTGGTGCTGTGAAGCAGCAGTGCTAACCACTGAGCCACCGTGCCGCCCAAAATATATGGAACATGAATTTGCGTGTCATTCTCTCTGACCACTGCAGAAGAACACACTATCAGTCACTCGTGGGAAACTAATCACTAAATAGTTTCTGTAATGAAGAAAGCCATATGGGGAGATCAAAAGTATTGGCATTGGTTAATGATTTCATTTTATGACTCAAGCAAATGTAAACTTAACCTTGCATTTGTGAGAATACATTGACGTAAAAATCTTTTAGACAGAAAGATACAAAAATGTTTTAACTGGACCGGTTTTGTAAATTAACCTATGTCACAGACCTATGTATATTAGCTTCTATGGTTATTTTGAACTTTAATTTGTTCTAAGTATCAACAATTAATGTGGATTCTTGTATGCAAAAGTTATTGGCAATTTTTGTAGATGTATCAATTGGGACATTCAATTATTCAGCTGGATGTGACATAACATTCTTTAAAGAGATGCATAAAGTGTTCACTGCTAACACCTTATCCTGGCAATGATCTATGGGAATTGATAAACTCAGAGGGACTAGCAGTTACAAAAGGGACAGTCTCATAAAATGATTGACATATCAAAAAATCAACACGAAAGATATAGGAAGTCATGTCATTAAGGTGATCAGAGGTCCACAATTTATTCTGAAATTCTGTCTCCTGGTTTCTATTTGCTAGCTGTACCTGCATGTTAATTTCCAGTATGTTATGAAGGAGGATACCGAAGTTCCTGTTTGAATTTCCTTGTTGACTTTTAGAACGAAGTGCATAATCTCAGTTTTCTTTACACTGTATCCAATCTGCCAAATGTTTTCCTACTCATTAGGCATTTCCAAATGTCCTCGAAGCGTCTTTGCAACGTCCTCACGCAACTCACACTTCCCTCTAATTTTGTGTCATCTGCATTTAATAGCCATATCCAAATCATTGCATGTATTATGACTAGGAAGCACTGATCCTTGTGGTATTCCACTAATCATAGCTTGTCAACTGTAGAATGACCCATTATCTCTTACTTTATTTTCTATTCATTAACCAAGTCTTCATCTGTGAAGAAGCAGTGCTAACAGTTTATGAATTGTTATAACTGATTTACATTTTACCAATCTGAAAGCATCCATTAACTGATACTTTGTTGTGTGGCAATTCACTTTTGACTCGTAATCTGAATATCAGAAATTGCACATGAATCTCAAGTGCAGAATGTAATTAACTGCGGAATGGACTTCAAGCAACCTTATTGGAACACAGCCAAATTATGAGATTATTGTTACTTAAAACAACATGTTAAATTTTGAAAGAAGGAATAGAGAGAATATACATCAAATGATAAAATTAAAAATGTTCTTGTGTGCCTCAAAGGTGGTACCCTGTGGCAATTGTAGCAATAAAGCGTAGGAAGTCCCACCCATTTTTAGTTACATTTGGTTCTGCCCAGTAATAAGGATGGGATTCTCTGCAAGTATTTTTATACGTTACTTGAACAGTTTAAGGGTCTGTGAAGAGTTAATGTCTTTAGCCAGTCAGAGAAGAGGATCTAAGCAATGACAGTACCATTAGCAGGCTGTCCATCCCTAGAACCCATTTGCTGGATCTATGCTTTAGAAAACATTGAGGCTAAAAAGAAGCCCTGGGAGCTGCTGATAGTTCAGTACAGCTGAGAATGTGGGGAAGGAAACCTCCAAGCAGTTTTGGGCTTGTTGTTGTTGAGAAATACAGGAGAAATTCAAGGGTAGTGTCTAAGCTGCTTGATAAATAGCTGAAATTGTGCCAGTAATTAGTGCCTTTAGAACAGTGTCAGGAATCCTGGGAAACACACTCAGGAGAAAAGATTGAACTACTAGGACGTGAGCAATTATTGAGTTAGTCTGTGATGGAGTGAGGTGGAGTGTGCTTCTAACCACTGGGGAAAAGTTAACTTTTGGTGTTCTGCTCAGAGTAGCTACAAATGCTAGAGTTTTGCCATTAAATCAATACCAGCAGACAGTTAGAGTAGAAGTCTCTTTTCAGGAAATGCAACAGCTAGATCTTCAAAAGTGAAGATTTCAAATCCTTTGTGAAGGATGCAGAGCTACTGCCTGAGAGGATTACTTAGAAAACTAGGCATACTAGCTGTATTTAATATTTTATTAACAGAAGTTACTTGTCCCTACCCCATGCATTTTTGCCTGAAATTGTATGGTTTTCCACCCATTAATCAACTTTCTTACCATGCTATTACATTCCCTTCAATACAATGTGTCATGACTTTATAAAACAGAATCCTTTCCGGCACCTTATTAAACGGTTCATGATCCTTTATGTCTAATGGCATAAATAGGAAGTGACAGCAATTTTGATCTGGCCCAATGGTGGAAATTTGGGATGTACATTGTACATTTGTGGTTCCTGATTGTGAAACTATAGCGAATTCTTACATTTAAATGAAGGCTGTGACAATTGTATGAAGAAGATCACAATTTCCTGTTAACCCATCTTGATACAATTGTCAAATGCCTACTTTGCTGATGTGTAGCTGCAAATAGAAATTTGTTCACAGTTCTGAAATGAATGATAACTTCAATAAATTGGAAAAGCTTAAAAAAATTTGAAATTCAGCTACATGTTCCTGTAAAAACAGCAATCATTTACATAAAGAGAGAGAAAAACTGTCATTAAAAACCCCAGTATACCTTACAAGGGAAGTATCAAACAATGTTACTGTGCAAGGTGGAGAAAGAGGCGAATGGATTGAGGAAAGGGATTGCAGAAAAATGTAGAACAGTGTCAGCATTAAATTTCTATTATTTCCAGCACAGCTACTAAGTTCCCATTTTTTGCTCTGCCTGAACAAAATAGGCACCTTACATCATTATAATAAATCAATCATAGCAGTCTCAGTGAACAGGAAACATTGATCTGTTTTACACAAGTGACACATTATAGCTTCAAATGATAAAATACAAGCAAGATTTGAGAGTTAGGGTGTATTCTCCTATTCTAAAGGTCTGCTTTTTCTCTGGGTACACGGTTTCCTCCTAGAGTCCAAAGATGTGCAGGTAAGGTGGATTGGCCATGCTAAGTTGCCTAATAGTGTCCCGGGGTGTGCAGATTAGATGGATTAACCTTGTCAGAGGGAGATGATGTTGGGCTATGAGGGGACTGCCTCTGGATGGGATGCTGTTTAGAGAGTTGGTACAGACTCGCTGGGCTGATTGGCCTCTTTCCGCACTGTAGGGATTCTATGATTCTATATTGTTGATAGTTTTTAGGTTGACTTCCAAATTCTCCAGTTTAAATATGCCTTCATTTCAGTCTGCTTCGGTATGTCATTTATGTGTTCCAGCACAGTATCAACAACTGATTCAAATCATCACAGTGTATTATTTTTTAATCAAAATTAGAGGTAGCATTAGCAATTGACAAGGATCAAATGTTAAGAGATTACATGCAGGCAGAAACACTTTCCACTATAACTTGTATTAAAATGGACATTAGGAATAAAGGAAAGTAAAATAAAAATTGATTAATGAACTCACAAAATCGGTAAACTTTAAGGCTGCAGAGAATTTTTAAACTAATCTTAATTTGTCCCACAATAACACCTAGAATAATATGTAACAACAGCATACAGAATAAAATATATGATTACACTAAAGTAAGGATGTGATTGGACTGAAGAAGGAATAAAAGGGGTGATGTGTTGGCTCAGTGGTTAGCACTGCTGCCTCACAGCACCAGAGACCTGGGTTCAATTCCCACCTCAGGCAACTGTCTGTGTGGAGTTTGCACATTCTCCCCATGTCTGCGTGGGTTTCCTTCAGGTGCTCTGGTTTCCTCCCACTATCCAAAGATGTAGAGGTTAGGTGAATGGGCTATTCTAAATTGTGCATATTGTTCAGGATGTGTAGGTTAAGTGCATTAGTTAGGGGAATGGGTTACTCTTTGGATGGTCAGTGTGGACTTGTTGGGCCAAAGAGCCTGTTTCTGCACTGTAAAGATTCTATGAGACTACCTCAAACCAATCCAAGAATAACTATGTGCACTAATGAGCCAATTATAGTTCATTTTATTTTTATTTTTTATATCCAGAATTGCTATATCATGCACAACTGATCAGCTTTTCCCACAAACAAATTGCCTGTGGAATTCTTTTACCGATTAGCCTCCATTCAGTCATCCATTTTATTCTTAGTTTACATGCAGAGCCCATTTTATGGTGAATGCAGACCACAAAGATGAGGGAGAGGAAAGGGGCTCAATCAAAACGGGAGGTAAAGCATTTTACTGTGGTGCTCACTTCTCAAAAGGCATCAAGAGTATTTGTATATGCTGCACATTCCCTCTTCAAGGTCATTAGAGCACGAATGTAGCCATGGAAGATGGGCAGACAGTTGGCAGCTATGCTCTACAGCCTGCTGTTTGACAATTAGAGTTCAAGATACCTCTGATCATGTAAAGGCAGTAGGGGCTCATGAAGATTAATGAGGCCTGAGTTTGCTGCACATGAAAGGAAGACAGAGGAGGAACTTTGTTAACAGAACCATACAAGAGACCTGTACCCAGCCAACCAGTCACACAAACTGCATCCTAACATGAGTAAGCTGAAAACCACTATTTTATGAAGTATTACTTTGTTTGTACTTGTTATGATGAATTTAATACATTATGTAAAACTTGTGAAAGCTAATTAGTTCCTAGAATGGGGTATTGAAACTAATCAGAACTTTTAGACAGGTTCTCTTAAAATCTAGCCTGTAATTGTAATTGATATAGGTCTTACATTTAAAGTACACCAAAGATTTTACTTGTCACCATTCACTCTCAGGGCTACCACTCACTCTAGCTTTGCCTCCATGCATACCTCTCACCAAGACTCACGGGCTACAACACTTACGATTAGACCAAAAGCTGTAAGAGGGGAAGTAGGCCATTCAGCTTATGGCGTCTGCTCTGTCATGGAGTAAGATCATGGCAGATCTGATATCCTTAATTTGACTTCCCTGCCTTTTCCTCATAACTCTTAGTTGCCTAACTAAAAATCTGTATCTCAGCCTTGAAAATACTTCATGACCCAGCCTCAACAGTCCTCCTATTTAAAGAAACTTCTAGATTCATTATCAGCTCAGAGAAGAAATTCCTCCTCATCTCTGTCTTAAATGGATAAGCCCTTTTCTCTGAGATTATCGAAACATAGAAAATAAGAGCAAGGTTAGGCCATTAGGCCCTTTGGTGGTCATTCATTATGATCATGGCTGATCATCCAACACATTTCGCTCCATGTGTTACATCCAACTCCTTCTTGAAAACATAGAATATTTTGGCCTTGACTGTTTTCTGTAGCAGAGAATCCTACAGTCTCACCAGTTTCTGGGGAAGAAATTTCTCTCATCTCAGTCCTGAGTGGTTTACCCCATGTCCTTAGGCTGTGATCCCTGGACCTGGTCTCCCCACTATCAATAACATTGTGCATGAATCTACCCTGTCTTGTCTTGTTAGAACTTTATTGATTTCTATGCGATCCTTCTCATCCTTCTGAATTCCAGCAAATATAATCCAAATAGATTCAGACTTGCCTCATACATCAGTCCCACCATTCCAGGAATTAGTCAGGTAAACTTCTGCTGTACTCTGTCCATTGCAAGAACATTCTTCCTCAAATAAGGAAACCAAAACTTCACCAAGGCCCTGTATAATTGCAGAGAGAAAGTGAGGACTTGCAGATGCTGGAGATCAGAGTTGACAGTGCTGGAGTTGAGAGTGTGGTGCTGGGAAAGCACAGCAGGTCAGGCAGTGTTTGAGGAACAGGAAAATCGACATTTTGGGCATAAGCACTTCATCAGGATTCCTGACAAAGGGTTTATGCCCAAAACGTGAATTCTCCTGCTCCTTGAATGCTGCCTGACCTGATATGTTTTTCCAGCACCACACTCTCGACCCTGTATAATTGCAGCAAGACATCCCTGCTCCTGTACTCAAATCCTCTCATTGTGAAGGCTAACATATCGTTTGCCTTCTTTAACGTCTGCTGCACCTACCTGCTGACCTTTGGTGACTGGTGGATGTGGACACCCAGATCTCGTTGCACATTCCTGACTCTTATTTTATAGCCATTCAGATAATACCCTGACTTTCTGTTTTTGCTACCAAAAGTGGATAACCTCAAGCTTATTCCCATTACACTGCATCTGCCATGCAGTTGCCCACTCACTCAATATGTTGATATCACACTGAAGAAACTCTGCATCCTCCTCATAGGTCACACTCCCACCCAGCTTTGTATCATCTGCAAATTTAGTGATGCTATGTTTAGCCCCCTGTCCAGATCACTAAAGATGGAGTCCTAGCCCTGATTCCTGCTGTACCCAATTTGTCACTGCCTGCTATTCGGCAAATAAAACCATTTATTCCTATTCTTTGTTTCCTGTCTGCCAACCTGAATTCTATCCATTTCAATACATTGCCACCAATCCCATGTGCTTTAATTTTACACACATCTCTGATGTGGGACTTTGTCCAAAGCCTTCTGAAAGTCCAAATAAACCATATCCATTGGCACCACCCCCTTCAGCAACACAACTAGTTGCATCCTCAAATAATTCCTGTAGATTTGTCAAAGCATGATTTTCCTTTTGTAAATCCATGCTGACTCTGTCTGAACCTACCATTGTTTTCCAAATACCCAGCTATTAATTATTTTATAATGGACTCTAGCATTTTCCTGAAAACTGACATGAAGATGACATTAAGTCTATAATTCCTGAGTTTCTGTCTGTCTCCCTTCTTTAGCAGAGGAGTTACATTAGCTACGCTCTGGTCTGTAGGAACTTGTATAGAATCTTGGAAGATGAACACCAAAGCACCTACTACCTCGAAAGCCATTTCATTAAATCCTCTGAGATTTAGATTATCAGGGCCTGTGGATTTATTGGCCTTCAATCCCATCAATTTTCCCTCTGAACAATGATTTGCTTATTAACACTGATCATCTCCCTCTGACAAAACCCTGTGTTCTCCAAAATTACTGATATTTTGTTTGTGACCCTCTTTGCAAACACAGAAACAAAACATGTATTTATTTAGTCAGCTATTTATTTGTTCTCTGTAATAGATTGCCCTGTTTCTGACTGTGAGTGATCTATTTTTTGTCTTCACATACCTATAGAAACTTTTACAGTCAGATTTTATCTTCCCCATAAGCCTACTGTCACACTCTATTTTCCCTTTCTTAATCGATACCTTTGTCCTCCTTCTCTTAACCTCTCCCAATCTTCAGGTCTGTCGTGTTCTTTTTCTAGCCAATTTGTATACCTCTTCCTTGGATCTAGTTCTATCTCTAAGTCCCCTGTAAGTCATGGTTTGGCTACCTTTCCCATTTTACTTTTGCTGCAGATAGGAATGAACAGTTAAGCCCTCCAGTGCTAGGCTCTCCCACAGGGGAAATGGCCTGTCAAGCCCTCGAAAAAAAATGTTTGTTGCAATTAGGTCACCAATTTCAATGTGTAGAAGTCCAACTTAATCACATCCAAATGCCTACATACTAAGGACCAACCTAGGGAACCTTCTCTGTAAGACCTCTAATACCAATATATCTTTCCTTAGATAAGGAGCCTAAAACTGTTCACAGTATTCTAGGGATGGTCAATTTAGTGTCTTCCTTTGACTTAGCAAGACTTCCCTATTTCTTTTGAAATAAAGACCACCTTTGCAGTCTGTATTATTTGTTGAAATTGTATGCCAACTCTCTATTGTTTATGCATGAGGACTCAAATCCCTCTTTGCTACAACTTTCTGCAGTCTTTCTGTGGGTGTGTAAATTATCACAGGCTACCTTTAATTTGGCTACATATTCAGAAATCTCACAGATGATCAAATACAGAAGCAATTACTTAAACTTTATTGCATGCAGACCCCTCAAGTGAGCAAGTTAAGTCTCACAATGTAACTTAGCTTTTACTTGATTAGAGGTGAAATTTAGCTTTGATTCCAACCAACAGTGAATGTCTCTAAATGTCCAGGGTACGATCCTTGCACAATGTGGTTTTCTAGAAGTCTGCTGTAAAGAATCCTGCAGTTGAATCATTGCAGGATTTTCTGCCTTGTGAAGTTTCTGATGTGACATAATTGATACTTTAGCTCCGTTTAACCACAATATTGATTCCACTTCCGGAGTCATCAAGTCTGTAGCTTGCTCTCTTATCAGGAGCACCTTCGCTGTTCCTTGTTACATTTGGAGTTAACTGCCTGTTCAAAATACTGCTTCTCCTGCAATTAACACCTTTACCTTTATTTTAATTGCCCATTTGTCACAAAGCGGCAAGTTATCAAAAAATTGTTACCTCCTCTCTCCCAGGAACCAGCTTGGTTATGTTGCTTCAACTCCTTCCCAGTGATGGTTACTTAGCACGTTGCTGTCAATTCCTTCATAACAATTTCTCCTTGTCCCTTTCATTTCAGGAAACATTTTATTCCAGAAAGATTTTCATTACTTCTTTCAATCCCTGAACAAATATTAAAGTTTTGAAGTTTCCAGTATCATACTCTATTTAAATAATATTTTGCTCCACCCATTTTTCATGACCAAATGTATATTCTAACATTTTCTCATAAGATATTCCATCTCTTATTTTGCCCACCCACTTATTCCTGTGAATGTCCCTCTGTAGACAATTTGCATCACTGTTACTACTCATCTTCCCACTTATTTTTGAGTCATCACAAACCTGAGGATAGTACATTCACTTGCCTCATCTAAGTCTTTCAATATACATTGCAAATGTGGTCCCAGTTTGAATCCCTCTGGCACTCCATCCTGAAAATGCTTCCTTTATCCCAGCTCACTATCTTATATTAGTTAGCCAATCTTCTATCCAAACAACCTCCAAAAACATGGGACTTTAATCTTATTGAATAGCCTAATGTGTGATTCCTTATCAAACATCTTCTGGAAAGCCAAATATGTTATATTAATCTACTTTTCTTGTTACATTTTCAATGAATTCTAACAAATTTGTCAGGCAGTTTCCATTTCATGAAGTTATGCTGACTCTCCTTGATTGTATTACATATTTCGAAATGTTCTGCTATTACATCTCTTATAATAGACTTTAAAATTTTCCCAATAACAAATGTTTGTCAAGTCAGCCTATAACTATCTCCTTTGAGTCCTTTTTTTGACTCCTTTTGTATTTTGAAAAAGGGTATGATGTTGTCAGTTTTCCATTATTGTCTGCATCATGTTCTCTCAATGACTCTCACCCATTTCATCCTTTTAAAATACTGACCCTTCCTGCTAAGCACACACATTTCCTAGGCACAACATCTCACCACTCTGCTGCTACTACATGACTGCTAACTGCTCTTCCAGCCTCTTTCATCATACTCAGTCTCTCCTGTTGTCTCATTGCAGGCAAAATTGATCAAATCACAGACTGCTACCTCCATAACACTCCAAATAACAAACCTGAAATCCCTGGATCAATTACATTTGACCTACAGGAACGGCCACAGCCAATGCCATGAACTGGAATCAAATGAAACCCTTCTCTGATTGTGGCAGTCCCGCCTGTCTCACTGGAGTCTCCCGAGATCCCAACAACAATGGCTCCCCATTGTCTTTCAGACCTGGTCAGGTACATGCAGTGTATTTGCTGTCTAAGCTGCTGGCACATGCTGCAGATGTGATGCAGATATAGCTTGCTGCAGTACAGCGACAAGTTTATTCCTTGATTGCATATTTCTCCCCTCACCCACGAAACGCTGCCACAGAGGCTAAATGCAACTCCATAAATATGAAACTACTGTGCACAAAGAAAACAGGCTAAAAAACATCAGATTCACCTGTGGAGATGCATGAGATATGTGCATGTGTCCCTGCCAACAAATCAGACTGCCTATTAGCATGCAAGTGATCCTGAACACAAGTCCTGGAGGGTTGAAGTGGTGTTTAATTTAGACTGACAGCAGGAATAAAGATGTGATGGGGCTGGTTGTTTGTTGCCACTACTTTGTATGGACTCAGTGTACAGAGAGTTGGTGCTCATGGACTGCAGGGACATTGCACTGAAGACAGAGTTGGATGATGCCTGGGACAATTATTCAGCAAGCTGCAGTCACGGGTACTCACTTTTGATTTGCAAGCCATCTGATTTCCCAGGGATGGAGAGGAGATTTGGAAATGCCATACATATAAGGTGAGTTTGGGATTTAATGAGGTGCAAATACATGGAAATCAGGTCGTCACCATTCAATTACAAGATTCCAAAGTCACCATTTAAAGCATAAGGGGAATACTGGAAAATCTTCTCTTGCTGTGCAGGCTTGGATTTTTCCATTCTTCATGCCTTATCCCAACTCTAGAGAGAGGAAAAATCCCCTCAATTAGGTAAGTCCAAACATGTCTTGATAATTTAAATGATTTGGAGATGCCGGTGTTGAACTGGGGTGTACAAAGTTAAAAATCACACAACACCAGGTTATAGTCCAACAGGTTTAATTGGAAGCACTAGCTTTCGGAGTGTCGCTCCTCCATCAGGTCCTCCACTATCACCTGATGTTGTGTGATTTTTAACTTTGATAATTTAAAACCTTTTAAAGTTTCATATGATGGATATTATATAATTTTCATTCAATTAATGTTTGGTAGTCAATTAAAGTTGTTTGGTAGCACAAAACCTGAGCATTGCTTGGAAAAAAAATCCATTTTGTTAAAGCATTTTGTCTTACATTCATCAGATCAATTCATAACATGTACCGATTCAAGAGGCAAAGCAACATTCATATTGAGGAAATGGCTGATTTGCGAGCAAGTGGGCTGTGATTGGGGGAGACATCACCATGGAAACTGCACTAATTAATGATGATTGACAGTTAAATGTCAGGCATTGCTGAAATTTTAAACTTGGTAGGTTTACTCTGTTTAGCCAGGGCATTACCCTGAGAAATTATTTTGTTGAGTTGAATCTGGAGGGGTGGTTTAGATGATCTGGATTTTGAGAAAGAGTATATTGCATTATAAAATATGCAGTTTCTAGCATACACAAGTGCCCCCCCGCAACACAATGCGAGCCTGACTGACAATCCTAAATGAGTTACCAACGTAGTTCTGCACAAACCTAGGAACTTTCCAGCAAAAGTTATCAAAACCCGAAGTAATATTAGGCACTATTGTGAGTTTCCCAAGCATGCTTTCATTGGGAACAAGCTGTATTTAGATTATTGTGAACAGCTAAAGGGACTTGCTATTTGATAAAATCCAGCAGTCTCTGGGACACAGCCAACATGATGAGCATTGCACTGCCACTGGATTTAATATCACATTACTCATTTGAGTGAAAAGTATCTTTTTGGATTAAACAAAACACAATTCCATG
The DNA here is from genome assembly GCF_004010195.1 of Chiloscyllium plagiosum. Lineage (NCBI taxonomy): Eukaryota > Metazoa > Chordata > Chondrichthyes > Orectolobiformes > Hemiscylliidae > Chiloscyllium > Chiloscyllium plagiosum. The sequence goes on from NC_057738.1 coordinate 22,227,089, forward strand.
TGAATTGCAGTTTTGATCAGAAATGTCAACATTTATATTGTTTTAATTACTCCCCCTTCAATTGAAAATTCCCACAGTAAAACCCCCTTGAAACTCCACAGAAGTGTTATAACTTACAGATGCAGAAACACAACTTGAGTAAACAAACAGATAGCCACAAAAAATTTAAATTCACACACATCTTCTTTGGATGCTTTCCACAGAATCTCCATTGTAGTTAAGTTAGCCTACATGCTTTCAAAAGAAACAGTCTGATCCAAGGTTGCCATCTGAATGAAGGCAGTCTCTGTTTTCCAGAAGAATGCCCTGCTCTGTTGGAAGAACGGTCTATCAGAGTGCCACTGGGCTGGGAAAGTCTCAGTTGTGTCAGGTTTCTCGGAAGGTTTTTCACCACGAAGCCTAGTGAGATCTTTTATGATCCCTCAACAAACTCATCTCATTAACTACCTCTATGGCATCCCTCATGTCCGATTCTAATTTTACCATGCGCTATTTTCAGAACAACCTGCCATTTCGCAGATATCCACCAAATGGCAAACATCTCTGCCACCTGTGAAAGGTCACTGTGTACTGGGCCAAGCCATGGCATTCTGAAGTTGCCCTGTTCAGTGGTGGACATTCAATCTGAAGAAACTGGAGAAGGAGACAATGGCTCAGTGATTCCCCTACAGGAATCAGGAGGGCCCAGTGGAGGGGTAGTGCAGGGGAGAGATGTCGTCTTTCTGAAGGATCAGCGCAACAGACCATTATGACAGGCCCTGATAATCTAGTGCCAGGTACCCACCCGGTCAGTCCAGTCTCCATAGTGCAGAGGAGCAACCAACAGTTCTTGCAAGAAGATAATCACTTCCTTCGTTCTGCAAAGGTAAGTCACACATTCTTCTCTCTGCTACCTCACACTCTGTTATCTCACACTACCACTGCTCCTGCACACGTATCCTAACAAGGTTCGTGCTATATCATCCTTGCTATTGCATACAACATCCTCCCTCAATCTGTGTTCCTACCCCCCCCCCCACCCCCTCCATTAACCTCTCAAACCACTAATCCCCCATGGCCTCTGCACTAATAAGAGCAAGTGTCCAAAAGAAATTAACACTCAAACTAGACAAAACTAAGATACAAAGGGTTACTTCATCCGAAAAATTACATGTCTAAACCACATTTAAATCATAACCATGTCTATGAGTAAAGACGTTTACTTTTCTCAAAGTATTTTCACAGGATTAATCAATACTTCAAAGAGCAGGGATTGATCTGGGATAGTCAGCATTAATTTCCAAATGGAGGTCCTGTCTGACTAACTTTTGTGAAATGGTGGTGAAATATATTGATGAGGATAGTGCAGTTGATGTGGTTTACATTGACTTTATTAAGCCTTAACATAGAAGCTTGGTCCAAAAGCTAAGAACCCATGTGATCCAAGGCAAGTTGTCAAACTTGCTTTGCAATTAGGAAGCAAAGAGTGATGATACAGAATTGTTTTGTCATGTGACCAGTAGTGTACACCAGGATAGGTTCTGAGACTTTTGTTCTTTGTTATGTACATTAACAATTTAGATGTGAGTATAAAAACTAGCATTAGTATGTTTGCAGACGAAACAAAATCAGTGGTGTTGTCATTACTAAGGAGGTGACCAGTAGTGTACACCAGGATAGGTTCTGAGACTTTTGTTCTTTGTTATGCACATTAACAATTTAGATGTGAGTATAAAAACTAGCATTAATATGTTTACAGATGAAACAAAATCAGTGGTGTTGTCATTACTAAGGAGGATTGTCTCAGACTACGGACTGATACTGATCAACTGGTAAACTGGGCAGAGCTATGTCTATTTAATTCAGTTTCTGGTCAACGGAAACCCCTAGCGTTATCATCATATGGATTTCACTAATGGTGATATCATTTAGATGCCAAAATTCTCTTCCCCAAGATCTCAAAGATTCTCGTCTGTTGGAAATAGCAGTGGTCCATCACTTTTTTTTAGATTCAATTCCCTACAGTGTGGAAACAGGCCTTTTTAGCCCAACCAGTCCACACCAACCCTCCGAAGAGTAACCCACCCAGACCCATTCCCCCTAACTAATGCACCTAACTCTACATACAATTTAGCATGATCAAGTCACCTAACCTGCACATCTTTGGACTGTGGGTGGAAACCGGAGCATCCAGAGGAAACCCACGCAGACACAGGGAGAATGTGCAAACTCCACACAGACAGTCACCCGAGGCTGGAATTGAACCCAGGTCCCGTGAGGCAGCAGTGCTAACCACTGAGCCACCATGCCACACTTGTTAACTGAGACAAAATGTTGCCCAAATGTTGCTGCAAATTGATACGGTACCTGACACGTTATAAATACTACTGATCATTGTATGATCAGCCAACATCTCTGCTTCTGATTTCTTGATGGGGGAAGATCATTGAGGAAGGTTTGCAGATTTTGCAAAAGTAAGTGGGAAGCAAGTAGTGAGGATGACACAAGAAGTCAACAGAGGGGTATGGACAGGTTATGTGAGAAAGCCAAAATCTTTGCAGCTAGAATATAATGTGGGAAAATTAAGATTATACACATTTCCAGAAAGGATGGAAGTGCTGAGTATTGTTTAAATGGAGGAAATGAAAACAAGCTGACTGAGAGAAGAGGAAACAGACATCCTTGAGAGATACAGAAGGTTGTGCATGCAATTTGGAATTCTGAATCCTCTAAGGGCATATCAATCATAGAAACATGAAAACAGGGACAGGAGAGACCTTTTGGCCCTTTCAGACTGTTCTGACATTCAATGTGATCATGGTTTATCATCCAATTGAGTATCTTGTTCCTACTTTCACCCCTATCCTCTGATCGCTTTAGCTCTAATAACTAAATCTCCCTCTTGAAAATATTCCAATATTTGGCCTCAATGGCTTCCTATTGAGCAAGTCAAAAAGAAATAAGGAAATCAAAGAGAGGGCATGAAAAATATTAGCAAGCAAGACAAAGGAAAACTCAAACATCTTGTACCATTATATAAAAAGCAAAAGGATGGTTAATGAAAAAGTGGGACCTATCAGAGATGGAGAAGTGAACTTGCGTGAAAATGCAGAGGATATGGGAAGAATTTTAAATGAATTTTATGTCTCTGCATTCACAAAAAAAAAGGAAGATTTGGGTATAATAATCAAAGAGGAGCAATGTGAAACATTGAACAAAATAATCAACATAAGAGGTGAAATGTTAGAGGATTCCTTTAAAATAGCTAAGTCACCAGGGCCAGGTGGATTATTCCCTGGGATGGTGAAGGAGGTCAGAGAGGACACAGCAGATGCTGTGAGAATTATTTGCCAATCTTCACTAGACACAGATGAAATACCAAAGGACGGAAGACTGCACATGTGCTTCCGTTGCTTAAAAAGGGAACAGAGGAAATGCCAATCAATTATAGACTAAGTTAGTCTTACTTCAGTGGTGGGCAAATTGTGAGACTCAATCCTAAAAGTCGATGGGATAGGGATAATGAGTCAAATTGGACCCAAGCTGGCTTTGTAACAGATAACAAAGAGAAATAGTTGATGGCTATCCTTACAAATAGAAAACTCTTTCAAGTGATGTTCCACAGGGCTCGGTGTTGGGACCCCTGTTTTATTTCACACATTAATGATTTAGACTTGAATGTAGGGGGTACAAGTGGGAAATTTGCAAGTTAACGCAAATATTGGCCTTGTAGTGGATAGTTAGAGGATCTCTGACAGCCCCAAAATGATATAGATGCATTGGTGGAGTGGACAGTAAAGTGGCAGATGGAGTACAGGTTTGATAAGTATGAGGGAATGCATTCAGGGAGGTCAAACAATAAAAGGGATTACACAATGAACAGGAATATACTGAGTGGGGTAGATGAAGTAAGAGATCTGGGCATACAAGTGCACAGGTCCCTAAAGGGTGCAATACCGGTAGATAAGTCTTTAAAGCAGGCATATGGAATGCTCTCCTTAACGAGCAGAGGTGTAGAATACAAAAATAAGGATATAATGACAAAACTGTACAAGACATTGCTGAGGCCACAACTAGATTATTGTGTCACCACACTGCAGGAAGGATGTTATTGCTCTGGAGACAGTGTCGAGAAGATTTACCAGAATGTTGCCAGGACTGAAGAATTGTAGCTGTGAGGACAGATTGGCAAGTTGGGGTTGTTTTCCTTGGAACAGAGATGGTTGAGAGGTGATGTGATTGAGGGAGACAAAATTGTGAGAGGAAGAGATAGACAGAAGGAACCTGTTTCCCTTGGCAGAGAGTTCAAAAACCAGAAGTCATAGATTCAAGCTAAGTGGCAGATGGATTACAGTCACGGAATGATAGAGTTGTACAGCACGGAAACAGACCCTTTAGACCAATTCGTCCATACTGACCAGATACTCTTAGTTAATCGAGTCCCACTTGCCAGCATTTTGCCCATATCCATCATAAACCCTTCCTATTCATATACCCATCCAGATGCCTTTTAAATTGTTCCAGCCTCCAACACTTCCTCTGGCAGCTCATTCCATACACACACCGATCTCTGTGTGAAAAGGTTGCACCTTAGATCTCTTTTAAATCTTTTCCCTCTCACCTTAAACCTATGCCCTCTAGTTTTGGACTTGCCTACCCTGGGGAAAAGACCTTGGCTATTTACCCTATTCATTTACCTCATGATTTTATAAACTTTTATAAGGTCACCCCTCAACCTCTAACACTCCAAGGAAAATAGGCCCAGCCTGTTCAATCTCTCCCTATAGCTCAACCTCTCCAATCCTGGTAACATCCTTGTTAATCTTTCCTAATCCCTTTCAAGTTTCACAACATCCTTCCTATAGCTGGGAGATCAGAATTGCACACAGTATTCCAAAAATGGCCTAACCAATGTCCTGTACAGCTGCAACATGACCTCCCAAATCCTATAATCAATGCACTGACCAATAAAGGCAATCATACCAAACACCATCTTCACTGTCCTGTCGACCTGCGACTCCATTTCCAAGGAATTATGAACCTACACTCCAAGTTCTCTTTATTCAGCCACATTCCCCAGAAACTTACCAATAAATGTAACAGTCCTCATTTGACTTTCCAAAATGCGTGCCTCACATTTACCTAATTTAAACTCCATCTGCCAATCCTTGGCCCATTGCTCCATCTGATCAAGGTCCCACTGTACTTTGAGATAACCCTCTTCGCTGTCCACTATGCCTCCAATTTTGGCTTCATCTGCAAACTTACAAACTATACCACCTATGTTCACAACCAAATCATTTATATAAATGACGGATGCAGTGGACCCAGCACCGATCCTTGTGGCACCCCACTGGTCACAGGCCTCCAGTCTGAAAAACAACCCTCCACTACCATCCTCTGTCTTCTACTTTTGAGCCAGCTTTGTACCCAAATAGCTAGTTCTCCCTGTATTCCAGGTGATCTAACCTTGCTAACCAGTGTACTAGGAGGAACCTTGTGGAACGCCTTTCTGAAGTCCATATCCATCACTCTGTCCTCATCAACCTCCTTTGTTATTTCTTCAAAAAACTCAATTACGTTAGTGAGACATGATTTCCTACAAACAAAACCATTAGATGGGCCATGAGGAAAAATATTTTTATGTAGAGGGAGATGGGTGTCTGAAATTCACTGCCTGAATTGGTGATGTTGGCAGCAACACTAAACTCTTTTAAAAAGATCTGCACCTTAAGTGTTATTGACTGCAGGGCGATGAGCTATATGCAGAAAGACGGGATTAGAATGGTCATCCAGGTGTCTTTCGGTTGACATGGACAAGACGGGCCAAATGGCCCCCTTCTGTGCTGTGTCAATGTACACAGATAACCCTTGAATGGGGAAATGCACCCACTGAAGGCACGGAAAGTAAAGTCGCCACAACCCCAGAGGGTTGCTCTCTTTCAAGGGAGAGAAACGCAAAACTGGCGATGAGTTTAACCTGAAAGCAACCATACCCCTGGCAAGCAGCAAGTTAGAAAAAACATGGTCTTTGTGATAATTTCAGCAGGAACTGAACTCGCACCACCAATCATTCTGCATTATAAGCCAACCAGCCAGCCAATTGTGCTAACTGATCTCACATGGAAACTAATTCAGTACAAATGGTAATGATATATAAAAACTATTTCTTCAATAGCACCGAAGCCAGAATTTGTAACAAACATCAGTGATAAAATCAAGATGAAACAGCAGGAAACCCAATTTCATTTTGATAACACTGCAAAAGAGTTGAATATTGAGAGCTAATCATCGTATAAAACTTGAATACGTTAAACAAAAGCCAGCCTACATGGCAACGTAGGACATGTGTAGAGCATTTATCACCTTGAATAGATGCAGTGGAAGTGAATGACTAGAACTTCCTTGGGAAGTTCAACCCACATGCAAGCCACCCTCTGAGTAAAACAAAAATTGCCCCCATGTCTTTTTTAAGTCACTATATGTAGGTGTACATTAACGCACACGTTTTATGAAAGTGACATTGATTGAAAGTAACAATGGTTTCACAAACTATATTTTCATCTGATTTACATGTAAGTGTTAACCTAAAGTTACAATGAATGCTTTTAACTGTTTTAAGTGTTAGCAAAGATTTAATCAAATCTTTGGTATAAATAAACAGTGGTTTATTTACTCAATTATGAGTTTCCTTTCTCCTCTCTTAAGGTATGTCTCCTTAAAAACATTATGAAACAAACCTATTGTTATATATTGTTACAAAGACTTTTGTCGATTAAAAGAAAGATTAAACCTCAAAAGCAAGGTTTCATTTTGGTTATTCATCTTCTTAGTCTTTAAGTGTTAACTGTTTTATTTATCTTCACTTAAAGATTCTGTTCTTCCTCCTTTGCAACAATGAATGAATAAAAAAGTTATTTTTGCTTAAGCTTTCCGACAAGAAGCAAAATTTGCTTAATGAGAACATGTGTTTTTTTCCTTTATCCAATTCTTTTCCTTTTTTCTACTCTGTGCCAGAAAAAATTGTAGAACAACTCCCAATGCCAAGAGGATGATTTATTGAGTTAACTGGTCTCTGAATAATTCAACAATTAAATATTTTACACGGCAAGATAAAGCATTAGCTGTGTCCCTGGAAACACTTTCAACACAAATTTTAGCTGATCAGCTCATGAATCTATATTAAAGCACAGTTTTTAGAAGAAACCAGGGCTCAGCAAATAGAAACAAGTGTAGGCCATTTGGCCCTTCAAGCCTGCCCTATCATTGAAAATGGTCATGACTGATCATCCAAATCAATCCTCTGTTCATGCTTTCACCCCACACCATTTGACCCCTTCAGCCCGAAGAACAATACCTATCACTGTGATCATTTTAACAATTTTAAAGTGCGGCATATACTTTTATATTCTTGGGCCACAAAGCCAGCAATATTATGGCTTAGGAAAGAAACTCCTAGCTTGAAGTACTGAAGAAATTATCTAAAACTTTAATCGACCATGATCAATTTACATATTAGACTGTGGCTCAGTGGTTAGCACTGCTGCCTCGCAGCACCAGGGACCTGGGTTCAATTCGAGCCTGTCTATGTGGAGTTTGCACACTCTCCCCGTGTCTGCATGGGTTTCTGCTGGGTGCTTCGGTTTTCTTTCCACAGTCCAAAGATGTGCAGATTAGGTGAATTGGCCATGGTAAATTGCCCATAGTGTACAGGGATGTGTAGGTTAGGTGCATTAGTCGGGGTAAATGTGGAGTAATAGGGTAGGGAAATGGGTCAGTCAGGACTTGTTGGTCATTGTATAGATTCTATGAAAGTCAAGTCCTCTCCACGACCATAGCACTTTCCATTAGTAGTCCAAGATTTCCAAATTGGGTGGCAAGTTGGGCCCAGGTGCACATGCATTGCCTCACTTTTTAATGAGTCAGGAGTAAAGGTCCTGGCTTCATTTCCCCAGAGGAACATTGGGTTAGCACTCCAACACAGGTTAACCCGAAAAGAACAATGCTGTGATTGACTAGCAAACAGCCTGCTAACTAAAGAGTTGAAATTTTGTAGGTTTTTGTATCACTCCAGAATACAATCTAGGTTGACAATTCAGTGCAGTGTTGAAGAAGCTCTCTGAAGTGCTACCCTCAGGAAAAGACATTAAGCCAAAGTTTTATGCCTTGGCCTTTCAGCTTCGCGATTAGGATTGCTCAGCTCCCATTTTTTCCTTTGCTCTGCATTGTCTCACCCTCTGCAGAGGTGAATAACCTCGTGTTTGACACTGCACCATTGGTCCTTGACCAATTACTTGCATTGTGGATTTGCACATTATGAATGACAAAGAGCAGAATTGTTATGTTAGAAGCATCACCCTTGTCTGTCACATGCTTTGGCCTCCCATGAAATCTACTATTAAGGCTACTAATGCATTTATCCGCTGTCCTTTGTGCCCATTTGCAAAAATGTATTACTTCAGAAGACAATAAAAGAGCATTTGTGAGCATGCAACTGTGCCTTTTACCCTTCCTTCATGCCCTACAGACCTGAAGAAGAATCTGAGGAACATATAATTAAACAATGGGGCCAGTTGCTGTTTTTGTCTCAGGCATGTGCATATTTAAAGAGGTGTAATGAGATATGATGGGCAAGGCAAGGCAGAAGAATCAAAAGGAGAGGAGCAAATTGAAGGAGAAGTTAAAGAGAGAATGAGGTCATTGAAAAATTGCAGCAAATAATGGACAAAGTTTTGGTAGAGTAGAGGTGGACAGAAATATTGTGGCCTTTATGCAGAATTTAAAGAGAGAATGAGGTCATTGAAAAATTGCAGCAAATAATGGGACAAAGTTTTGGTAGAGTAGAGGTGGACAGAAATATTGTGGCCTTTATGCAGAGTCTCTAGTAATTGCTCAGGAGCACTCTTTGATAGCCAATGTACTTTCTGCACCGTCAGCTTCACCAATGAAAACTTGTACACTAGACCCCTTTGCCACATGATTGCACATGTCTCCAATGCACATCCCATGCCCCGTTGCACTGCTAGTTAAATACCACCCTTGCCATCTAAGGGAGATAAGGAATATGTAGATCAGCCTGGAAGGTGAAGCTAAGGTTGAAGATCAGGTATGATATTGTTGAATTGTGCAGGAAGCCCAATGGTCCGTTTAGCTTACTCTCACAGTTTTACATCATGTTCTTATGTTCTTGTAGCATAATAGTTATCTCCAGCATGGCTGTTACATGTGAACACATGAAACAGGAGCAGAAGTAGACCATTTGACCCATCAAGCTTGTTTCACCGTTCAAGAAGATCGTGTCTGATCATGTTTCAAATTCCACATTCCCCTCTAAAACCAATAACCTTCAATTCACCTGTTCAATCCAAAACTGCCTTATAAATATTCATTGACTCACCTTCTGATGCAGAGAATTGTACAATCATCAGAGAGAAAACACTTCTCATTTGCCCTGCAAGTGAGACCCCTAATTTTAAAACCATATCCTTAATTCTAGACTGGCTTACATGATGAAACATATTTTCCACATCCACCTTGTCAATACCGCTCAGGATGTCGTATCCTTCAGTCAAGACAATCTTCATTTTTCTGAACTTCAGGAGAACTATGTCTATTCTCCAACCAATCCTTCCAAGACAACATAATCATTCTAGGTAACAATCTAGTAAACCTCCTCTCAATCATCTCAAATGGATTTACAATCTTCCTTAAATATAAAGACCAAAACTACACACTCTATCCTAGATGTGATCTAATCAATTCCTCATGCGACTGAAGCATAACATCTGTACTTCTGTGTTCAATTTCTTTTGTAATAAAGGATAAAACCCAACAGCCTTCTTGATTCTTATTTTGTGACAAATGCCAACATGAAATGCTTGAAATACTGACATTGGCTCAGTGGTAACTGTTCACTGGATTTCTTTTGAAATCATCGCTGAATGTCAATTACAGATAAATGATAATTTTTTAAATTTCACAGCAATGAGCCAAACTCCCATGAAACTATCAGAGAGTTCTAGAGGAGCTGTTGATCTTGTCATCATGCTTGATGTTATATATTTGTCCTTCATTAAAGCTTTCAATAACTTGCTGCCCAAGTATTAACAATTGGTCAGAGCCAGTAATGGAATAGAATTAGAAAATGCAGTCTTTTCATGAAATCCATAATTATTTGGTCCAAACTCCAAATTAGCAGAAACAAATTGTATTATCTGAAAAGACCTCAATCATCTTGATTTTGAAACAAAACCCTGATCGTGTTTTATTGTGTGTTGTGCGTCAAGAACCCCAAGTCTTTCAATCTGTTTTGAAATTACAGTCTCCATTTCAATACACACAGGTCCTGCCTTTTTACAATTTTCTGAAGCCAATAGATGCAGTCCAGAAACCATGCAAGCAGCATTGGAATGAATCTCCACAAAGTCTATGAGTTACCTTCATGGCAATAGTTGTAGGCAAATAAAAGGACATTAAAGATCCCAGAGGTCCTTTTACAAGCTACTGAGAGACAGTGTGTTGCAGCAAACAGGCAAGGGTCGAACAGGAACAAGTAGATGGGTAAGAGGCAAGGATGGTCAGTAGAAACACGGGGAGCTAGGGCAATAGGCAGGTGCATGAGGAGAGAGGGTGGCTGGTCGGTAAGGTGGGGTGAAGGGTAGTAGGTGGTTGAGAAGCAAAGGTAGTAGCTACTTAGTCAAGCACTTGGCTGCCAGCATCATGAGAGGCTATGATTCAGGAGGTCAAGGGAATTGGGTGGAAAGCAGGAAGGGGGAGGATGCCAGATGTGTGCTAAGATGCTCAGGTGAGTGAGGTTTAAAGGGTGGGTAAGCAGGTAAGGGTGGAAAGTAAGTGGATGTGATGGTAGACAGGTGGGTGGATGAGGGGTTTGGATGGTAGTTAGATGCAGATAGGTAGCAGGTATGTAATTGGGACGCGTGCCAGGTGGGGGAGAAGGTAGTGTTGTAGGTAAGTGGATGAGTAGAGTGACAGTTGGGCAGATGAGGGCCAGGATGGGAGGTGGGTGAAGGGATAGAATGCCAGGTAGATAAAAGTGGGAAGGGGTTAGTGTCAGAACAGTATAAGTAGGTGGTAGATGGGTAATGGATAGATTGGTGATGTGGCTATGTGGATATAGTCATTGTCTGAGGTGGGCAGGTTAGTTCTATGGGAAAGAACCATCACATGTCTAGGGTGGCCAGGTATTGGGGAGGGTCTATGTTTGAGGTAGGGCCAGCAGTCAGCTCAGGGTGGGGAGCAGAGGGAGTTTGGTGTCATTGGAGAGTTCAGTGTGGCAAGGCATTGGTTCCATGAGGTGGATGCACTTGGGTGTTCTTGGGAGTGTGAGTGACAGGGATGTTAATTTTATCGTTACCCATGGATTAGATTAGATTAGATTACATACAGTGTGGAAACAGGCCCTTCGGCCCAACAAGTCCACACCGCCCCGCCGAAGCGCAACCCACCCATACCCCTACATTTACCCCTTACCTAACACTACGGGCAATTTAGCATAGCCAATTCGCCTGACCTGCACATCTTTTGGACTGTGGGAGGAAACCGGAGCACCCGGAGGAAACCCACGCAGACACGGGGAGAATGTGCAAACTCCACACAGTCAGTCGCCTGAGCCGGGAATTGAACCCGGGTCTCTGGCGCTGTGAGGCAGCAGTGCTAACCACTGTGCCACCGTGCCGCCCACTGTGCCACCGTGCCGCCCACTGTGCCACCGTGCACAGTAACATTGTGCACATTGTTAATCCCTGTAACATTGCTTCCGTAACTAACCAGGTAAGTAACTTAGAATTCTGAGGTCTCCGAATTCAATTCACCATTAGAGATGTTTTGGAAGTCAGGTAATTGTCCATATCCAGTTTAAATTTCCTCAGCAATTATCAAGTGGGTTTCAATATCAGTCTTTAACTATCTGAAGATGAGAAGATTTGGGCCAAGGTCACTTGCCCTTTATCTTAAATAATACTGCACTGAGGGTTCTCACTATCTCTGTGGAGAGAGCTTCACTTCTCGTGAATTGTGTTTAATCATTGTCTTCTTGGAGATTTCTACAGTGATAACATTGATTATTCAAGCAGCCAATCACATTAAAGAGCTCTCACAGGCAGCCAACAATGAACTGAAGAGCACTAAAAGCCAAAGATGTAAAGAAAATTACAATGGAAAAAGCACATATTGGAGCGCATAAATCAGGTTAAATGAATCTGAAATATTATGAACAATATTTCAAAAGTTTTAATTGTTTACAAACTTATTGTAAAAGTTAGTAATTAATCAAAATAAGCTATTTAACAACAGTACACATATAGAACATTGTTTTTTTTTCAACCTGATTAGTAGTTGTTACTCAGCTTGCCATTAAAATAGCATTGTATTTTTTTAAGAGTGATAAAGGGACTGAACAGTGGATGTTCACACCAAGTTCAATTTTGTTTATTGATGTTTCTTAGACTGCTGAATGGCATTAGACAGATTAATGGGCTGACTGCCTTGAACATTTATCACCTTTAAGACTTAAGTGCTGAAGGCTGTGGTTTCTTGTGGCTATGGAAACCTGGCAGAGGTGGGAAAGTGAAATGCAGCTGCTCACTGCCTTTCCAGCATTTCTCAGGGGTTAAGGACAGGCAGCCACCTTCAGGATCCAACACAAATCTGCAACAATTGGTACACCTTTCTTTTGAACACCACCCTCAATATTCCCCCACCCTAATACCAAGACTTTCCATCATCCAGAGAAAGTATATTCCTGTCAGGGTGAAAGGGAAGTCTGGTAGGTATAGGGAATGCTGGATGACTAAAGAAATTGAGGGTTTGGTTAAGAAAAAGAAGGAAACATATGTAAGGTATAGATCGAGTGAATCCTTAGAAGAGTATGCAGGAAGTAGTTGTATACTTAAGAGGGAAATCAGGAGGGCAAAACGGGGACATGAGATAGCTTTGGCTAATAGAATTAAGGAGAATCCAAAGGGTTTTTACAAATACATTAAGGACAAAAGGGTAACTAGGGAGAAAATAGGGCCCCTCAAAGATCAGCAAGGCAGCCTTTGTGTGGAGCCGCAGAAAATTGGGGAGATACTAAATGAGTATGTTGCATCAGTAGTTACTGTGGAAAAGGAAATGGAAGATATAGACTGTAGGGAAATAGATGGTGACATGTTGTAAAATGTCCATATTACAGAGGAGGAAGTGCTGGATGACTTGAAACGCATAAAGGTGGATAAATCCCCAGGACCTGATCAGATGTACCCTAGAACTCTGTGGGAAGCTACAGAAGTGATTGCTGGGCCTCTTGCTGAGATATTTGTATCATCGATAGTCATAGGTGAGGTGCCGGAAGACTGGAGGTTGACAAAAGTGGTGCCACTATTTAAGAAGGGCAGTAAGGACAAGCCAGAAACTATAGACCAGTGAGCCTGACCTCGGTGCTGGGCAGGATGTACATGTATTTGGAGAGGCAAGGGCTGATGAGGGATTGTCAACATGGGTTTGTGCACAGGAAATCATGTCTTACAAACTTGATTGAGTTTTTTGAGGACGTAACAAAGACGATTGATGAGGGCAGAGCAGTAGATGTGATCTATATGGACTTCAGTAAGGCGTTCAACAAGGTTCCCCATGGGAGACTGATTAGCAAGGTTAGATCTCACGGAACACAGGGAGAACTAGCCATTTGGATACAGAACTGGCTCAAAGGTAGAAGAAAGAGGGTGGTGGTGGAGGGTTGTTTTTTAGACTGGAAGCCTGTGACCAGTGGAGTGCCACAAGGATCAATGCGAGGTCCTCTACATTTTGTCATTTATATAATGATTTGGATGTGAGCATAAGAGGTACAGTTAGTAAGTTTGCAGATGACACCAAAATTGGAGGTGTAGTGGACAGCAAAGAGGGTTACCTCAGATTACAACAGGATCTGGACCAGATGGGCCAATGGGCTGAGAAGTGGCAGATGGAGTTTAATTCACATAAATACGAGGTGCTGTACTTTGGCAAAGCAAATCTTAGCAGGACTTACACACTTAATGGTAAGGTCCGAGGGAGCATTGCTGAACAAAGAGACCTTGGAGTGCAGTTCATAGCTCCTTGAAAGTGGAGTTGCAGGTAGATAGGATAGTGAAGAAGGCATTTGGTATGCTTTCCTGTATTGGGTAGAGTATTGAGTACAGGAGTTGGGAGATCAATTTGCAGCTGTACAGGACATTGGTTAGGCCACTGTTGGAATATTGCATGCAATTCTGGTC
>NC_057738.1:22241433-22296620 GCF_004010195.1 Chiloscyllium plagiosum
ATGGAATGAGCTGCCAGAGGAAGTGGTGGAGACTGGTACAATTGCAACATTTAAGAGGCATTTGGATGGGTATATGAATAGGAAGGGTTTGGAGGGATATGAGCCGGTGCTGGCAGGTGGGACTAGATTGGGTTGGGATATCTGGTCATCATGGATGGGTTGAACCAAAGGGTCTGTTTCCATGCTGTACATCTCTATGTCTCTATGACTCTATAACTCCTACTTCTGCATCCTGATCTTATGGTTTCCTCCACCTGGCCCCTGCACTTCCCTGATCTGCTCCAACCTCTGACACCTCCTAAATTACTTCCATGGTCTTCTGCTTACATCTTCATTTGAGTCAGTCAACCTTGGCCTTGCCTCAGCCTCTCACTTACCTCACCTCCCCTCTGGCTGCTACCTTGAGGCTTCTCCAACAAGCAGCTAGCAAATCTCTCAGTCAGATTGTTACATTCAAGTGGACCGTGCGTGTTATTTTCATTTCCAGACTTTACAGTCCCTTCAACCACCACAAACTCACTGAGTCCAGCATGTCAATATCTGGCAAAATGGACGGGACAGACTTCGAAGAGTCAAAGCAGCTAGCATTGATTCGTTCAAGTTCAAATGAGTGTAACATATGTGTAGCTGTGGTATTACATTTTGGAAAGAATACTGTATCTGTCATTAAAATAGACTCATAGACAAACATCTCATAGAAGCTGAAAATGTGTTGCTGGAACAGCGCAGCAGGTCAGGTAGCATCCAGGGAACAGGGATTCTGCCTGACCTGCTGCGCTGTTCCAGCAACACATTTTCAGCTCTGATCTCCAGCATCTGCAGACCTCACTTTCTCCTCCATCTCATAGAAGCTACATGATTTCCCTATTCAAATGTTTCTAGAGCCAGACTGCACCAGTTTCGAGATGGATCATAACAGACTTCAAGAAATTCAATTACTATTTTCAAGGGTAAATGGAGCGTCATTGCTAATGGTTTCAGACTAAAATTTGAGGGAATGAAAAATTCAAATTAATGGCTAAGACAGTTCAAAGACCGATACGTTGGACAGAATATAATGGACGGATGTATTCTCCAGATCTGAATTAACTCAATATTTAATATGGAAACACATTTTGGGAGTTTGTCTTAGAAGCCATTTTTTAAACTTTGAACTGCTAGTAAGTTTGCTGGAGGCTGCTATTAGCCTTTCAGTGGAGAAATCTCCTGAGAATCTGTAAAAGCAGCTGCAATCACCACTCTCAACTGAACTAATCGTGAACAGGATGAAAGAATTGCTGTTTCTCTGACACCAGGGAGTTACAGAGCAGCGTTCCCAGAAAAACACAGCAACAAAATGTCATAAATGAACCGTTTTATCTTGTTTAAAAGCATGATACTCTGTTGCTGGTTGCTTTTAAAGTGAAGCACTTGATAAAATAGGGTCTAAATATGAAGTTATTCAAACTCCTAGTTCATGGACCACTGAGGATATGCCAGATTGTGACACAAATTGTTTTCTGCAAAGCAACTATCAGAATAGACCAGTAATTTGATCCATAGTATCTAATAGGTGTATTTTAATTGGGATGAAGAAGTAAACTTCAGATTTGGGACAAATGGCACCTTCCTTTTGACAAAAGTGCCAATTGCTTCAAATTTTTCAGAGGGTTTATTTGCCACAAGTCTTAGAGAGTTTACCAAACTTATCGCATTAACTACTCATATGGCATCGCTCTCAGCCAATTCTAGACCCTCAAAAAACTTCAGCTTTTATCAGGACGGCGCATTAAGAACAAATCAAATCATGTAATTACTGCAACACTGCACTGCTAATAGTCGCTGGCTTAGTGATTTACATGACCTGACGCCTCTTGAAAGATTGCCAGTTCACAAATTGATTAATCTGTTTTTTCCTCTGTAAACAACATTGGGTGAGTGTGTCTGACAGTTTAACATTAGGACACAACATTTCTAGGTCAATAAAAGGGCTTTTTTTGTTCTTTACTATATAATCTGGTCAGGGTGAGGTTCAGATGCAGCCACCACTTCTTGCTACAATGTTGAGTATGAATTCTCTAAGTACCTCAGTTGGGAAGAGGCATAGCACATCATACCATATAACACCCCCCCTCTGAAAGACAGTGTGAGTATATATTCAGAGAGAAAATTCAGACCATGAAGCAACAGAAAGAATTCCTTCCATTTATTTTAACCTTTTCACAACCTCAAAAAGTGAGGCATATGAAGTACAGTCATTGCCATGATGTGGGAAGAAACAAAAGAAAAAGCCAACACTTCTTTCCCCATGCCCCATGTGAGAGTGGGTTGAGAAATAGGGGGTTATTTTCCTACTTCTGCTGTTTTTTTCCATTTTGGCAGGGAAGGTTAGTAGCTTGTCCACTTAGATCAAATGGAACCTTTGTGTGACAATTAACTGTTGCCTGAGGGCCTCTCCTTGCCTCTTCTGTTATTTTACCAGTGGCTGGGAAACCATTTTGAAGGCTGCCCAATAAAAGCTGGTTGCCTCCCCTACAGCTCAGTAGCAGCGCCTTCCTCAATGTATAGGGCAGCACGGTGGCTCAGTGGTTAGCAATGATACCTCACAGCGCCAGGGACCTGGGTTTGATTCCAGCCTCGGGTGACTGTCTCCCCAGTGTCTGTGTGGGTTTCCTCCAGGTACTCTGGTTTCCTCCCACAGTCTAAAGATGTGCAGATCAAGCGAATTGGCCGTGCTAAATTTCCCACAGTGTTCAGGGATGTGTAGGTTAGATGCATTAATTAGAGGAAAATGTAGAGTAATAGGGTAGGAAAATGGGTCTAGGTGGGATAGTCTTCGGAGGGTCAGTGTGGACTTGTTGGGCCAAATGGCCTTTTTCCATACTGTGGGAATTCTATGATAGTATAGCGCATGGACTACAGAGGGTTTCCATTAGAAGACACTCTGCCCCTTCATTGGACTGGCTGCTTATAATCCCAACAATCTGAACTCACTTACCTCTGTTTGTCACAGGTTAAATCAGTGAGCACTGCTCCAGTAGTTAAGCTGAAGAATATAGTATTTATAGTATTGTTAGATTCATACTGTTCATTTAGAGAGCCTGTTAGGATAGTAAGACAGACTTTACTGCAGGCTTCTGACAATAAGGTGTAAAAAAGAGGGAAACATCATTTGACATTTCATCACTTTCTATGGTTATGTACATATTATCTGGTTGGCATATTACACATTTAGAACTAACCTTTTACTACATGCCACCATCTTCCCAACCACTACCACCAAGCACATCTCTGATTTCCATTTCACATTATCAGTTCAAATAAACCACACAATGTTACCTGTGGTATGTTTAGTCCAAAATCTTGTTTTGTTCTTATCAGTTCTGTTGTCATTCAATGTGATGAGTCACTGGAAGACTGAGGTACAAGTTATGATTGTTTATTCATTTATACACAGGGATAATCAGTCTTGAATATTCTAAGAGTAAACGCTGACAAAAATGCACAAAGTTCTCATCTCTTGTACACCTTAAATCACTCATTCAATTTCTTATCTTGTCAATTTACAACTGTATGTTAACCAAATATCACTTATTTCCCATAGTGCATACATCAGGCCTTGTTCATCTCCATCCATGGCATCCCTTTATCCTGCAGATAACAGTTGACTTAGTGGCTCACTGTCACAGCTAGGTAGAGTAAAATCTTTCTGTCTTGGTGTTGTCAACTCCCATATGAGCTCATCATGTTCTAAGGACATGGAAAATCCTTGACTGTTTTTGTCTTTTGTTGATAAACTCTGACACCAGATAGGTCTGCAATGTGTTGTAGGAGCAGTTGGCAATGACAATTCATGCATGTATTTCAGTAGCAACCCTATAGACAACACAGTGAACTTGCACTCCAGTGTCATGTTCAGTCTGAATGGATCCATGCATCAGGTTATCACCCATGTGACATATGACTCCATGCAGTCTTTCCAAGGTGTTTGACATTGTCCTTTGGATGGTTTCCAGCACTGATGTGATGCTGTGTTGTAGTGTATGAAAGGTGAAATGGTGAAGTAAGGTTTGTGAGCAACTTTGACTCTGTAAAGTGTCATAAGCACGATCTGCATGTAGCTTTGTGGGGGGAGTTGGAGCTCTTCCAAATTCAGAACTTCAACTAAGCTTTTGCCCACATGTGACTTAGGGACAACTTTTTATTCAACTGCTTTGTTTAGCAATGTATTGTTATTCCATTTCTACCAGATCCAATTGTGTTTGGGGATGGACACCATCTTGTTGTTGGTTTTGTCACAGATAAAATCCTCTTACATAAAATGACTTTCCTGCTTTACCTTCAGCAAGACGGGATGAGGAACTTTTCCATGTAAGCAGACTAATCGGATTAAACTTTCCCATTTTGCGGCAAAGTGTTTATCGAGTGAGATTCGTGGCACCCAGTCGGCCATGGCCCATGTCATCATTTCTCCGTTATCTGCTGATCATCTCAATAATTATGGAACTGGTCTTAACATCACTTGGTTGGTGGAATGGTGCAGCAGGAGAGACAGAAGTGCTTACTGCTACTGAGACTTGATGGCATTCATCCTGCTTGTACCATATTTAAATTCTAGCTCCGTGGCACTTCAGATGCTGAAAGCCAGGAACTGGCTTCCACAGTCTTGTGCTCCACCATTGTAAACAAGAGAGGCAAGTTAGCTCTTTGGCTCACACAAAACCAACTGTGGCTAAACCCCTGAACCAGAATCAGATGGGTCCTTGACTGACTGTGTGGCCATATCCCCTCACTGGCCCCAGTAAGGACTACTCATCTTTGCCTTCCACACAGTTTGCTTTAGGTAATATGTTTGCCCTGTAAGCTGCTGGCACATTTTGTAAATTTGGCTACCAGAGGTTGGTGGTCTCCAAGTAAGAGCAAAATGAGTGAGCAATAAGAAAGAAATGTAGTTAAGAGCCAAATGTTGCATGCTGTGTGGATACAAGTGTCTGTCCATGCACATGACCTTGCTGAAGCTTGCAAGATGCACGAGGCATTGAACTCTGAAATGAAATCCTAATGTGATGTGTGAGTTGATCTGAAAGCAGGCATCCTGGTGATTTACTGTTGGGTGAAGAGTGGAAGAGGATGCTGTCTTTGGGGCATACATTTTTTAAAGACAGGGTTAGATGAAGTTTCAGAGAACCATCACTCTAACTTTCATGTCAGGAAATGGCACCCTCTAGTTTCTCACAAAAATGAGGAGAATTGGCAGTTCCATAGAGATGAGGTGAGTTTAACTAACAATCAGATGCAACGACAGGGAACTAAAACAATTGACACTCATCAGTCAGATTCTGATCTCGAGGAGAAATCCAGGCATTTTTTTCTTGACTTTGAAATCTGATTTTTCCATGTGCCATGTATTTTCCCAACAAGATTCTCATTGGTCACCTGCTCAAGAAAGTGAAAAATTATTTCCGCTTTCTTTGTTTCAGGATGTAGAGTGATGTGATATGTTGTTTTCAGTCTTCCCAGTCTTGTGAATAACTACTGAAATTCAGCTTTGAAGTTTTTATGTTATACTCTGCAAATCAGATGCAACTCATGCTGCTTAAGAGTGAAAAACCCTACTTCACTTGAAATGATTTTCCTCCCTTATTTTGAAGGGTTTCCTTCAGTTATCCTATGCATTTAAGTACCGTATCTCCCAGTCCGTATTGTCCCTTGCATAATAGTGGCAGAGACGAGTTTTGAGAAGATTTATAGCTCAGGTTGAGGTTCTGGATGTAGGTTTATTGCTGAGCTGGAAGGTTCATTTTCAGACATTTTGTCACCATACTAGGTAACATCTTCAGGGAGTCTCCGAAAGAAGCACTGCTGATGTTTCCTGCTTTCTATTTAGGAACCCAAGGAAACCCAAGCAAATAAATAGAAAGCAGGAAACACCAGCAGTGCTTCATCCAGAGGCTCACTGAAGACATTACCTAGTATGTTGATGAAACGTTTGAAAATGAACCTTCCAGCTCAGCGAGCAAACCTACATCCAGTGGCAGAGACATTGCTTCAACTACAGTTCAGCATCAGACATGGGCAAAGCTGCTTCTCCTGAGCACCAGCACACTAGTAGCTTCTGCTTGCTTCCTGTATCTTCCCAAAGAAAGTCATCTCAATCTCCTTGATTTAATTACCTTGTGAATCTTGCCACTATTTGAAGGCTTTGCTTTGTGCATGTTCTTGTTATGGCACATCGCCTGAAAATGGTCCTTCTTCCTGCCGAAAGGAGTTCAGTTTCTGTGACAAAGTTAGTTTTATACCCCGGCTACATTAAGTACATATACCGCTGTTTCTTCCCCTGTACGGTTAGCTGGGACTGTTGATGGGTGTTATTCCTTTCTATTCTGCTTTAATTCCCTGATTGTAAATTTAACATATGCTGCAGGGCCAGCTGCGTTTGTGACATGGTACCCCTATCATCATGAACCATTGTTACTTTTGCTTCCTGACCTCAGCTTGTGTGCTCAGTTGGATTACGTCTTCTTAAAATTTGGTCATCTCTCAACTACACTAGGCAAAACTTCATTCAACATCCACTCTGACAATTCAATTTCTAATTAGTTCGTGTTTTAAATTTCCATATTCATAGTTCATTGCAAGTCTGTACTGATCAGTTATCAGTACATCATTATTGGGTGTGCT
This sequence comes from Chiloscyllium plagiosum, assembly GCF_004010195.1. Classification (NCBI taxonomy): domain Eukaryota; kingdom Metazoa; phylum Chordata; class Chondrichthyes; order Orectolobiformes; family Hemiscylliidae; genus Chiloscyllium; species Chiloscyllium plagiosum. Next base: position 22,248,094 of record NC_057738.1, read on the forward strand.
TGTTAAATATGGCCCATTCAAAACATGAGATTGTTTCTTAGAATCAAGAGGGCATCAGGCCTGATCATATATGACTTTCCTCATCAATTCCCAGCCTGATGAGGATATGATCTGCACACCCAGTTATTTCACCTCCTCAGTGAAGTCCACATGGTGAAATACGTGGCAAATCTTCAGGGTCATTTCAGCTGTGTTTCTGTAAAATATTGTTACAGAAGGGCAGGTTAGGATATGTGGCAAAATAAACAACCCTTACCTAAATAGACAGGCTGTAAGGAACATAATGGATGAGTTGTGTGTGCAAATTCAATGTGGAGGATGTCATGGGATAGCCATTACTGAGAAATAAAGAATGTTAGAAAGTAAGAAAGAGAAGTGGGAGTCAGACAAATACCCCCATGAACCTGCTTCACCATTCAATAAGCTCATGGCTAATGTGATCATGTCATCAGCTCCACACTCCTATCTGTTCTGTATAACTTTTGACTTCCCCTTCTGTCAATATACTATAACAGTACAAATATAGTCAATGATAGAGTCCACAGCTTTCTTGGGTGGAGAATTCAAGATATTAATGACCCACTGAGAGAAGAAATTTCTCCTTGTTTGTGTGTCTCTCTCTTCATAAAAGTGATAGTTGTTTTATGCTGAAGGTCTCCCTCCCCGCCTTCACAGATTTATTCACAATCTACTATGTCAAGATCCCAACATGTTTATAAAGTCTACCAACTAAATATAGCTTGTTAGAATCTTTCCCCTCTACCATTTTTCTTACGTTTCCTAGGAAACGTAAGAAAAATGGTAGAGGGGAAAGATTCATCTGAGGAATCAAGACTAAAATCGCAATGGTAAAAGGACATCATTAGAGTTAAATACGCAGTGTCACCTTTATTGTTGGACTTAATAAATGGAGAAGGAGAGAAGACAGTAGTGAGAATTGTGCACTGCTATCTTGGTAGGAAGTGTGAAGTGGCAGGTTGGATAAATGCTGAAAATAGACAAGCATGTAATAAGGTGTATAGTTTTATTGGGAGGTTATAGCTTACATATCAATTTCAATTAGCAGACTAGTAAATGGCCAAATTCTTGTGAATTCTAAAGTATGTCAGTAACACTTTTATGTCACCTGGATTAGTGCCATCGTGACAGAGTGAAGGAATAGCCAGCAGTGCCTTAAGAAGGTCAATGACCTTCTCCGCTCATCAAATTCTCTCTCTCTCTCTTTATCTACTATTGCACCCAGCTCTCAGCAAGGCTCATGTTCTGCCACTCTCACTGGTGCATCTTCCCATGCTCTGACCCACACTGAACCTGCCATGCCCAAACTGTGCATGATACCCCCTCAGAATACCTCACTACCTTTCACCCACGTGCACCGACACTAACAGCCATGCAATACTTTCATCTCACTAAATCCCTCTCTTTTTCTCACTTCAGGAAACAGCCAACAAAAGAGTGTAATGGACCCAGGTGCATGGAGGGGAATTGATATTCGACACTTCAGCCTCTACGAGGAGAAAGTCATAGCTCTCTGGTAGGGGATTGAGACCATTCCTATGGCAATGCCAAGAAATTCATGTTCCACCAACCACTTAATTATCATGCTCCACTCCACTGGAACTGTCAGAGTAACCAGCTGCCAGTTTCATTCATTGAATGTCACTTCAAACCAGAATCATGGTGGTGCACTGTTGGAAGAATCCACTGTGCCTGCACCAGCTTATTTAATGCGCATACCAACCTAAAGCCAATCTCCTGCCTTTTCCCCATTCCCTTATACATTATTATTATTATCAAATAATCATCCAATGTCCTCTTGAATGCCTCAATCAACTTCTCTCTGTCACATTTCCAGGAGATAGCTCACAGCCAGGTATATCTCTGACTTCCATGTCAAGAGGTTTCAATGTCTAGCTCATTTGGACCATTCGATAAGATATGAAGCTGCATGTTAATGAGGCAAGTTGTGGCATTAACAAGGTGTTCAATGAGCTATAATCTCCTTAAATTGGCAATTTGTCATTGCCTAGTGAGAAACCTGCCTTTAACACCTGGCAAAAAGCATAAAAGATGGAGCAAGATACTCTCAGTATCGAGACAGGCCTCACTGGACTTCTGATCCAATTCTGCCACAATTCTCACTGTTGCCTTCATTGGTCAGACCCTTATGACATATTTCTTAGCCCTTTCTATTCTGCTTGCGGGACCTCATCTCCTTTTTACCTAGTGGTATGAACATGGACCGTGACCTCTGGCTGTTCACCTTCCCCTTTCAAACTGCAAGGTACAGTCATTCAGTAAGATCCTTGATCCTAGCATGAAAAAGGCAACATGCCATTTTTGTGTTGTGTGTGCAGCTGTGGAAACATCTGTCTATTAACTTTACGATGGAACGTCCGATCACTATTACCGTCACGTGTGTTTTCCTCTCCTGACACAGCTGAGCCAATCCTGCTGCCACAGACTTGGTTCTTGCTGTGTTACCTTAAAAACCATCTCCCTGAATCCCAGGGGACACGTACATGACAAGTTTGATGTTTTTACTTTGCCTGGCAGTCTTCATTTCCTTTTTGTCTCTAAATTCTTGACTTGCACTGTGACCACATTGCTGTACGTACTATCTACAATGATCTGCCTTGTCTTCACTCCACAGTGATTCCTGCAATTGCTCCAGATCCAAAAGGTGGATTTCCACTAACTGCAGCTGGATATGTTTCCTGCCCACACAGTTACAATGGACATTGGAATGCTCCACCTGTCCAAGCAGCCTTGCCATGTCTTACCCTTAAATTGTTTTCTTTCTGTTTACTTCCTTCAGTTTAGTAAATATTAAATGTAACATATACTCCAGGCACTCTGCTTTCTTTCTTCTACTTTAAACACCCTTAATCTGAATTACAGACCATGTTTTACTTTAAAGACTGGGCAGTACAAATGCTTACTTGTTCTCACATGCTGGGTCCACCATTTGTCTTATACTGGTTTGCGGTTTCATGTAACTTGTGTTTTTCCTGCATTGTGTAGAGTAGGAATTCCTCCAACTAGACTTTATGAAATATAAAAAGAATCTCAAAACTCACGGATGAAATGTTACAAATAAAAACTAACCCTTAGCACAAATGGGAGTTAAATTCAGACAGTGATTCCAAATGAGGGATTCAACATTGACAGCTACCATGCAAGGAAGTGCCATTATCCTGCCATTACCTGATTCAACCAAGAGATTGATCACAATAATAGTTATTCAAACCTGGCCATTGTTATTTCAATGAATTCACACTAAGAAGTGAACTGAATAAGTTAAAACGTTAACAAACACAGAGAACACGGGAGAATTTCAACAGGTTTGTCTGTGTCTGTGGAGAAGCAGAGTCAACGTTGCCAGTTTCAACGAAGGAGCAGCGCTCCGAAAGCTAGTGCTTCCAAATAAACCTGTTGGACTATAAGCTGGTGTTGTGTGACTTTTAACTTTGTCCACTCCAGACCAACACTGGCTCCTCCACATCATGGCATCTTAGAACAACAGTCAAAGTAGAGTTAACATTTCGAGTCTGGTATGACTCTTGCTTTAAGAATCATACTGAACCTGAAACATTAACTCTACTTTTCTCTGTCTACAAATGCTGCCAGAGCTGCTGAGTTTCTTCAGCATTCTCAGTATTTATTTCAGATTTCCAGCATCTACAGTATTTGCTGTTTATTTAAACCTTTGTCCATCTGGGGCAAGATATTGTTGTCATCTCATCACCAAACAGCAGGAGAGATGTTTAGAACATTTGGTGCTGATTATTGTGTCTGGACTGAGGTTTCCATTCAGTTTTCACTGAGCAGACGCAATTAGACTGGTGTTAAATACAGCAAGGAGGATCAGCTCTCAGACACCCTAAACAACAGAAAAATGTTAGATGTCGTGGTATTTGAAGCAACTTCATTGCAATTGGACAAAAGGTCAGGACTGGTCAGTCTGACACTGGCAGACAATCAATGCCTGATGGATCAATCACGTCAGGGCTTGCATATGTTTCAGCCAAATCTTAGTGATCTTGAAATGGAGAGTTCTACTGTCACGAAGGAGGGTCAGGAACATGGCTTGTTAACTTACTGTTCTTATGAAAAAGGACTGAAAGTTACCAGCCAAATCTGAGGGGTCTTGGGGCTGAGACATAAATGGTTACTGACCAAATCCAGTGGGTTCGGGTCACATTTAGTAAAGTTGGTGCAGAAATATGAAGTTTTGCCTATGGCTTTTCGAAGAAAGTTTACTTGAATAACTCGAGCAAAACTTTGTATGGTTTGAGGCCAAGGTTAAATCGTGGAGGTTATAAATCCTACAAATCAATCAAGGTGTATCAGTGCATCCAGAGGTGTATTTTGATGAACAAGTTTGTGCTTCAGCCTGTGTTTGCATGATTTTGTTCTTTATGACATCCTAAATTCCAAGAACAATTGTAAAAGGGGAATTACTTATCAAAACTACTTCTTTAAAGTTTTCAAAGCTAACCTCTATCATTCAGTTTTTCAACTCCTGATTCCCTTGAATCTGAAAATCAAGGAAGAAAAGGAAATTAAAACTTACCTCCCTCCCAACTCATCCCCTCCTTCCTCGCCCCTCCTCCTCCTCCTCTCAATCCTCCCACCTCCTCGAATCCTCTCCCATCACCCCGCTCCCCCCTCACTAGATCGTCAACCTACAGTCAAGATACCTATAACCTCAAAAAACTTTCAGGAGGTTCTGTTTATTGTGGCAAATTATGGTTACCATGCCTCAGGAAGAACACATTGTAATTTAAGGAGCAGAGCTTACATTTACCAAGTTGATACCTGAAGTCATGGATTACACACAGGAGGATTATATTTGCTGGATTTGAGAGATGATCAGGTCCGGGTTTTCAAGTCATTAAGAGGAAACATGGGTAGAGAGAAAAGAACTATCTCAGCTGACTGGAGAATCTAAGACTAGGTGTCATGGTATAAAAAATGGAACCAGTCCTTTTAAGGAATGAATTGTGAGACATTTTTATACTCCGTGTGGTGGAAGATTGGCGCTCTCTTTAGGCAGCAGTTGATGCTAGATCAATTTTTGGCTGAAAACAGAGTTTGATAAAATGATTGAAAGTAATGGGGTTAGATCTGGATCAGCCATCGTGTCACTGAATAACCGTATTTGAAAGTGCATTAAAATTGAAACAAAAGCAAGAAAGAATGATTATGGTGAGTGCACTGGACTCATTTAAAAAATTGCTTGGTGCTTTAGTAGCAATTGTTTGGTATCTTGGAAGAATGAGAAGGTCTGTTCAGAAGGATTTCTTCATCTGAAGTATTTCCTACCTATTAGTACAGTAAAAGTGAACCAAAAGGTTGTTGCCAGGTATGGAAGGTTTGAATTTAATGAAAGCCTGGATAGGCTGGGACTGTTTTCTCTGGAGTGTAGGAGGCTGGGAGGTAATCTGATAGAAGTTTATAAAATAATGAGAGGTATAGGCAGAGTTGATGGTAGTTGTCTTTTCCCAAAGATGGGGAATCTCAAGGCTAGGCGGCACATATTTAGGATGAGAGGAGAGAGATTTTAAAAAGACATAAGAGGCAAATTTTTTGTGTGTGTGGAATGAACTTCCTGAGGAAGTGGTAGATGCAGGTACAATTACAATGTTTAAAAGATGTTTGGATGGATGCATGAATAGGGAAGGTTTGGAAGGATATGAGACAGGAGCAGGCAGGTGGGACTAGTTTAGTTTGGGATTATGTTTGGCATGGACTGGTTGGACCGAAGGGTCTGTTTCTGTGCTGTATGACTCTCTGACTATGACTCTATTATAGAACAGCACAAAAATATTTGCAAACCCACAGGAATTTCCAATTTGATTATAATCTAGATTGCTGCAATTATTTCTCTACAGAATTGTTCAGAGCAACACTGCTGGTCTTTGATTATTTTCTTTACTTCAGACGAACTGGCCTCAAGAAAATTACATAGTTTGCAATCAAAATCGTAACTATTGATTAAGAGTGCTATAAGTTTGGCAATATTGACAAAAGTAATGAAGAAATGTTGGACAGAAGACCGGTACGGATGTACTGATGATTTGAACTGGAACGAACATTTCCGTTTTCTTGAGTGAAAGGAAGTTAAATATTAGTACTTAGATTTTCACATCAGTTTGCTCAAGCACTTATTACACTGAAAAGGAACTCAAATCCCACTTTTCACATTGGCTCATATTGCTGTTGGTTGTTGGCATGGTTTGATCTTTGAGCTATCTGAGAGAAGCTATTGGATTTTAGTTTACTAAAGCTAAGCTAGTTCCAAACTCGCTGTCTCATACTAATTGGAAATTCAATATTCTGGAAGTTGAAGTGACGTGGTGTCAAATTCTTCCTGACAATGCTCCTGTGAAGTGCAATGGGATGCTTCAATCTAATAAAAGTACTATATGAGTGAACATTATTAAGATTCTTCCATATAACCATGAACAAGCTGATCAAAACACAATTCCAGTATTGGCTTTGAAAATTCCAAACTGCTAATGAACTGAGAGGACTCCTCTCATGTTCTCAGACCTTCTGATATCTGTCTGTGTGTATGGGTGTGTCTTTATAACGTCCACCAGAGTCATTCAGTACTAACACGAAAATTGGTAGAGTCAGAAAAGTGAGAAAAGTTGTCAAAGGATGCAGCAGGATATAGATCTGTTGGAAAGGCGGAATAATGACAGGTGGACTTTAATCTGGATAAGTGTAAGGTAATGCATTTTTGCAAGTCAAATGCAATGGGAAAGCATATGGTAAATAACAAGGCCCTTAGGATCACTTCTATACAGAGAGATATTCGGGTGCAAGTTTATAGATCCCTGAAAGTTGGAACACAAGTGGATAAGGTAGAAAGGAAGACTTACAAATGCTTGCCTTCATCGGTTGGAGTATTCAAGATAAAAGTTGGTAAGTCATGTTGCAGCTTTCAAACTTTAATTAGGCCACGTTTGGAGCATGATGTGCAGTTCTGCTTGACACGCTATCGGGAGGATGTGGAGGCTTTGGAAAAGTTGCATAAGAGTTTTACCAGGTTATTGCCTGGATTGGAGTGTATTAGCCATTAGGAGAGGTTGGACAAACTTGGATTGTTTTTGCTAGCGTGTCAGAAGTTGAGGGGCGACCTGATAAAGTGAATGAAATTATGAGAAGCATAAATTGTCTGAATAGTTGGAGTCTTTTGCTGAGGGGAAGGTTTAAAGGAGATGTGCAAAACAAGTCTTTTGAACAGAGGATGGTAGGTGTCTGGAACATGTAGCCAAGGGAGGTTGTAGAAGCAGATATGATAACAATGTTTAAGAGGCATTTAGACAAACACATGAACAGGGAGCGAATAGAGGGAGTCAGACCATGCGTAGGCAAATGGGATTAGTTTAGAATAGCATCATGGTTGGCACATTCATCGTCGATAAACGGCCTATTCCTGTGCATCGGTGCTGGAAAAGCACAGCAGGTCAGGCAGCATCCAAGGAGGATTAGTAGATGAAGGTGGGGGTAAGGGTGATAGGTCAGAGAGGAGGGAATGGTCTTTAGGAAAGCGGATGGGGTGGGGAGGGAAATATACCTGTGGTGGTGGGGTCTCTTTGAAGTTGGCGGAAATGGCTGAGGATGATTCGATGTATATGGAGGTTGGTGAGGTGGAAGGTGAGGATCAGGGTGTTTCTGTCCTTGTTGTGGCTGGAGAGGTGGGGATCAAGGGCGGAGATGTGGGAAGTGGGTGAGATGCACTGGAGGGCATCATCGACTATGTGGGAGGGGAGAAAATTGAAGTTTTTGAAGAAGGAGGCCTTCTGGTGTGTTCTGTGGTAGAACTAGGAGCAGATGTGATGGAGGTAGAGGAATTGGGAATAAGCGATAGTGTTTTCACAGGAGGCTGGGTGGAAGGAGGTGTAGTCCAGGTGGCTGGTGGAGTCCGTTGGTTTGTAGCAGATGTCCATGTTGAATCAGTCACCGTTGATGGAGATGGAGAGGTCCAGGAAGGGGAGGGAAGTGTCCAAGATTGTTCAGGTGAGCTTGAGTTTGGGATGGAATGTGTTGGTGAAGTTGATGAACTGTTCAACCTCCTTGTGGGAGCATGAGGTGGCGCTGATACAATCATCAATGTAGCGGAGGAAAAGGTGGGGAATGGCTTGGAAACCCTTGTCACAGCAGATTGAGGTGTATGGGGACTAGATATCCATGGTGAAAATGAGGCATTGGGGACAGCAAATTGAAAGTGTTGGAGGAGGTGCAGGAGGTGGAGGGCAGTACTGTACTGTATTGTTCTCAGTTCTAATCCTCACAATAACAAATTAAGACTTGTAGGATAGGCTTTAAAATTCATTGACATTTCAGATCTTCAAAATAATGCAAAATGATAATTGATTCCCTGATCAATATTCAACCCACCCAAACATTCTTTACTTGAATTCACCAGAAGAGTAAATTACATAGGGGTTATAATAAATAGCTGATTCCACATTGGCTAGTTTATAGCACTGATGGATGCTAAAATTGCTGCAATTTTCAAATCCAAAAACCTTAATATGGAAATACCAATAACTGTGAGGTAGATTGCTTACCTATCCTCCAATAAGAATGGGGACATTTTCAACTTAATCACCTAAATGGTCATTAACCATTTCGGTTTGTGGAATCTTAATGTGTGCAAATTGGCTGCTTTACATTTTCCAGAACAGAATCTGGACTTCAACCAGTATTTTTAGCACATATAAAGGGAATAAATTAATAGTGGTCCAAGTAATGTATAGAATGTGCAGGGAGAAACTTAGGAAAGAGTTTAGGAAAGCAATAAGAAGGCACTGTAAACATCATTTTTGTCTGCATCTAATTTACTTGCTTACTTACTGAGACTTGTTTTACACATACAATGAAATGTGTAAAGGTGCGATGGAGGTGGAGGAATTGGGAATTAGTGATAGTATTTTTACAGGGGGCAGGGTGGAAAGCGGTGTAGTCCAGGATTGCTGTGATATATACATGCAATTCTAAGAAAGCCATCCTTCCCTCTATTTTCCCGAATAACCTTATTTTCTTTAATTCAAGATGCTTACTCTGTCATACGCCTAAGTCCTCCATTGACTTAGCCAAGGTTGACCCTGCTATTTCTTCTGTCTGCCCTGTCCCTATATGCCATGTGATCCCAGTACGTACTCCTTCCCTAGCTGGTTCATCTGCTCTTTTATTTCCAGTTGGTGTGGTCTTACAGTGGGGTTTAACTTTCTCTAGAGTGTATTCACTGTCTACGGCTGCTTTGAATATGCAACACAACAATAGAACGGAAGGGGAAGGGTTTGCCATTGGCTGATGCCATTCCTTGTGTTTCCCAGATAGGAAGGAATTCCGTGAGTCTGTTGCAAACATATATGCTGCCCTTTTCCTGAAAACCCTAGTTGTTTTACCTCTAAGGCTACAGCTGCCCAGTTCCACTCCTCATGCCCCCTTATTGGCAGGTAGTTTGACTTTGGGTCTTTCATATGAACACCAAGTCCTGTAGACCATTGGCCTTTTACTACATAAGAAGAATAGTCAATAAAAACTATTGGAATTTCCCTGTCAATCCCATCAATATCACTCCTCAACCCATTTTAAATTTTGGTTCAAAAGGACTCATTTGGGTCCTAGGTATCAAAACTGAACATCCATTCTGCTGGCCGTTATATAGCGGGTTAGCAGCTAACCATGGTTTGCTTTGGAGACAAAGGGTAGTGAGTCCCCTTCCCTGGAGGGTCCTCTGGGCATTGTGATTTTGGCTGGCACTGCGTGCCTTATACAGCCATCGAGGAGGAGTTATTTGGATGAATGTTTGGTGAAAAGGCATTGTGGACTCAAACCCACTATGTATATAAAATATTGACTGCCACAAAATGGCCAGCAAATGCATTTTGCTTTGTGTGTAAGCTTGTTCCAGGTGAGAAGTAACAGCAAGGCATTGATCACCTGATCCAACCATTGGTGCCTCTCCTGTAATTGGATCATGGATAGCAAGAGGTCTGATGCTGTCACTTCTAGGGAAAAGGGCACAGATGGCGGATGGTCTGGAAGGCAGGGGCTGACGCTAAGGCTGTGTTGAGGTGGGTGAACATGGTAGCGTGCTCATCATGTTAGTGCCATGGTACATCCATGTTGAGGAGTCAGCAGGGAGGGGTAACTGAGACTGCAAAGTTGTCAATATGGTTTCTACAGTAGCCTAAGATACTCAAAAATAGCCTGAGGCCTTTGTGATCACTTAGCAGGGACACGTTTTGGACCATTGGCGTTGGGACATCATGTTGAGATTGTAGAGGATGTTAGTGAAGTTTCTTCTGGAGTACAGTGTCCAGTTCTGGTTGTCCTGTTTATAGGAAGGTTCAGAAAAGATTTACAAGAATGTTCCCAAAATGGAGTGTTTGAGTTATAAGGAGAGGCTGGGATTTTTTTAAACTGGAGTGTGGGAGGTTGAGGGATGATGTTCCTAAGGTTTATAAAATCATGGTGGGCATAATAAGGTGAATGGCAGGTGTCTTTTCTCTAGGATGGGGGATTTCAAGACTCGGGGGCATGTTTTTAAGGCGAGAGGAGAAATATTTTAAAAAGGCACAAGGGGCAATCTCGTTTTACACAGAGAATGTGTGGAATGAGCTTCTCGAAGAAGTAGTAGATGTGTGTAAAGTTACAACTTTTATAAGCCGTTTCAGATAAGTACATCAATGAGAAATATTTGGAAGGATATGGGCCAAGTGCAGGAAGACGGGACTAGTTTAATTTGGGATTATGGTCAGCATGGACTGTTTGGGCTGAAATGTCTGTGTTCGCGTGGTATGACTCTATGACTCTATGATAGTGAGGCTCCAGGAACCATTGTGATGAAGCGGCTCCTTTAACAAGGTTATGCTGTCCTCGGCTTTTTTTTTCCAGAGGTCGTAAACAACAGACTCTGAAAGGTTTGGGGATTGAAGAGTTCTAGAGTCAATTTGATAATAGCTAACAGATATTGCCTCAGGAAGAAGGCTTTCAAGTTACAAAAAAAACACTTGTACAAAGAAAGGGGAGTGACCAGTTCTCCCAGCTCAGCTTTTCTCTGGTTTGGATTTTTTTAGCAGAATAGTGGAAAAGCTGCTGGACCCACAGAAGCAGGTCCAGGCTGGTCCTCTCTCTTTGACTTCTCTGCTGTAACTCCCTGTGTTTGATTTTACCTTTTGTGCCAAGGGGTGTTTATGGAGATTGTTGCACATATTTGGAACAGCATCATTAAGTTGGGTTGATCTGTTGGGTTTTCAGAGTGGTTAAGATATTTGGTATTCTGTTTTCTGTTGTTTGTGTTTCGTTCAGTAATCTAGTAAATAAATTCTCTTTTGTTTAAAGCTAAGTGGTTTGACCAGCGGGTTCTCTCCTGGAATATCCATTTTACACCTGCTTAAAAGAATGAGCAAAGTTAGGGTCTGGGCTACCTTCTTGAAATATTTTGAGAGGGTCTGACCTGGTCCATATCACCATTTTTTTTCCAAATGGACCGACAAAGCTGTTGCTTGTGGAAGTGATAAGCCACAACACTCCCTGGCTACCTCAGTTTCTGCTTGATTTGAAAATGTGTCTGGGGACACAGGGAAGGTTCCTTTCTATCAGCATCGCCCACCATTTTCCCACAGTCATATATACGTCAACCAAGCACTGATGACTCAGCTGCATGATCGTTCTAATTTTCCGGTCATCTGTCATGTTGCCCGGCTTGACCCATAAGGATTCATTACAGCAGGGCCCGTCTATATAGCTTCCCATTTGGAACACTGATCTTGCATGTTGTGACATCCTTAAATTGCTAACTGGGTCCCAAGACAGTCCTGACTTCTGCATATAATCTGTTTGAAAGATATGATCTCCTTCCTGTCCCAAGTGTAGTAAAATAACTTGATGAGAAACAATAAGTTTTCCAGTTTTGATGGCAATTGACCCTGTCTCCAACCCTTGTGTGGACTGATCTGTAAATGCGCTCGACATTATAGAGTTGCAGATTTGACAGGACCTATCATATAAATTGCTCTGATTAATAAGGATGCAGGAGACCCCCCAGGGTGCCGTAATATTGTAACCCAGTGGTCCCAACTGAGCAAGGGACAATCGGACAATTCACAAAATCCCATATGATCTGGCAAAGCCATTTCATTGAGGCCTGCCCAAGTCACTATTCTGCTGCTCTGAGTCCCTGACTCTAATGTCCCTCCCTGTTTCTCTTTCTCTCACTCTGTTCTGCTCTGTAGGTCTCTGACCCAATATCTGGCTCCTTGCCACTCTTTCTAGCTTTTGTTGAATATGAGAATGGACTGTGTTTGGTGTCTGGATTCCACTGAATTCCTATTCCAGTGCCCCTAAGTCTGAGCCGTGTCAGTCACCCTTTTGACACTGATCTTAGCCCTTTCCAAAGCTTGACTCTTGAGTTACTCATTGCTCTTTTCAACTCCTAACATTTGTTTGTTCTACTTATCAGACCATCGGCTGTTGACCTGTTTACAGGTCGATCGGTCCGGCTCCTCATTCGTTCTTGGCCTTTACGTGGGTCAGCTGCCCTCCTAACAACTGGCTCAAGAGGAAACAACCAAGTGAAAAAGAAACAAAACCACAGGTTTATAGTTTGCACCCGGAGCATTACAAATCACTTCTGCTTGAGGCACTTTGGGCACCAGCAATGTAAGCATCGGTTTCATGTGTGTCTGACTAACTTGCTTACTGGGACTTGTTTTACACTAATCATGAGATGTGGCTTACCATGAGACGTGGTTTATTATTGTTGGAACACAAGATAAATACATGCAATTCTAAGAAACCAACTTTTCCCTCTATTTTCCCAAGTAACTTTATTGTACTTAAATATGTACTTTAATATGTCAACATGGTGACCAACATGCAGATTCCTCCTCTATAGTTACAGCAGTTTGATACAGCAGCATAATTAACAATTCTGTTACTCCATGTGAATGAGCTTCTGTCCCAATAAAAGGTGTTATGAAAGGCCGTATTGGGTATTGTAATTTCATATTGGATATTGATTGAACCAATCCTAGGAGCTGCGCTGTCTTAAAAATAGTTCAACCAAAACTCCAATTTATTGTTCCATCTGAAAAGTCTCAGCATTGCCTTGTCAACACATATTCAATATAGTCAAACAAGGTTTGCATATCCGTCTGGCCTGAACCAATCTGTCAGTGAATTCATAGAATCCCTACAGTGTGGAAATAGGCCATTCAGCCCAACAAGTCCACATCGACACTCAAAACAGCATCCCACTCATACCCATTCCTCTACCTAATCCATGTAACTCTGCACATCCCACGGCTAATACATCTAATCTATACATACCCTGATCACTATGGGCAATTTAGTATGGCCAACCCACCTAACCTGCACATCTTTGGATTGTGGGAAGAAACCAGAGCGTCCAGAGAAAAACCATGCAGACACAGGGAGAACATGCAAACTCCAACAGACAGTCGCTTGAGAGTGGAATTGAACCCGGGTTCCTTGTACTGTGAGGCAGCAGTATTAGCCACTGAGCCACTGCGGTTCTGTAATTCTGCAAGCTTCCTGGCTTAATACTTTGGTTCCCTTCCCAGCATGCCATTCAGTAGGCCAATTTTTCCAGCATGTTGTTCAATTGGCCAATATTGCTTTTAGTGTCGCAAAAGAGTTGTTATTTTATTTCAAAGGGACACTCCATTTCTTACAGCACGAACGAAACACTAGTGAGTAAGATTAGTGAGAATCCCAAGTTATTCTATAAGTATATTAAAGGGAAGAGGATAACTTGGGCCAGAGAAGGACTCATTAGGGACCAATCTGTGCGTGGAGATGGAGGATGTCAGAAGGGTGCTAAATGAGTGTTGCATTTCTGTCTTCATTAGGGAAAAGGAGGCTGTAGGTATAGAATTCAGAGAGTGGGGCTGTGAGGGTTTTGAACAGATCGACATATGGAGTGAAGAAGTGTATGAGATTTTGGCAAGTTTAGCAGTGGATGAATCCCCAGGTCTGAATGAGTTGTATCCTATGGAGCTGTGAGAGCCAAGGGAGGAAATTACAGGGGCTCTGACCCAAATTTTTAATTCCTCTCTGGCCATGCTGAAGGACAGCTAATATGGTTCCAGTTTTCAAGAATGAAAGTAGGGATAAACCAGGAAATTAGAAATTAGTGAGTCTCGCATCAGTAATACGGAAACTATTGAAGGAAATTGCAAAGGAGAAAACAAATCTCGATTTGAAGAGGCAAAGCTTGATCAGGGATAGTCAGTATAGCTTTGTCAAAGGGAGGTCAGAGCTAACATATTTAATGAATTTTTCAAGGGGAGTAATCAACTGTGGAGATAAGAGTAGTGCAGTTAATGCTGTTAATATGGATTTCAGCAAAGCCTTTTACAAGGTCTCACATGGAACACTGATAAAGAAGGTAAAAGCACATGGGATCCAGAGCAAATCAACAAGATAGATCTAAAATTGGTTTAGTGGTATGGAGGGTGGTATTAGAAGACTGTTTATCTGCCTGGAGGCTGATGCCCAGTAGCATAACACAAGGATAATTGCTGTGTGCCTTACTGCTTGTAATATATATGATATATATATATGATATATAAATGATATGAATAAGAATGTGAGGTAGGTGGCAGGTGGTGGGATGGTAAGTAAGTTTGCAGATGACACAATGATTGACCTGGCCGTTCATAGTAAGGAAGAAGCTCTTGGATTAACAGGAAAATATAGATGGGTTGGTCAGATGGACAGATCAGTGGCAGATGGACTTTAACCCTGATAAGTGTGAGATAAGTCACTTTGGAAGAAGTGACAAGACAATGGAGTGCTGAATAAATGGCTAGACATTAGGAAGCTTTAGGGAATAGAAGGATCATGGGGTACATGCCCACAGATCTCTGAAAGTAGCAGGACAAGTTAGTAGTGTGGTTAAGAAGGCATAAGGGACATTTGTCTTTACCAGTCCTGGCATAGATTATGAGAGCAGGGATATTATGTTCAAATTGTACAAAACCTTAGTTAGGCCACAGTTGGAGTACTGCACCCATTTCTAGTCACCACACTATAAGAAGGACATCCTTGCACTGGAGGGGATTCAAAGGAAATTCACCAGGATGTTGCCTGGATTGTCTGTTTATCTTTTGGGATTTAGCAGCTGTTCAGAAAAGCAGTTTTCATAGCCCCATAAATTCATAAGCATTAAAGGAAGGAAGAGAAGCTCTTTTTGACACAGTGTTCAAAACAGACATTTAACAAGCACAATTTGGGAATCTGGGAGAAGTGTTGATGAGGTGAAAAAATTCTTGGAGCATTAAAGCCTGATGGATCTTGCAATGGAGCCAAAAGCAATGGGTACTACTGAGAAGCAACAAAGACATTATGTAGCTAGAGGAAAGATCTGCATAGATGAGACCTTGATGAGGTAATGCATGAGGAATCGACATCTTTGATGAACAATATTTAGAAAGCTTTCCAGCAACTTGTTTCAGATTTGAGGGAGCTATCCAATAATATACTATTGCTGCAATCTTCATACAATAGAAATTTACTGAAAGGAAGTTTAAGCAAAATTGACAGTATCGTATGGGCTTGAAGTTTTAGGTACATATTTCATTTTTGTTTAACAAGAAAGTGAGTCATCATTTATAAGTCAACGAAGTCTTGCCAATGTAATACTATTTCTGCGACTGAAAGGAAAAGATACAAAATGCTGTTAAAGTAACTTGGTTACAGCAGTAAAAGAACGGTGCAGCGAACAAGAGAGAAACCCATTGACTAAAAAACAAACACAGGGATTAGCAACTTCAGAATGATTGCATGACTATTTACTCAGAAAATATTTCGAGGTGCTTTTGGGACAGTGATCATATCCTTACCTCTGAGTCTGGAGAGCTGGGTTCAAGTCCCACTTGTTCCAGCCTGAACAATAACAACTCTGAACAGGTTTGATTAGCAATTATATAGAACACACTTGGGTATTGTATTGAGAGAGTATATTTAATGTGAGTAAACTAAGAAGAGCACTTTTCAGAACCAACAGATAACAGCAATCAGGATTCTGAGCCAGCAACATTAAAAGAATGTGGTGATACATCTCAAAGACAGGATGGTGATGGCTTGGAGGAGAACTTTCAGGTGGTGATGTTCATTTGTATCTGCTGCTCTTGTCCTTCGTGTAATAAAGGATAGCATTCTATTATACTTCGTAATTAATTGCTGTACCTGCTGAATCATGCACAAAAACACCTGGATCCCTGTGCATTGCAGAATTCTACAGCTGTTCTCTATTTAACTCATACCCTGAATTTTATTTACCCTGACAAAATGAATCACTTCACATTTTCTACATTATACTCCCACATTAAATTTTTGCCCACTCACTCAACCTACACTTTTATATCCTCTTTAATATACATATTACTATCTACAAATCTGACAATTGAACTACCATAAGCTCCCCTTATCTAAATCATTGATATAAATAGAGAAGGTGTGAGGCCTCCATCACAGATCCCTGCAAATTCCACCCATCACATCCTGCTAATCAGAAACAGATTCAGTTACACTTAGATTCCCTTGTCCACTAGTCACCCAATCCTTTATTAATGCTAAAATGTTACTCCCTATGCCATGATCTTCTACACCGTACAATAACCTTTTGTATGGCACTTTGTGAAATGTTTTCTGGAAATCCAACTACAGTGCACCCATCAGACAGGTTACTCATTCCAAGAACTCTATTAAATTGGGTTAAACACTTTCCACAAAATGGTACAAATCTTTCTTATTAACCCTGCGTTTGTTTTTTCTAAGGACCCAGCTGGAAACTGCTTAATGAATGATTCTAACGCCTCCCTTGATAGGTGTCAAGCTAACTTGCCGTTAGTTTCCTGTTTACTGCATCCCTCTTTTCTTAAATAGATGAATTATGTTTGCTGTCTTCCAGTCTAATCGAACCTTTCTAGAAGTGCTTGAATTTTGGAAAAATAACAACAACGGATTTACAACCTCATTAACCATAAAACCTGAGGGTGAAGTCTACCAAGATCCTAGGGACTTGATAGCTCACAACCTTTTCAGTTTGCTTCGATCAGTTTGAGTGAAATTACAATCACTGTATTCCCAGTGATCGTAATTTCAACAAGTTCTCTGATCCTTTCCCGTCCTGATAGATACCAATTACCTAAACATTTTTTGAAAATGTAACATAATTGAAACTCTCCAGCCCTTTCTAGTCACCTATAATCTTATTGCACAGGATTCTAGACTGCAGAAGGATTCAGCTCATCATATTTCTGCCAGCTCTTTGAAATAGCCACCCAATGAATCCCACATTCCTGTTTTTTCTCCTTCACCCTCTTAAATTTCTCCTGTTCCATATTTGAGAAAATCACTGTTGAAGGTTTCTCTTGAATCTGTTTCTACCACCCCCTCATGAAGTATATTCTTGATCATTCTAACTTGCTGCATGAAAACAAATTGTCCTCATCGTCTCTTGATTCTTTTTCCAGCTATTTTAACTCACTGGGGTTATTTACCATGTGTCTTTTCTATTAATTCTTGTTTATTCAAAATCATGAGTGGGCTGGACAGAATAGTTAGTGAAAGCAGTTCTCACTTTTAAAAGGAGAAGGACTAAGAAGGCATAGATTTAAAGTGATGTGCAAATGAAGTAGGAATGATGGAGGGAAACCTTTTCACTCATTGAGTAGCAAGGGTAGGGAATGCATTGTCTGGAAATGTGGTGGAGGCGGATTCAATTGAGGTATACAAAAGGGCATTGAATGCTTAGTTGGACAGAAATAGTGTGGAGAGGTACTGGGAAAAGGCAATAGATTGGCACCAGGAAATAAAACTGGTACAGGCAGAATGAGCCAACTGACCTCCTTCTATGCTATTACAATTCTGTGATTCCAGTTTTTAAGTGGAAAGTAAAGAATTACTTGAATATTTTGGACTTCATACGCGATCTAATTAAATCAACCCCATACTCTAATTGATCTGGACAGCAACTACACACTACTTTGTGTAATAATCTATTGTGATATACACAAGATAACAGTGTTAATACCTTTGTCAGATCTGTGTGCACTTGTGCATATTCATAGGACAAGGTCTCTTCTGATAAGATTATAAATTAATTGCAATATCTGAAAATAATTTCATATAGACAAATGTGTCGATTGATTGGCGGAGAGCCAAATTTAATAGGTGAAGCTGGCAGGATGGACTTGATCGGAAAATTTGCAGGAAAAACGGTATCAAGCAAAGGGCTACCTTCAAAGAGCAGATGATATGGGTATAGTCAAGGAATATTCCTTCAAAAGAGAAAGGTAAGTTACACTTCGATGATTTGATCTTTGCTGGATTATGTGTCCAGTTCTGCAAGCCACATTTTGGGGACGATGTCAAGGCATTAAGAGAATGTAGAAAAATTTCACGAAATTAGTTCCGAAGGTTGGAATTGTTCTCACTGAAGAAGGGAAGGCTGAGAGGAGATTTATTGGAGGTGTTCAAAATCATGAGAGGTTTGGACAGACAGGGAGAAACAACTCCCAATAGTGAGAGGATCAAGAATGATAAAGTGTAGATTTAATGTAATTGGTGAAGATGTCTTGCTAACATGTGGAAACATGTGTTGATACAGTGAGTCGATAGGATCTGTAGTACACAGCCTGAGAGTATGGTGAAGGCAAGTTCAATCAAATCATTCAAGACGAAGTTATCTGTAAAGGAATGATCAACACCAAGGGGAAAAGGCAGGGAATAGCATGAGTTAAATTGCTTCCTGTGGTGAACCAGCTCATGGTGACTCCTGCCTTGTGTTATGAAGATGTGTGTACTGTACCTTTAAGAGAGTAAAAGCTAGTAGTGACAGCACCAAGTGTTCTCAATAAGACACAGTGTAACACATGTTCCAGCTACTGGGGCAGCTAGTTGCCTGAAGGCAACAAAACAGATTCAAATTAGGCCAATCAGTTTAAATTATACCCCGAAAAATACCAAATTCCAATCAAGTTTGAATTGAGTGTATTGACAATCTTAAAAGCCAATGACACAGCCTGATGCTTTGGGGTATCTTGAACAGTTGAGAGGACAACTGCCAAGCTGCCAGCATGTAAAGACTGTCTGAAAACTACCTCTCTTAAAAGGTTCCTTTATCAATCAGTAACCTGTGAAGCAGATTCCCCAAAAAGAAGAAAGGATGACTGGAACAGAGAAAACTGAAAGCTGTCTGGTTTTGGGATAAGAAGTTTTGTTTTGTAAATCGTAATCAGCAGTGTTATCAGACTAGTATTATAGAAGGGAAGATAAAAGATAAGTTAGAGAGGAGTTATAAATGGTTGTTAGCTAATTATTCTCTGTTATACTTTAAGAATCGAGATTCTTCTGTATCTCATTGTTCTGAAGTGAAGTGCATCATTTATATAAATTGTAAACAACGGGGAAAGATATGAACACTGAAATGTTTTCACACATATGCCACTTGGGTAATGGTGATGGCATATGATCAAGCTCCAACCACTGTGGGTTACTGCAAATACTTCACAGTTAGACTCTTTGGCTCGGTTACATCCTTCAAAAGTAGTTTCAATGAATTTTGAAGGACACAGAGTGTTCTCAGGGGAGGTTTTAATGTTGATTAAGTGACTATGAACATTTTGCAACTTAGTAAACAATCTTGCATGCAGCTGAAAAGCATAAGCTGTTGGCGAAGGCTTATTTTTGTCTAAAAAGATTGAAAATCTGTTGGTGCTGGTTTCAATATGGTGCATTTTAGAAAATACAAGAAAAGAACAAAAGAGAAGTATAGCACAGGAACAGGCCCTTTGGCCCTCTAAGCCTACATTGATGATCATTCCCTAATGAAACTAAAAAGCAAACCTGCCCTTATTCGGTCCATATCCTTCTATTCCCTCCCGATTTATGTAACTATCCAGATGCCTATTAAATGTTGGCAACATGCCTGTTTCCACCACCTCATCTGGCAGTGTGTTCCAGACTCCTACCATTCTCTGCATGAAAAACTTCCCTCATACATCTCTCTTAAACTTTCCCCCTCACATCTTGAACCTATGCCCCCTTCTAATTGAAACTTCAACTCTGGGAAAGAGCCTCTGACTACCCACCCTATCCATGCCTCTCATAATGTCGTAGACCTCTATCAGGTCTGTTCTCAGCTGCTGTCTTTCCAGTGAAAACAATCCTAGTCTTTTTAACCTTTCCTCATAGCCAATGCTCTTGAGACCAGGCAACAAGTATACCTAAGAGGGAAATCAGGAGGGCAAAAGGGGACTTGAGATAACTTTGGCAAAACGTGTTAAGGAGAATCCAAAGGGTTTTTACAAATACATTAAGGACAAAAGGGTAACTAGGGAGAGAGTAGGGCCCCTCAAAAATCAGCAAGGCGACCTTTGTGTGGAGCCACAGGAGATGGGTGAGATACTAAACAAGTATTTTGCATCAGTGTTTACTGTGGAGAAGAACATGGAAGATATAGAATGTGGGGAAATAGATGGTAATGTCTTGAAAAATGTCCATATTACAGAGAAGGAAGTGCTGGATGTCTTGAAACACACAAAAGTGAATAAATCCCCAGGACATAATCAGGTGTACCTAAGAACTCTGTGGGAAGCTATGGAAGTGATTGCTGGACCCCTTGCTGAGATATTTGTCGCATCAATAATTACAGGTGAGGTGCCGGAAGACTGGAGGTTGGTTAACGTGGTGCCACTGGTTAAAAAAGGTGGTAAGGACAAGCCAGGGAACAATAGACCAATGAGCCTGATGTTGGTGGTGGGCAAGTTGTTGGAGAGAATCCTGAGGGACAGGATGTACACATAGTTGGAGAGGCAAAGACTGATTATGGATAGTCAACATGGCTTTGTGTGTGGGAAATTATGTCTCACAAACTTGATTGAGTTGTTTGAAGAAGTAACAAAGAGGATTGATGAGGGCGGAGTGGTGGACATGATCTATATGGACGTTCGACAAGGTTCCACATGGGAGACTGGTTAGCAAGGTTAGATCTCACGGAACTAGCCATTTGGATACAGAACTGCCTCAACGGTAGAAGACAGAGGGTGGTGGTGGAGGGTTGTTTTTCAGACTAGAGGCCTGTGACCAGTGGAATGCCACAAGGATCGGTGCTGGGTTTTGTACTTTTTGTTATTTACATAAATGATTTGGAAGCGAGCATATGGGGTGCAGTTAGTAAGTTTGCAGATGATACCAAAATTGGAGGTGTAGTGGACAGCGAAGAAGGAATGCCACAAGGATCGGTGCTGGGTTTTGTACTTTTTGTTATTTACATAAATGATTTGGAAGCGAGCATATGATACCAAAATTGGAGGTGTAGTGGACAGCGAAGAAGGTTACCTCGGATTATAACAGGATCTTTATCAGATGGGCCAATGTGCTGAGAAGTGGCAGATGGATTTTAATTTAGATACATGCAGGGTGCTGCACTTTGGAAAAGCAAATTTTACACACTTAATGGTATGGTCCTAGGGATTGTTGCTGAACAAAGAGAACTTGGAGTGCAGGTTCTTGAAAGTGGATTTGCACGTAGATAGGATAGTGAAGAAGGCACTGGGTATGCGTCCCTTTGTTGGTCAGCGTATTGAGTACAGGAGTTGGGAGGTCATGTTGCAACTGTACAAGATGTTAGTTAGGCCACTTTTGGAATATTGTGTGCAATTCTGGTCTCCTTGTCAGAAACATGTTATGAAACTTGAAAGGGTTCAGAAAAGATTTACAAGGATATTGCCAGGGTTTAAAGATTTGACCTATAGGGAGAGATTGAATAAGCTGGGGCTATTGGGGAGTCCAGAACTAGAGGGCATAGGTTTAGGGTGAAAAGGGAAAGATATAAAAGAGACATGGGGGAAACTTTTTCACGCAGAGGGTGGTACATGTATGGAATGAGCTGACAGAGGAAGTGGTGGAGGCTAGTATGATTGCAACATTTAAAAGACATCTGGATGGGTTTATGAATAGGAAGGGTTTGGAGGGATATGGGCCGGGTGCTGGCAGGTGGGACTAGATCAGGTTGGGATATCTGGTCGGTATGGACAAGTTGGACCTAAGGGTCTGTTTCTGTGCTGCACATCTCTATGACTCTATGAATCTATGATATCCTTGTAAACCTTCTCTGCACGCTGTTCAAAATGTCCAAGTCCTTCTGGTAGCGTGGCAACCAAAACTGCACACAATACTCTAAGTATGACCAAACAAGAGTTTTATATAGCTGCAACATAGCTTGCCAACTCTTGTACTCCATGCCACAGCCAATGAAGGCAAGTATGCCATAAGCCTTTGTAACAGAACTACCTTACAGAACCAAGTATTCTGAAATACAAAAATATAATGTAACATTTGCTCAAAGAACTCGATTAGCTGGTTGTCTGGAAACTAAAAAAACAGATTCAAATTAGACAAATCAGGTTACATTTAACCCGGGATATACCAAAGTCCAATCCAGTTTGAATTTAGTATATTGACAAGTTTAAAAGCCAATGACATAATCCAATACTTTGGAGGTATAAGACCAGAGAAAATTGAACAGTTGAGAGGAGAACTGCCAAGCCACCAGCGTGTAAAGACTGTCTGAAAAATAGCTGTCTTAGAGGTACCTTTATCGATCAGAAACCTATGAAGCAGAATCCCCAAGAAGAAGAAAAGGTGACAGGAATACAGAGAAGAACCGAAAGCTGCCTCGTTTTAAGATACGAAGTTTTGTTTTGTAAATCGTAATTGGGAGTTTTATCAGACTGATATTATAGAAGGGAAGGTAAAAGATAGGTTAGAAAGGAGTTGTAAATAGTTGTTAGTTAATTATTCTCTGTTATACTTTAAGAAATAAAGTTGTTAATTTTTATTTTGTCTAGCTCTTAGCCTATTGAATTTTCACAGAATACTGTATGGGATAAATCTTTTCTGTGTTCCTGGTTTTACATTAAGTAGGAAAGTTTACCCCATGTCGTCCACCTTCTTCATCACCTTGGTCATCTGCGTTGCAACTTTTAGGGAACTGTGGACCTGCATACCCAGATCCATCTACAGAGGAACCTTGATTATCCGAATGAGATGCGCGGGAACCATTTCGTTCAGATAATTGATTATTCGGTTAATTGATTCAATGCCTCTCCTCTGGAGCTCTGAGTTTTCTGAAGTTTCCTTTCTCCCCGCTCTACTTGCCTTCCTCCTTACCTTTGTCTCAGGGTCCGCCCCTAACCCCGTTCCCCCCAACCCCGTCCATCCCAGGCCACCCTGTCCGACCCTCCCTGGGGCAGCCGGACTGGACACCAACAATAAGACTGCTGCTGCCTTGGTGGGGGGGGGGGGGGGGGGTGAGTCTTACAATAGTGCGCATACACACACACACCTTTTTACTACAATGCAATGTTTTGACATATTCCACTTATGCCCTGTACAGGACAATGTTGGAGAGATTACCTGGGGAAAGGGGATTTAGGATACACCCCTGTGTAGAATTCCAGGGAAAATGCATGGAGAGAGAGAGAGAGAGAGAGTGGGCGAGATGTCATTTGGAGACCTGCCTGGGCTCCCATCAATGTCCTGGACTGTTCTCAGCACCATTTCAGTTAGCTGAGTTCATTTTTAATCATTGTAAACAAAAGATGTGATAAGTGTTGAAACACCTCTTTGACGTTTCTATCAGGATCTTGAGATCTTCTTTGGATAATTTTGGATAATTGATATTCGAACAATCGACGTTCCTCTGTATATGTTAATATTCCCAAGGGTTCTGCCATTTACAGTATAATTCACACCTAAATTTGATCCTCCAAACTGTATCACTTCACATGTGTCTGGATTTAAACTCCATCTGTCAATTCTATGTCCAAGTGGCCAATCTAGTATATCCTGTTGTATCCTTTCATAATTGTCAACACTATCAGCAACTCCACCAATCTTTGTGTCATCTGCAAACTTACTAATCTGACATTTTCCTCCAGATTATTTATATACACTACAAACCCACAGAGGAGCTAAAATTGATCCCCGTGGAACACCACTAATTACCAGTCTCCATTCTGTAAAACACCCTTCCACCGCTATCCTCTGTCTTCTATGACCAAGCCAGTCTTATATCCATCTAACCAGCCCACCAGAATTCCCATGTGATTTTAATTCTTGTACCAATTTGCCATATGGGCCTTTATCATATGCCTTACTCAAGTCCATATAAACTACATCCATAGACCTTCCCTCATCAATTATCTTTGTCACCTCTTCAAAAGATTGAATCAGGTTGGTAAGACATGACCTTCCCAGTACAAAGCCAAGCTGCCTGTCACTAACTTGTCCATTCTCTTCCAAATGTGCATATATCTTATCCCTCAGTATCTTCTTCAAGAGCTCCAAGAAGGATAATAATATAACTCAGCTTATTGGAAATGAATGTTATTTTTCAGTCTAGAATAGATGCAGTTACACTTTGAAAAAAATAATGCCAATACTCTTCTTGCGATCAGCACTAATGTGCATGTTCATCATTGAATCTACAGGACAAAGCAGATGATTGAATTGGTACCCCATCGAACAGCTCGAACTTCAACTATTGACATGTGCCATTTACAGGATACATTTCAGCAATGTACTGAGACTCCTCCTGATCCTGCAGCCTCCACCACATAAAAGGACAATGGTAACAGCTTCATGGGAACATTATCATATCCAATTTCAACCATCCGATGTCATGCACTGTCCTGACTTGGAACTAAATTGCCGTTCCTCCACTATTGCTGGGTTACAATCCTGGAATTCTCTCCCTAACAGCGTTGTGACTGGACCCGCATCAGATGGACTGCAGCAGTTTAAGAAGGTGGCTAACCATTAGATCGGGCAGTTACAAATGGCCAATGTCCAATTCCCAAGACTGGAGTTGTAAGTATTTTTATTTAAATATGGTGGCCAGTGATCAGCTTTTGGTTTTGTTGAAAAGCTTTTTAATTCTCAAATTGGAACAATAGGTCACTCCTGAAGCTTGAAGCTTAAACACACGCTCAAGAACAGCTTCTTCCCTTCTGTTATTAGACTACTGAATTGGCCTCTCTAACCTCAAATAATGTTGATTTTGCGAATCCTGTTTTGTGCACCTCCTGTGCAGTTGTAATTTTGTTTGCCTTGCTCTGTTTGAGCACACTATGATCTGTATGTCCTTGTTTGCTATGATCTGCCTGTACTGGTTGCAAAACAAAACTTTTCACTATACTTTGGTACATGTGACTACAATAAACCAAATCAAATCAAATTGCAGCAGGGTAGCTCAGTGGTTAGCACTGCTGCCTCACAGTACCACAGACCCGGGTTTGATTCCAGTCTCGGGCGACTGTCTGTGTGGAGTTTGCATGTTCTCTCCGTGTCTGCATGGGTTTACTTCAGGTGCTCCAGTTTCTTCCCATAATCCAAAAGGTTAAGTGAATTGGCCATGCTAAATTGCCCATAGATGTGTAGGTTAGGGGCACTAGTCAGTGGTAAATATGGGGTTGGGGATTGGGTCTGAGTGGGTCACTCTTCAGAGGGTTGGCAAGGACTTGTTGGGCCGAAGGGCCTGTTTCCACACTGTAGGGATTCTAATTTCAAAGAAAAATGCTACGGAGATAAGTCACCACAAGAAGCTGCCAAAAAATTGCGCATTTCTGTTTTCAATTCTTCATGTAAATTTGATATTTAAATCATGTAACAGTCCATGTAGGTTGAGCTGAGAATGGAATTAATAACTATTATCTACTGTTGTTCCATTGCCAATTTGAAAAAAAAATCATTGTCTTGCACTTGGGGACCCGCGGTAAGAATTTGTAAGCGAGTTTTGAAATTAGCTGGTCTTGATACTTTTAAACAAATCTTTTTCTGTTACATTACATCACAACTGAGACTGCACGTCATTAACTTTGAAGCACCTGGGGTCACCCAAAGGTCCTGGAAGACACTCTAAATGCAAATTATGTTATAGATTACAATGATATCCATATGAAAAATGGTGAAAATAAATATTAGTGGTTCATGTTCTTTGAGAATTTGTGAAATATATGTGGTGTGACCTTCAAATCCTCAGTATGTGACCAGAGCAATAACATGAATTCAGTTCTAAAACCTATTTCATCCCTTCCATCATTGAAACTAGATTGGAAATTCCCATTTGCTTGCAAAAAGATCCTGTTATCAGGGAACTGGAGAGTTCAATCTAGGTCCTGTTTGTTACTTCTTGTAAATTACCAGTTAGTTTGATGCCTATCAATACAGAATTTTGTTGTTGGAGTGCCACAGACTTTCTGAGAAACGTGCTTGAATAAGGGGTTGATGATTTTTATTTTAAGCAACATAGACGTCAACATGTGGGGCACCACTGTTCAGAAGAAACTGGGGTGGAGGAAGCTCCTGTATGGTTGGATACAATTCCTGGAGAACACCTATTGGCAAGAGGAAGTATGGAGAAGGAGCCAAAGAGAGGAATATCAGCAATTCCAAGGCCAACAACCAATTCCACTTCCCGAAACCCCCAATTAAGGGTTGTTCAGAGATGTGACTCTTGGTTCAGGCTCATCACCATGCAAGGAGCCAAAGGAGCCATTAACAGTGGTGCAGAATTTCCTCCAGTGACCAGTGACACAGAATTTCCTTTGCGGACAGTGATACTTGTTAGCGAGTGGTTGCTGGTGACAATGGGATTTGTAGTTGCGAGACTTTCCTGTCCGGGTTTAGCTCTGTCTGTGCCGCAGTTGGAGCTCCTGAGCATATAGGTCAGGGCTTTTCATAATTCCCTCTTTTCCATGAGGAAGGGACAATGTGCAGAATAACATTGAAGGTAAAAGGGTTAAATCAGCAGAACAAACTGTGTTTACAAAGCTTCCGTTCCCTTGGTGGAGGAGGGGGAGGTCAAATAGAGAAGCAGAGTAATAAAAACTGAAAACAGTCGTAAAACTCAGTTCCCTGGCAGCCTCTAACTGAGGTGTTTAAAGATGATAGAAAGGATTTTGCAGGTTTGCATGTCCTCTGGTGGGGGAGTTGGTGGATGTGGGGGGGGTTGGGATGGAAAAATTTGATGTTCCAGAACAAGGAGCATGTTATGGTCCCAGCTGTTGGGAGTACTGGACAAGTCTGAATCTAGAGTGAAATCTGACTTCATTGACCATAAGTTTTGTTTTTCTGGGGTTTTTTTTTGCTGCAGAGGTCAGTCACTGAACAGAGTAACAAGAAGCTGCCAATGTACTGTTAAAGAAAATAAATAAAAGTTTATTACTCAAAAGTGTGTAATATAACTATACAAAAACTGCTGGAATAATCCATTACACAGATCAAAAATGGAGTCATAGAGATCTAGAGTATAAAAAACAGGCCCTTCACTACAACTTGCCTATGCTGTCCAATTTTCCCAGTTACACTAGTCCCATTTGCCTGCCTTTGGAATATATCCCTCCATACTTATCCCATCCATGTATCTGTCTGAATGTTTCTTAAATGACAAAATTGCACTCGCTTCCACTATTACCTCCAGCAACCCATTCTAGACACTCTTCATCACTCTATCTACTGTGACTCAATTTTCAAGAAGCTATGAACCTGTACCCCTAGATCTCTTTGAGCTATAGGGAGATGCTGAATAGGCTGGGGTTGTTTTCCCTGGAGCATCAAAGGCTGAGGGGTGACCTTATAGAGGTTAATAATATAATGAGGGGCATGGATAGGGTAAATAAACAAGGTTTTTTCCCTGGGGTGGGGGAGTCCAGAACTAGAAGGCATAGGGTGTAGGGTGGGAGGGCAACAATATAAAAGGGACCTAAAATGCAACTTTTTCACACAGACGGTGGTGCATGTATGGAGTGAGCTGACAGAAGAAGTGGTGAAGGCTGGTACAATGACAGCATTTAAAAGGCATCTAGATGGGTAAATGAATAGGAAAGATTTAAAGGGATATGGGCCAAGTGCTGGCAAATGGGACTTAATTAGTTTAGGATATCTGCATGGATGAGTTGGACAAAGGGTTTGTTTCTATGCTGTACATCTCTTTGACTCCATGACTCTCCAGGACCCTACCATTGACTGTGTAAATCCTGCTCAGGATTGCCGTACCAAAATGCAATACTTTCCACTTATCTAAACTAAACTTCATCCACCATACCTCAGCTCACTGTTGACCAAGATCTTGCTGCATTATCTGATAAGCTTCGTCACTGTCCAGTATACCACCAGTCTTGGTGTCATCCACAAACTTACTAATCAAACCTCCTAAATTCTCATTCAAATCAATTATATAAATGACAAATAACACTGGACCCAACACCGATTCCTGTGGCACACTTGCTGGTCACAGACCTCCAGTCTGAAAAACAACCTTCCACCACCACCTGCTATCATTAAACCAAGTTTGTATCTAATGGGCTAGCTCTCCCTGTATCCTGTGAAATGTAACTATACTCAACATTTGAACACATACTGCTTCAGTATCTGATAGGTGTGAATAGTGCTCAATATTGTGCAATCATTGGCGAACATCCCCACTTCAGAACTTATGATGGAGGAAAGGTCATTAATGAAGCAGCTGAAGATGGTCAGACCTAGGACAATACCTTCAGGAACTTCTGCAGAGATGACTCACCTCCAACAACCATGACTTACAAAAGGCTTAAGAGGAAAGAGGATACAACAGTATAGCAGAGCAGCTATCTGGATAATGGTACCAGAGTGGGATAGGAAGGGACAGAATATACAAATGTAGAAAAACAGTAATAAGTAGAGTCATGGGGGAAAAAAGTTTTAAGGAAAAAATAAATTTTCACCTGAATGCATGTAATGTATGGAACAAAATAAATTAATTAATGTGTTATAACACGGCGGTGAACTAAACCCCCAGATAAGGTCACCTTGCCTCATAATCTATTAAAATATGAATGGCAGAGAACTCCCAAATTCTACTATTTAAAGAAAATAATATCAATTTATTCTTTGACTCTAAAAGTGAACATTAACCAAGAACTATTCACAACTCTAAGCCCCCCTTGCTCGTAACTGCTTATTGCCTGCCTCCAACTCTATAACAATTTGCCATTCCAACAAAACCCCTATTAAACTGACATCAACTTAATTTCAAAACCACACAGTGGCTGTCATCTTTGGTGTCTGTCTTCTTTCAGCTAAAGATCTCCCAGGGTCTCCTTCTTTCTTTTTACTGTGAAGGTGTTTCATATGAAATAGGTACCTTTGATAAAGAGTGTTTCAATCTTTTGGGTCTCTCTCTTTCGATGGCAGTTACTTTCTCTGATTTTCAAAATACTTGCCTTTTTTTATATCCCCAACATTGGATCGTCTCATTGGTTCAATATTGGCAAAACAGTAAATTCAAACTCGATTGGATTTAAATATCCTGGGGCATAATTTAAACTGATTGGTTAAATTCAAATGGTTGTCAAAACAGCAACCGACTCAGGTATCCATTTTAGAGCCGAATTTCACAGTCAATTTTCCAGTACACTCTGAGCCTGTAATCTAATCATATATACAGGTGCTTGTAAGCTCTCAGTGCAGAACAGCATTCACTTTCTCTTAAAGAGAGTCTTTAACTTCATAACACCTCCCCCTTAAGAAAAAAATGAACCATCATAATAGAATGAAATACATAGGATATTAATCTAAGTTCATATTAATTTCTGCACACACACACATATATATAAAACATTGTAATCTGTTCACTCTTATCTATACTTTACCCTTTAAATCTGTGATAACACATCTGCTATCACATTTTTACAATGTGCAACAGGTATAATTTGTAAATTAAAAGTCTAACATAAGAGTCCAATGAAATAGTCTTATATTTTTATCTTTAGATCATTCCAAGAATGTAAGAGGATTGTGGTCTGTGTAGACAACCACCTCCGACACATTGTTCTTCACATAACCATTGAAATGTTGTAAGGCCAGTATCAAACTCAATAATTATTTTCGATGGTAGAGTATTTTCTCAGGTGGATACTTTTCAGCTGAAAAGTAGTCAATTGGCCATTCAATTCTATCGTCATCTTGCTGTAGCAGAACAGCTCCAACTCATATCACGAGCATCAATTGTAATTTTGAAGGGTTTCAAAACGTTTGGTGTAGCTAAAACTGGTGTGGTGGTTAATATTGCTTTTAAATTGTCAAATGCCTCCTGGCATTGCTCTGTCCATTGAAATGTTAAATTCTTCTTCAGTAAATCTGTTAGTGGTGCAGCCACACTGCTGAAGTTTGGAACAAACTTCCAATAGAATCCGCTTAGTCCCAAAAATAGAAGGACCTCTTTCTTTGAGGATGGTCATGGAAATTCCTCGATGGCCTTCACCTTTGCGTTTCTTGGGGTCAACTTTCCATGACCAATGGTATGTCCCAAGAATGTCACCTCTGCCTTCTGTATTCTGTATTCTTTAAGTTTCTTACCAGCTTTGCTTCTCGTAGTCGTTCAAAGAGCTCTGCCAACTGCACCATGTGATCTTTCCATGACTCACTAAAGATCACTACATTAGCCAGATATACTGCACAGTTTGTTAACCCAGCCATAACTCTGTTCATGAGTCTTTGGAATGTGGCTTGTGCATCGTTCATTCCAAATGGCATCACTTTGAATTGATATAGCCCATTTGGGATTACAAACTCAGAATCTTCTTTCACTTTCTCTGATAAAGGTGCCTGCCAATAACCACACAGTAAGTCCAACTTTGTGATGTAACTGGCTTGTCCAACTTTCTCTATACAGTCCTCTAATCTGGGTATGAGACCGATTTAGTTACCTGCTTTTGAAGGGATCTCCTACCACTGGTAACCATATTAATATGTCATTCCCATGGGAAGACATCCAAATTTCAGAATTTTTATCTGTCACCTGCTTCATTCTATTCTGCGCCCTCTTCAGGTGCTGTTTAGCTAACTCTCCTACCCGATTTAATCTCTCCCTCACCTCAGATACATAATTAAAATGTGAGATCTCTGATTTCGGTCCTGTCAATTTTCCTTTAATTAATTCCAAAGGGCTTCTCACTTTATGACCAAATATTAACTCAAAGGGAGTAAACTAAATAGATTTGCTTGGGGCATCTATAATGGCAAACAATACAAATGGGATACCTATATCCCAACCATTCGGTAATCCTGACAGTACACTCTTAACATAGTCTTCAGGGTCTGATGCCACCTTTCTTAAGCTTCTTGGGATTCAGGATGATACGCATTTGAGTTAAAGTGCTGTATGCCTAAGCTATCCATGACTTCCTTAAACAGCCTAGCAGTAAAATTAGACCCTTGGTCTGACTGAATCTCTCCACTAACTCCTCCACCACCCTTTTTGCCTTAATACTCTGTAATGGAATTGCCTCTGGAAATCTGGTAGACACATCCATCATGGTTAGCAAGTATTGGTTCCCACTTCTAGTTTTCAGGAGGGGACCTTCACAATCAATCATAATCTGCATGAAAGGTTCTTTGAATGTGGGAATTGGCAACAAAGGTGTTGGTTTTATTACTGCTTGTAGCTTACCTCCCATTTGGCATGTATGACATGTACGGCAAAATTTAACCACATCCTTGTGCAGTCCAGGCAATAGAAAAGTTTTGGTACCTTAGCCTGAGTCTTCCTTACACCTAGGTGACCTCCTGCAGGTAGTTCATGTGTTACCCATAACAATATGCAACCAGCAACACAATCTAGTGCACTTCTGCCCATTTCTCTTCTGCACTAACCTGCCATGGTCTCCACTTTCATCTTAGGATTCTATCTTTAAGATAGTAACGCTCAGGAATACATTATCAGTTATTGTCTTGTCTTTATGTTGTTAAGTTCATTAGCCTTTTAGGACTAAACACTTCTGTGTGATCCTCTGCCTGTTCAGGTATTTTCTGCACCATTACATCAGCCAGGGTGTCCACTAACTGAACCTCAACCTCTTCATCTTTCTCTTTAGTTTTTGCTTCTTGCTGTTACTAATGATAGTGGGATCTTGTTACTACACAGTCTGGAAAATTTCCAGAGTATTTTTCTTTTAATTCCTCAGTTCCCTGGTCTTCCTTTGGCTTATCCACAACAAGGGGTATCACTCCCACCATGGATCCTGTTAAATCGTTCCCAAGAACAAACTGGAATCTTGGAACTGAAACTTTGTCAATTACTCCCACTATTACTTCCCCAGTCTTGAGTTGGCACTCCAAGCTGACCTTACATACAGGAACGCAAAATTTCTGTCCATCCGTTCCACAAATTACCACTTTCTCAGGTAATGTGTCAGAAAGACTGCAAATATGTTCATCTCTTATTATTAGAGACTGATTAGATCTTGTATCTCTCAAAATTATAACTTATTTTCCTTCTCCCCCTGTTCTTCCTGAGTAAACTTTAACACAGGGGTGAAGTCTTTATAGAGATCAGGCATTAACTCAATACCTAGCCTCTGCCTAGGCTGTGCACTCACCTGCAGCTTGGAGTTTCCTTTACTACATTCAGTAATGTAGTAAAGACTTAGCCTCTTTTACCACGTCTTATCCCACAGTGCCTCTCTTTGATAATCCGCACTGTGACTTTACGTGTCCCACCTTAGAACAGTGGAAATACTTAAGGCCTTTCACCTCCTTTTCACTCTGTTGGGCTTCTTTTTTCACCTGTGGTAAACAATTACCAGTGTGTTCTACTCTTTGTTTCATAGTGTAGGATCTCCTCTTCTCCCAATTTCTATCCATCACAGGATGAAATTCTTGCCTGTAGCTAAATTTTGTCTTATGAACCAATGCATATTCATCTGCCATATCTGCTGCTCTTCTCACTTCTTGAACTTGTTATTCATCCACATGATTTTTTTTTATCATCTCTGGAAGTGAGGTTTTAAACTCCCCCAGCAGAATAATCTCTGTCACGGCCTCATAAGTTTTATCTATTTTTTTAAAAATCATGTAGATGAATAACAAGTTCAAGAAGTGAGAAGAGCAGCAGATATGGCAGATGAATATGCATTGGTTCATAAGACAATACCGGCAAGAATTTCATCTTGTGATGGATAGAAATCTATTTTTAAGGCCTGCACCCATCTATGAAAATTACTATGTTTATTTTTTTTGAATTAAACATAAGTCTGACCTGGTTCCTTCTATGTTTCTGGTACCAATCCATAAACACTCAAAATAGCCTTTTTGACATCTGCATAATCTCTGGAGCCCTCATCTGACAGCACTTCAAACACCTCACAAGCTCTGCCTAGCAGCTTAGTCTGAACTAGCATTACCCACAAGGTCTCTGGCCACTCCATCTGCCTGGCCAATTTTTCAAATGAAATACAGAAGGCACTACATCTTTCTCATCATAATATGGCAATGTTTAACATATTTGTATACATCACTACTTTCTCTTTTCATTTCTATCCTGTTAACTTGACTTTCCTGACTAATTTGTAATTCCTGAAGTTCAAATTCTCTCTCCCTTTCTCTTTTCATTCTTCTCTCTCTCTTTGCTTAGCTAAGAACCTTCTCTCTATTCCTTTTTTTTTCTCTTTCTCTTTCTTCTCTCATGGCTCTTCTTTCCCTTTCTTTATCTTCAAACTCCATTTAAGTTTTTCTCACTCTACTGCACTTGTCTGTTTCTCTGAAACACCTAAGTGGTGACCAACTCCATTACATATTCAGCTGTCCTTCTGTCCTTGGATAAACCCAATTCTAAGCAATTTGCCAATTCTAAGAGTATGCCCTTCCTCTGTCTTTGTAAACTTTCTTAGCAAATTTGGAAAGCAACTTCAAACCCCAGAACCTCTTTAGCAATCTTAAGAGCCATTTCCCTCACTTTTAATTTAACCAACCACAAGTAACTGAAGTTAAACAAATTGTCTCCCTTACATTTTATTTCATAATCTGGACACTAATCGGCAAGTGCATAAATCTGCAGGTATCTTTCATACCCCCAAATCTGTTCCAATCTCAGACTGGATCTGTTCTAACCTGTTCAAATCTCAACTGATCTAATCTGTTCAAACCGCAAACTGTTACAATAAGACGGTGAACTCTTCTGCTAGTTAAACCAAACACCCAGAAAAGCTCACTTCACCTCATAATCTGTTAAATATGAACTCCTAAATTTCACTATACAAAGAAAATAATTTATTCTTTAACTCTAAAGGTGAACATTAAACTATTCACAACACTAAGCCCCTCATTTCTCTTAACTGCCTATTACCTGCCTCCACTCTATAACAATATACTGTTCCAACAAAACATTTATTAAAATTACATCAACTTAATTTCAAAACCATACAATGGCTATTATCTTTGGTGTCTGTCTTCTTTTGGCTGAAGATCTCCCTGGGTCATCTTTCTTCTTTTTACTGTGAAGATCTTTCATATGTAAAAGATGACAGTGTTTCAATCCTTTAGATCTCTCTCTCTCTCTCTCTGACAGTTACTCTCTCTGATTTTCAAAATACCTGTCTTATTTATATCACCAACATTGGATCATCTCATTGGTTCAATGTTAGCAAAACAATAAATTCAAACTTGATTGGGTTTTAGTATCCTGGGGCATAATTTAAACTGATTGTTTAAATTTGAATTGTTGTCAAAACAGCAACCAACTCAGGTATCCATTTCACAGCCACATGTTACATATTTTCAATTTTCCAGTACACTCTGAGACTGTTATCTAGATATATAACAGGTGCTTGTAAGCTCTCAGTTCAGAACAACATTCACTCTCTCGTAAAGGTACAGTACACACCTTCAACTTCAAAACTAATAACACAAATAAAATTAATGAATATGATCTTATAGCCATTATCTAGACATGGTTATAAAGAGACCAAAGCTGGGAGCTAAATATTTAGGCATACATGACTTTAGAATGACAAGCAGAAAAGAAAAAAATGGAAGGATAACTAAATTACTACAGGAAAGAATAAGTATCATAGCAACAAATGACTTGGATTGGATGATGCAGAGTTCATACAGATGGAAGCAAGAAGTAAAAAGGGAGAGAGAATATTGATAGGAGTAGTCGATAAGCACCCTAACAGAAGCTATATGGGAGAATAAAGAATAAATCAGAAGATTATGACAGCATGTACAAAATGCAGTTCATTAATCATGGATGACTTGAATCTTTAAACAGATTGGGAAAGTCAGATTGGCATAGTCAGCCTGGAGGAAGAATTCAAAGAGTACTCAGGACAGTTTCCCAGTACGATCGGATGTGGATGCAACCAGGGATCAGGCTAATAAAAACAAAAGTACTGGAGAAACTTAGCAGATCTGACAGCATCTCTGGAGAGAAAGCAGAATTTTGGAAAATCATACCATTTGGAAAACTGATCATGTAATTAGAGGTGGCACATGGCTCACAATGCCAGGGACCCAGGTTCGATTACAGCCTCAAGCGACTGTGGAGTTTCACATTCTCCTCGTGGCTGCATGGGTTTCGTCCAGGTGCTCTGGTTTCATCCCACAATCCAAAGATGTGCAGGTTAGGTGAATTAGCCATGCTAAATTGCCCATAGTGTTCAAGGATGTGTAGGTTAGGTGCATTGGTCAGGGGTGAATATAGGATAATAGGGTAGGGGATGGGTCTGAGTGGGTTACTCTTTGGAGGGTCAGTGGAGACCTATTGGGCCAAAGGGTCTGTTTCCACAATGTAGGGATTCTATGATATATCTCTATTCAAAAATGGAAGGAGATAAAAAGAAACAGGCTTCAATAGATTAGTTAGCTTAACATATATGATTGTAAAAAGATGTTAGGGTCAACTTTAAAGTATGTAATGGCATGACATTTCAAAATTCATAATATAATCAAGCAGAATCGTCCTGACTTCATGAAGGGGATATCATGCCTGACAAATTTAGCAGAATTCTTTGATGAGATAACAAGCAGTATAGTATAGGTTAAGGGAAAGAAGTGGACATAATTAATTTGGATTTCCAGATAGACTTTATTAAGGTACTATACATTAGGCCAGTTAATAACATAAAAGCCCCATGTTGTTGAAGAGAGTATATTAGCACAGGTAGAGGATTGACGAACTAATAGAAAACAGAGTTGGCATAAGGGGACATTTTCTGGCTGGCAACCTGTGACTAATGGAGTGTCACAGGGATCAGTGCCAGGGCCACAAGTGTTTACAATTAATGACTTGGATGAGGAAAGTGCATGCACTATAGCCAAATTTTTGGAATACATAAAACAGGGGGAAGGTAATTGAAAAGGGTGACACAGAGTCTTCAGAGGAATATAGACGAACTAAATAAGTGAGCAAAAATGCAGCAAATGGAACTCGATGAGCAAAATGTGAGGTTTGACAAGCAGAATAGAAGAGCTGAATGCTCATAAAAAGATCAAGAATGAGAAGTTACAAATTAAAATTGATTTGCAGAGGAAGCAGAAGTGGTGTGAAAAAAGCTTGTACCCATTGGAAGCAGTTTTGGTCTGGTGTGCACCACCAGGAGCAATATCCTGTTCAATATGGTTGACTCTCAACTGCCCTCTGGGCAATTAAGGATTGGCAACACAGTGCTTTCAACCAGTAGTTGCAAAAGAATAGTCTGCTTCCCAACACGCAGTAGGTTCCACTAAGGCTATTCAGTGTCTGACCTCATTTCTGCATTAGTTAAAACATGGACAAAAGAGCTGAATTCTAGACAGGTGGTGAGGGTAACTGCTTTTGACATAAAGGCAACATTTAACTGACTGAAGCATCAAAGATCCCTTTGCAAATCAGAACCATTGCAAATCAAGTGAAAATTCTCCATCAGTTCTATTCATAAGTAGCATAAAGTAACATAGTTATCCTTCTTGTAGGTCAGTCATCTCAGCTCCAGAGCATCTCTGCAGAAATTTCCCTGGATAGATTTTGTTTAATCAACCTGTTCAGATGTGATTTCTCTGAACAGATGGGATTTGAGATGACTTGCCTGGTTTAGAGTTAGGGACACTCTCACTACCCCACAAGAGCTCTAATTCTTCAGGCTAATGTCCTCAGCATAACCATCTTTAGCTGCTTCATGAATGACCTTCCCTCTATCATAAGGTGAGGGGTTATTATGCTCACAGATAATTGCAAAATATTCACCACTATTCACAACTCCTTGGATACTGAAGCAATCCATGTCCAAATATCTGTGGGCAATATCCAGGCTTGGGCTGACAAGTGGCAAATAACAATTGGACAATCAAGTGCCAGGAAATGACCATCGCCATAGCCATCTCGAACTATTGCCTCATGACATTTAATGGCATTACCGTCCCCCACTATCAACAATGTGGGTGCTCCCATTGGGAAGACACTGAACTCAACTAGCTATATAAATACTGTTGTTGCAAGAGCAGGTCACCAGCTAGATATCTTGCAATGAACAACCCACCTCCTGAGTCCCTGCAATCTGTCTACCAGCCACAAGACACAAATCTGGAGTGTAACAGTATACTGTCCACTTGCCAGGATAAATGCAGTTCTAACAGCACTTGAAACCATCCAGGACAAAGCAGCCTGCTTGATTAGCATCACAACCACCAACATTTACTCCCTCCACCATCCAGAATTACAGGGAACACTAGAAAGGTGACACCTTAGGAATAGCCAACTCATCCACCCTACTTAATCATTCCCTAAAATTTGACACATGGTTCAAATATGTGGTCTCTGAATTCTGACTTAGCAATTTGTCCTTAATCAATTTTAGTTGTCCTCTCACATAATGCTCAAAAACTAATACAAATGAACTGAATTTGATTGAATCATTTGGTTTATCTGATTGCAAGAAGTACAACTGGAATTCCCTTATTCCAATCATCTGAATAGTCTTGACTATAAGCTCTTAACATGGTCTTTAATGGATGTAAGTTGGCTCGCTGAGCTGGAAGGTTTGTTTTCAAATGTTTCATCACCATACTAGGTAACATCATCAGTGAGCCTCCGGTGAAGCACTGGTGCTATGGCCCACTTTTTATTTATGGTTTAGGTTTCCTTGGGTTGGCGACGTAATTTCCTGTGGTGATGTTATTTCCTGCTCTTTTTCTCAGGGGGTGGTAAATGGGATCCAAGTCAATATGTTTGTTGATAGAGTTCTGGTTGGAGTGTCACGCTTCTAGGAATTCTCGCGTGTGTCTCTGTTTAGCTTGTCCTAGGATGGTGTGTTATCGCAGTTGAAGTGGTGTCCTTCCTCATCTGTACATAAAGATACTAGAGAGAGTGGGTCATGCCTTTTTGTGGCTAATTGATGTTCATGTATCCTTGTGGCTAGTTTTCTGCCTGTTTGTCCAATGTAGTGTTTGGACATGACCCACTCTCACCAGTATCTTTTATTTCAGCTGCTACTCTTGCCATTTTAACTCTCTGCTCTTCCACATGAGTTCTCGTTAATTCAGGAAGCAAATCTTTGAACTCCTCCAAAATAATCATCTCTCTAAAAGCATCATAAGTTTGCTCTATTTTAAATGCCCTTATCCACCGATCAAAATTACTTTGATCCTTTCAAACTCAATGTAGGTTTGATCAGGCTCCCTCCTTAGATTCCTGAAACATTGTCTATAGGCTTCTGGCACCAGGTCATATGCACTTAAGATGGTTTTCTTCACCTCCTCATACTCCCCAGATACCTCCTCTGACAGTCATGCAAATACCTCACGAGCTCTACCTACAAGTTTTGTTTGGATCGACAAAACCCACATGTTAACTGGCCACCACATTTGTTTAGCCACCTTTTCAAATGAGATGTAAAAGGCTTTCACATCCTTCCCATCAAATTTAGGCAATGCTTGAATATATTTAAACAGTTTCTCACCAGGCCTTTGAGTACCATGGTTTGCTCATCCTCACTCAGCTTGATTTTGCTGAAGCTCCTCAGATGCTGCCTGAACTGCTGTGCTCTTCCAGCACCATTGATCCAGAATTACCTTTTATCTTCAGCTCCCATCCTTTTCAGTTGACTTTCTTGTCTAACTGCCAATTTCTGAAGCTCAAACTCCCTCTCTTTCTTCCTTTCCTCTCTCTTCCTTTTGGTTTTGCTAAAGCGATTCATTCTTTTTCTCTTTCTCTTCTGCTTTTAATTGTAATTCCAACTATTTCATTTCTGTCGCCCTTTCCTTGTCTTTTTGCCTCCAACTCAAGTTGCTTCACTTTCAAGTGAATTCTAGCTATCTCTAAAGATTCTGATGACATTTCCAGCAAACTTAAATGCTGAGCTATTGCTGTAATTATCTCTCCTTTCATCGCAGAAGGAGGCAGCTCCAGTTCCAGTTTGTCTGCTCATTCCAGCAGCTCGACCTTTTGCAAAACCCCCATTGTCACTTCTTCCACCCCCAGAAAACTGGCTGACTGAAAGAGCCATTGTTATCCCAAGCACTGTTTAAGGCAACTGAATTCAACCCACAGAACAAAAGACACTAACTCCTTTCACTCGCTGCCTTCGAGTCCAACAACCCTAATCCCAAATCAGAACTGTAGAACAAAACCTGCAAAGAGACCCTAATCTGTTATGGACCAGGCCAGAACCCCCTCAAAGCATTTCAAGAAAGTAGCCCTGACCCTAACTTTGCTAATTTTAAGTAGATATAAGGCAGCTATTCCAGCAGAGATGCAGCTGGTCAAACCATTTAGTTTTAAATGCCCCTGGGCACTGTGTCTGGCTGTGTGGCTCAGAAGGGAAGTGGGGGAAGAATAGGAAAGTGATGGTGATGGGAGAGCCAATGCTTAGAAGAACAGACAGGAGATTCTGTGGCTGTGAACAACACTCCTAGATGGTTTGTTACCCCCCGAGTGCCAGGATCATGGATGTCTCAGATCGATTTGGCAGGGCGGGGGCGGCGGGGTGGTAGCCAGAAGTCACGGTACACATCGATGCCAATGACATAGCTAGGAAAAGGGATGAGGACCTGAAAAGTGAAGAGAGGGAATTAGGTTGGCAGCTAAAAGGCAGGACGTGCAAAGTAGTAATCTCAGGATTGTTACCCATGCCATGAGCTAGTGTGGTGAGGAGCAGAGACCAAGTGCAGATGAACATGTGGCTACAGGGCTGGTGTAGGAGGAAGAGCTTCAGATATATGGATCATTGGGGTACCTTCTGGAAGGTGGGATCTGTACAAGAAAGATGGGTTGCATCTGAACTGGAGGGGCACCAATATCCTAGGCAGGAGGTTTGCTAGAGCTCTTCGGGAGGGTTTAAACTAGATTGGCAGGGGGTGTGACCCAAAGCTACGTATCTGAGGATGGAGTAGCTAGTGAACAGCTAGACACAACGTGCAGAGAGTCTGTGAGGAGGGATACACAGTTGATAGGGCAATGTTGCAGTCAGTGTGATGGGTTGAAATGTGTCTATTTTAATACAAGAAGTATCAGGAAAAAGAGTGATGAACTTAGTGAGTATTGATCAGTACTTGGAACTACGATGTTGTGGCCATTACGAAGATTTGGATATCACAGAGGCAGCAATGGTTGTTGGATGTTTCAGGGTTTAGATGTTTCAAAGGAAATAGGAGTAGGCAAAAGAGGTGAGGGAGTGGCATTGCTAATCAGAGATAGTATTGCAGCTCAGAAAGTGAAGTTGTCGAGGATGGATTGTCTACTGAGTCAGTATGGGTTGAAGCCAGAAACAGGAAAGGAGTAGTCACTTTATTGGGAGTTTTCTATTGACCTCACAATAGCAACAGAGACAGGGAGGAGCAGATTGGGAGGCAGAATTTGGAAAGGTGCCAAAGTAACAGGGTTGTTGTCATGGCTGACTTTAACTTCCCTACTTTTGATTGGAACTTCCTTAGTTCAAATAGTTTAGATGGAGCAGTTTCTGGCAGATGTGTCCAGGAAGGATTCCTGACTCAATATGAGGATAGGCTGACTAGAAGGGAGGCCATATTGGATTTGGTGCTTGACAATGAACCTGGTCAGGTGTCAGATCTCTCAGTGGGAGAGCATTTCGGTGATAGTGATCACAACTCCCTGACAATTACTAAAATCATGGAGAGAGAGATAGAAGCAGGCAGTATGGGACATATTGAATTGGGGGAGGGGGAATTACATTGCAATTAGGCAGGAACTGGGGATCCTAAATTGGGAACACATGTTCTTAAGAAAATGCATGACAGAAATGTGGAGGTTGCTTAGGGAGTAATTGCTGATAGAGCTGGACAGCTTTGTCCCACTGAGGCAGGGAACGGATGGTAGGGTGAAGGAACCTTGGGTGACAAAGGATGTGGAACATCTAGTCAAGAGGAAGAAGGAAGCCTACTTAAGGTTGAGGAAGCAAGAATCATTCAGGGGGTTAGAGGGTTAAAAGTAGCCAGAAAGGAACTGAAGAATGGATTTAGGAGAGCTAGAAATGGGTAGGATTAAGGAAAACCCTAAGGCATTCTACACCTATGCAAGGAACAAGAAGATGACCAGAGTGAAGGTTGGGTCAATCAGGGATAGTGGAGGGAACTTGCACATTGAATCGGAGTAGGTAGGGGAGGTCCTCAAATAATACTTTGCTTCAATATCCACTACTAAGAGGGACTTTGTCATTTATGAGGACAGTGTAAAACAGGCTGATATGCACGAGCAGGTTGATGTTAAGAAGGAGGATGTGCTGAAAATTTTGAAAAACTTAAGAATACATAAGTCCTCTGGGCCAGACGGGATATACCCAAGGTTACTACAGGAAACAAGGCAAGAGATTGCTGCTCATTTGGCGATGACCTTTGCTCCCTCACTGTCCACTGGAATAGTGCCAGATGATTGGAGAGTAGCAAATGTTATTCCTGTGTTCAAGAAAGGAAATAGGATAATCCTGGGGATTACAGACCAGTTAGTTTTATGTCTGTGGTGGACAGGCATAAGAGAGGATTCTGAGAGATAGGATTTATGATTACTTGGAAAAGCATAGTTTGATAAGAGATAGTCAGCATGGTTTGTGAGGGGCAAGTGATGCCTCACAAGCTTTATTGAATTCTTTGAGGATGTGACAAAACACATTGATGAAGGTAGAGCAGTGGATGTGGTGTACATGGATTTTAGGAAGGTGTTTGTAGGTTGATTGAGAAAGTAAGAAGGCATAGGATACAGGGAAATTTGGCTGTCTGGATACAGAATTGGCTGGGCTATAGAGGACAGAGGGTGGTAGTAGATGGAAAGTATTCAGTCTGGAGCTCAGTGACCAGTAATTTTCCGCAGGGATCTGTTCTGGGACCTCTGCTCTTTGAGATTTTTATAAATGACTTGGATGAGGAAGTGGAAAGGTGGGTTAGTAAGTTTGCCATTGACGGAGGTTGGTGGAGTGGTGGATAGTGTGGCGGGCTGTTGTAGGTTGCAACGGGACATTGACAGGATGCAGAACTGGGCTGATAGGTGGCAGATGGAGTTCAACCTGGAAAAGGATGAAGTAATTCATTTTGGAAGGTCGAATTTGAATGCAGAACACAGGATTAAAGGCAGGATTCTTGGCAGTTTGGAGCAAACAGAGGGATCTTGGGGTCCATGTCCATAGATCCCTCAAAGTTGCTACCCAAGTTGATAGGGTTGTTAAGAAGGTATAAGGTGCTTTGACCTTCATTAGCAGGATGATTGAGCTTAAGAGCCATGAGGTTATGCTGCAGCTCCTTAGAGCCCTGGTTAGACCACACTAGGAATATTGTGTTCAGTTCTGGTTACCTCATTACAGGGAGGCTGTGGAAGCTTTAGAAAGGGTGCAGAGGAAATTTACCAGGATGCTGCATGGACTGGATAGCATGTCTTATGAAGAAAGGTTAAGAGAGCTATGGCTTTTATCATTAGAGTGAAGAAGAATGAGAGGTGACTTGATAGAGGTGTACAAAATGATGAGAGGCATAGATAGAGAAATAGTCAGAGACTTTTTTCCCAGCGCAGAAATGGCTATCACAAGGGGGCATAATTTTAAGGTGATTGGAGGAAGGTTTAGGGGAGATGTGCGACTTTGGTTCTTTACACAGAGTGGAGAATGCATGGAATGTAGTCGTGTCAAACACATTAGAGACATTTAAGCGACATTTGGATAGGCACATGGATAATAGTAAAATGAAGGGGATGTATGTTAGTTTGATCTTCGAGTAGGATAAAAGGTCAGCAACATCAAGGGCTATATAGGGCCTGTACTGTTCTATGTTCTAAAACAGAATGTATGTACTAGATTACCAAATGAAACATAAACAAAAGGGAACAGAATATAGAGTAACAACCTATCCGAAAACCCAACAGATTATCCAAACTTAATAATGCTGCTCCAAATTCTTACAACAAGCCCCATAAACACCCTTGGCACAAAAGGTAAAATCAAACACGGTCTTATAGGAGAGAAGTCAGAAAGAGGGAGGCATAGCATGGACCTGCCTCTTTGGTTCCAGCAGCTTTAAAATGCCTGACTGCTTTCAGTGAATAGCTAGAATGCTAAAACCCAAATCAAACCAGAGGAAAGCTGAGCTGAGAGAACTGGCCGC
Source organism: Chiloscyllium plagiosum (assembly GCF_004010195.1). Taxonomy (NCBI): domain Eukaryota; kingdom Metazoa; phylum Chordata; class Chondrichthyes; order Orectolobiformes; family Hemiscylliidae; genus Chiloscyllium; species Chiloscyllium plagiosum. The sequence continues at coordinate 22,291,552 of NC_057738.1, forward strand.
TCCCCTTTCATTGTACAATTTCTTTTTAAATTGAAAACCTTTTTCCTGAGGAAGTATATGTTAGCTATAATCATATTGGCCTTAAAACCCTTCTAAGCTAGTCTTTTTGGAATCGCTGCTTTTATGACCACTCTGAAAAAAAAAAAGTCAAGGACAACATCACCTTGTTCAAGGAGCAGCGTCATCACACCAAACAGAGGAAGACGCAACATACCTTCCTTTGGGTCGAGTGAGAGTGTAGAAGTAAAATAACTTGTTATTAATGAAAAGTATTGGTGAAATTATTTGTCTGAAATTTAACCACTTTCCTAATCTTTCCTCTAGATTGTTGAAAGAGTTAGTTAAAGACATCGTGGACGGACAGGTGATCTTTTCAAAATTCAAGTAATACTGCAATGGTGCCTGCAAATTGAAGGTTGTAAATGTAATCCCATAAAAAGTAGTGGGATTAAATTTATAACCTTCAATTTGCAGGCCCCATTACAGTTATAGTAGAATTTAAGATAGGAGAACAGAGAACTGCAGACCTGTTAGCTGATATCAGAACTAAGAAAATAGCAGAATATTATAAAGATGTGACTTTTGCATATTTAGAAAATAATTGTCTAACTCAATAGAATCAATGCGGATCCATGAATAAGAAATCATGTTTGACAAACCTGATTGTGTTTTTTGAGGGTTTTGTTAGCAGAGTCAATTAGAAGCAATCAGTGGATATGACGTATCTGGATTTTTAGGACTTAGATAAAAGTCCTTTAGTACATTAATATACGACATGAAGTTAGGGATAGTTTATTAGCTTGCATTGAGGATTGGTTAATAGACAGGAAGCAGAGAGTAGGAATGAGTGGACCACACTTTTTTAACCCATTCTCAGATTGGAGTGCTGTGACCAATGGAGTTAACTCAAGGAACAGCAATTGCGTCCTTACTGTCTATAATCTAAACATATGATTTGGAAATGGGAGCAATTGTAAAATTTTCATATTTACAGACAATAGAAAACCTGATGAGAAATATAAGTATGAGGAAGTTTCATAGAAGCTTTATGGGGATGTAGACAGGTTGAGTAAGTGGGTTAGAGATGGCAGATGGAATATAATGTGGATAGGTGTGAGGTTAACCACTTTGATTGGAGGAACAGAGATGCTAAATACTTCTCAAAAGGTGAGAGATTGGAAAGTGATGATGTCCAAAGGTATCTAAGTACCCTTACATATGAGTGAACATATGATCTCCAATTTTGCATTGAATCATTGACATGCACATAAAGTTGCCATAAATGAATGGGGAGGTTTTTCCAAACCTTAAATGCTTCCACATCCTGAATGTGCAGTTGGCATATGACCATGCACAAAACATCATGTGGATGAGCGCCTGCTATCTTAGGTACAACCACAGTAATTTCATCCCATGTCAGTCAACTGCTGTCATGAGAAAATGTTTCCATAAGTTAATCAAGTTATAGTTCCAATAATACATACAAATCTAAATTACATACCCTGGCACATTCCTTCAGTGTCTTACCTGCAGTTGCAGAGTTCCTACATAGTTATATTATAGTGGCTGCAAAATGGCTGATGAAATCCTTCAAAGTCGACAGGCTGGAGGCTGGAAGAACACAGCAAGCCAGGCAGCATTAGGAGGTGGAGAAGTCAACGTTTCAGGTGTAACCCTTCTTCAGGACCTGAAACATTACACCCAAAACACCAACTTTTTCACCTCCTGATGCTGCCTGGCTTGCTGTGTTCTTCCAGCCTCCAGCCTGTCTACTTTGGATTCCAGCATCTGCAGTTTTTTTTCTCTCTAATCATGATGGAATCCTTCTGGCCATCAATTAGACAGACTGAAAAATGGCCTGGCAGGTTGCCCTCAAACCTATATAGACATTAAAGTCAGGATTTCAGTTCACTTTGGCAAAGATTATAGCAGTCTAATTTGGTTGTCTGATAAATGCTGTCATCTAATAAGAGACAGCAGATTTATACTCCAGAGGGATACTGCACTCTCCTCAAGTAACACCCCATCAGCAATTTTAATAATCTGCTGGAGCACATGTTGCTGGACAGCTCCTTTGAGTATGGGTGTATACAGCCATTGTTGTCACAGTTTGAGCCAGGACAGTTAAAAAGTATGCAACTTATGACCTCGTTCCAGATTTCCACAACAATACTTGTTACTTTTGGCTTGATTTTAACTGTCATGAATATGTGGGTTATAGAATATGTTTCACTGTAGACACAAGTGTTAAGCTTCAGTGGCTTTTCTTTAGGGAATTCTTCTGGAGCATCAGTAGAAATGTGTGAGCTTCCAACACACACACACGACTAGAGAGATTGGAGAAATTGTCAATCATGATAGAGTGTAAATGTTGTGAATTTTGTTCAAGCATATATTCAGTGCAGGGGGAAGGTAGTGTTTCTTTATTTTTCTAATGCAAATAATAATTTGCGTAAGTGTATGGTAGTGTTTCACGTTTTTGTCCACTGTTTTAGGGTGTAGCACAAATTAATGTGCATAAAACAGAAAACAAAATTACAACAGCCTATTTTGTGCAATCTAGGCTAAGATATGGCAGAGCAGATTGTGTGTCTGGATTTCAGCAAATGGGATGTAGCAGGCACAGAGGCTATACACAAATGAAGACATCTGCAGTACGTATTTCAGAATCATCAAGCTGGAGTATGAAATCGAGACACTCTGGCACCATCCCATTACCAAAGAACATGCTCTATATCCATCATTTCATGGAGATAATGTCATTGTCACAGCATATGGGTAATATTGGGCAAATGTGGTCTCCGAGAGAGACATGACTTTATAGATTATAAACTTTATTTTTGCAGTTTGGTTACTGTGGTGGTCAGTCACTGAATATATTTAAATGAGTCTTAAATGAGCCTTTCATTGATTTTTTTTGACACAAGAACATTAGTTTAGTTCATAACAGAAAATAAAGCAAAGGCAAATCTATTTAAATTATAATTTAGAAACATTTTAACATAAACAGCAAAAACAGTGACTCAACCATTTTGCCAGCAATATCTTTTACATACCCCGATATACTCAGTATCTGTGAAGTATCATTCCTACCTTAACCTTAAGATCCCTTGCCCAGCTGATTGTTTTCTGGAACTCTTGAAATAGTTTTAACATTTCTTTCCAATGTGAAAGGCCTGGATTTATTTTCCTGGAATCCTAAGAGACTCCAAGGGTCTTTTCCAGTCTCTTTCCTTGGACTGCTAAAAATGTAAGGACTTTGCAAACTGACTGCCCTTGTTCTCATACAATACAGCTCTTTTCTACTCAACATACCAGTGACCCCATGTCATTCCCATTTGTGCTTTTTTATACGTTATAAACTCAGCAATATAAACACTTCACCAATTAACATAGCAGGCATCATTTTAGATGTTTAACATAAATCACATCTTTTCCTAAAACAATTTGTTTAGTTCACTGTTCCAAATTGCTTTCTGATCTTTTTTTTTAAAAAAAGTTACTTTTACAGAACTGAAGCTAAAAACAGTTACCCTTTATTTTAAAACCCAAATTCCCAAATGTACTTTTATCACAATGGAAGGATACTATAAACTTTGTGTCAATATTTGCAGTAAAGTTCAGTGTCCTGAAGATCTCAAAGAAATAATATTAAATCAGGAACAAAAATCTTATAAAATTAGGGTAAGTAATAGCAATGAAAAATGTAATGACAGTAAAGAATTGGAAGTCTCACATACCAGATGGTTTGCTCACGCTTAAAGGAGGTAGATCAAAACATTACAGATGCTGACCAATAATCCTTAACATTTAGAAGGAATCACATATTAATTCCCTAACATCTGTTGTCAATAAATTACTTAGATAATACTGAGTCTTGCAGATTCTGTGTTTTTCATCTTTACGACCACCTAGATCGATGACAACGAAAATCATGTCCAGAAACAGCTGCTCAGAAACCACTAGCACAGAAGCCAACGTACTCCTTTCAAAAAGATTGATTTTCCAGCAGGTAATGGTCATAAACTCCTCTTCCTATATCCCTAAAATATTTGATTGACTGTTTCTCCAAAATCTTTCTGCTAAAAGTGGGTAGTACACAGCAAACACATAAAAACTTGAGTTCAATTCCAAGAAAGCAGATTTGGAAACCAATTCAATTCAGCAAGTTTCCAAACAGTTCTGTTTCTTCCAGGGGAAGGTACTGGGCCAGTAGTATTGCTGCTATACTTGTAATCCAGAAACCCAACTAATGTTCTGCAAACTCAGGTTTGAATTTAACCATAACAATTCAAACAGACCTAATAATAAAAATAAACATAAAGATGAATATGAAATCAATGCTAATCTATGAGAAAAACCCATTTGGTTCACTAATGTCCTTGAGGGAACTATCGTCCTTACCTGGTCTGACCTACATGTGACTTCAGATCCACAGCAATGTAGTTGACTCTTAAAGGGCCAAGCAAGTCATTCAGTCATTTCACCTGCTAGAAAGGAAAAGAGGAAAGAAATCAGATGGCCAACCTGTCATTGCGCTGGGCACCAGAGACGACAATGGTAAACGAAGCCTTGTCTAACCAGCAAATTCCTTTTTCATAGAGGCATAGAGTATAGAGATGTACAGCATGGAAACAGACCCTTCGGTCCAACCCATCCATGCTGACCAGTTATCCCAACCCAATCTAGTCCCACCTGCCAGCACCCAGCCCATATCCTTCCAAACCCTTCCTATTCATATACCCATCCAAATGCCTCTTAAATGTTGCAATTGCACCAGCCTCCACCACTTCCTCTGGCAGCTCATTCCATACACGTACCACCCTCTGCATGAAACAGTTGCCCCTTGGGTCTCTTTTATATCTTTCCCCTCTCACCCTAAACCTATGTCCTCTAGTTCTGGACTCCCCGACCCCAGGGAAAAGACTTTGCCTATTTACCATATCCATGCCCCTCATAATTTTGTAAACTTTTATAAGGTCACCCCTCAGCTTCCGATGCTCCAGGGAAAACAGCCCCAGCCTGTTCAGCCTCTCCCTATAGCTCAAATCTTCCAACACTGGCAACAT
>NC_057738.1:22300497-22313626 GCF_004010195.1 Chiloscyllium plagiosum
AAAGTGAGGACTGCAGATGCTGGAGATCAGAGCTTAAAAATGTGTTGCTGGAAAAGTGCAGCAGGTCAGGTAGCATCCAAGGAGAAGGAGAATCGATGTTTCGGGCATAAGCCCTTCTTCAGGAATGAGGAGAGTGTGCCAAGCGGGCTAAAATAAAAGGTAGGGAGGAGTGACTTGGGGGAGGTGCATTGGGAATGCGATAGGTGGAAGGAGGTTAAGGTGAGGGTGATAGGCCGGAGAGGGGGTGGGGGCGGAGAGGTCAGGAAGAAGATTGCAGGTCAAGAAAGCGGTGCTGAGTCCGAGGGTTGGGACTGAGGTAAGGTGGGGGGAGGGGAAATGAGGAAGCTGGAGAAATCTGTATTCACCCCTTTTGGTTGGAGGGTTCCTACGCGGAAGATGAGTTGCTCTTCCTCCAGGCGTCGTGTTGTCATGGTCTGGTGATGGAGGAGGCCAAGCTGCATGTCCTTGGAGGAGTGGGAGGGGTTGTTAAAGTGTTCAGCCACGGGCGGTTGAGTTGGTTGGTGCGGGTGTCCCAGAGGTGTTCTCTGAAACGTTCCGCAAGTAGGCGGCCTGTCTCCCCAATGTAGAGGAGGCCACATCGGGTGCAGCGGATGCAGTAAATCATTTACTCCATTTCTCCAGCTTCCTTATTTCCCCTCCCCCCACCTTTTCTCAGTCCCAACCCTCGAACTCAGCACCGCCTTCTTGACCTGCAATTTTCTTCCTGACCTCTCTGCCCCCATCCCCTCTCCAGCCTATCACCCTCACCTTAACCTCCTTCCACCTATCGCATTCCCAATGCCCCTCCCCCAAGTCCCTCCTCCCTACCTTTTATCTTAAACTCAAGGGTATACAAGACCAGTCGCTCCAGTCTTTCAGTGTAAGGTCTTTCAGGCTGTCAAATGCCATCTGACAGTCTACTGTCCACTGAACCTTCTCCCCTTTTTTTTAGCAATTCAGTGAATGGAACAGCCAACTGAAAAGTTGGGACAAATTTTCGATAAAATCCACTGAATCCCAGGAATCATAGTACTGCTCCTTTTGTCAATAATATGGAAAACTCCCCAATTAGATTAGATTAGATTCCCTACAGTGTGGAAAGAGGCCTTTCAGTTCAACAAGTCCATGCCGACCCTCCGAAGAGTAACCCACCCAGACCCATCTCTCCCCTGATTAATGTGACTAATGTACCTAACACTACAGGCAATTTAGCATGGCCATTTCACCTGACGTGCACATCTTTTGGACTGTGGGAGGAAACCGGAGCAGCCGGAGGAAACCCACACAGACACAGGGAGAACATACAAACGCCACAGTCAGTCACCTGAGCCAGGAATCGAAGCCAGGTCCCTGGTGCTGTGAGGCAGCAGTGCTAATCACAGAGCCACTGTGCTGCCCACAATTACCTTTGTTTTTGCATCCCGTGGGCCATTTGTCCATGTCTATTAACATGGCCCAGGAAGGTGACTTGGGCTTTGGCAAATTCACTTTTAGCCAGGTTTATCACCAAGCCTGCCTCCCGAAGTCGATCGAACAAGTCTGATAAGTGTTGTAAATGTTCCTTCCATGAGTGACTAAAAATCACCAGGTTATCTATGTATACACGACACAGCTGGGTAGTACAGCAATGGCCTTATTGGTTAGTCTCGCAAATGAGGCTGGAACATTTTTCATTCCAAATAGCATGACTTTAAACTGATACAGTCCATTTGGCATTATGAAGGTCAAAATTGTCTTCACTCATTCTGACAAAGGTTCCTGTCAGTATCCTCTGAGCAAGTCCAACTTAGAAATATAAGTTGCTTGTCCCGCCTCCTCAACACAGTTTTCCAAACACAGAATCGGATATGCATCAGACTTTGTAATGGCGTTGACTTTGCAATAGCCCACACGTAACTTTTGGGTACCATCTGGCTTTGGCGCCATGACAATGGATGAGCTTCAGTCACTGTAACTCAATTCATTATGTCATCTTGGAGCATGCATTCAATCTCCTTTCAACATGTGCCAACTTTAGAGGGTTATGCCCATAAAGATGTTGTGGAATCAGAACAGCATCTTCTATATCTACATCACGCATAATTAGGTTAGTACTTCCCAGCTTGTTTCCCCATATCTACTTATGTGATAGTAATAACTCTTTCAGGTCATTTCTATTTTCCTCTGGAAGGTAACTCAATAATTTATCCCAATTTTTGACAACTTCCTCATTGTCCAAGTTAGTTTGAGGAATGTTCAGTTCAGAATCCACTGAACTTGGTTCTTCACTCTGTGTTGTAACCACCTCACAGCGCCAGAGATGTGGATTCAATTCCCACCTCAGGTAACTGTCTGTGTGGAGTTTGCACATTCTCCCCATGTCTGCGTGGGTTTCCTCTGGGTGCTCCGGTTTCCTCCCACAATCCAAAGATGTGCAGGTTATGTGAATTGGCCATGCTAAATTGCCCATAGTGTTAGGTGAAGGAGTAAATGTAATGGAATGGGTCAGGGTGGGTTGCTGTTCGGAGGGTCGGTGTGGACTTGTTGAGCTGAAGGGCCTGTTTCCACACTGTAAATAATCTAATCTAATCTAATCAGTAACACAGTCTCCCCTTGCTTTTCTTCCTTGTCAAAATACCTTTTGAGCATATACACATGGCACACTCTTTCTATCTGAGTCCTTATCAAATAGTTCACCTCATTCAATTTCCTTTCAACTTGATAAGGTCCACTAAACCTTGCTTTTAAAGATTCACCTGTCAATGGAAGTAACACTAACACTTTATCCCTGATAGCAAAATTGTGAGTTTTTGATTTATTGTCTGCTTCCTGTTTAATGATATACTGTGATACTTTTAAATGCTGTCTAGCCAACTTGCCCATTCTATTTAATTGTTCCGGAAAATTTGACATAGTTCAAATATGTGGTGTCTGAATTCTGACTTACCAATTTCTCAATTTAAACAATTTTAGCATTCCTCTCACTTCATGCTCAAAAACTAATTCAAATGGACTGAATTGGTGCATTCTGATCATAAAAAGTACGCACAGAATTCCCTTATCCCAATCACCTTGACTATAAACTCTCATCATGATCTTTGATGTTGACGCCACCTTTCTAGCACTCCCTACGACTCTGGATGGTATGCTGTAGATTTGAACTGTTTTATGCCTAAGCTGTCCAGAACATCCTCGAATAATTTTGATGCGAAATTTGACCCTTGATCTGATTGTATCTCTGTGGTCTGTGTCTAGTGAAAATTTTGAGCAAATCCTCTACAATCCTTTCAGTTGTGGCATTGTGTGTAATGGAATAGCCTCTGGAAATCTAGTGGACACATCCATAATTGTTAACAAATACTCATTCCCAATTTTTGTTTTAGATAGCTGTCCTACACAATCAATTACGACTTTTGTAGATGGTTCCTCAATTGCAGAAATAGGTATTAAAGGTGTGGGTTTTATTACTGCCTATGGTTTTCCAATTACCTGACATGTATGACATGTCTAGCAAAATTCAACTACATCCTTGTGCAGTCCAGGCCAGTAAAAATGTTTTTGTATTTTAGCTTGGGTTTTTCACACTCTTAAATGACTCCCCAGTGGTAGCTCATGCACTACCCACAACATCTTCTTTCTATAAACCAGTGGCAACATGAATTGATGAACTTCTGCCCATTTCTCATCTGCCTGAATATGTAAAGATCTCCATTTCCGCATTAAGATATCAATTTTAAGGTAATAACATTCAGGGATTCAGATTCTTTTTCTGTGTATGTCTTTTGATAGAATTGCTTTAAATTTTCATCTTTCTGCTGTAACTCAGTTAATTTATCTGAGCTAAAGATGTCTGCTGTGTCATCTATCTGCTCCTAGCTTGTCTCAATCTGATCAAACAGGATCTCTGCTGATTCCACTTCAACTTTCTTATGTGTACTCTTTGATTTCTTCTGTTTCAACTAGTGACCCTGTAACCTTGATATCACACAGTCAGGAAAAGTCCCAGTATATGTGCCCTGCAATAGTTCAGTTACTTGAGTTTCCACTGACCTTTCAACCACAGTAGGCAGCACTCCTACCTGTGAACCAGCTATATCATTAGCAAGGACAAATTATATTCCTGGAGCTAAACGTTTGTCCAGTACTCCTACCACGACTTCTCCACTGTTCACTGAACACTCTCACCTCACTTTACATAATTGTGTGCTTCTTGTCTCATCATGAATTACCATTAGTAGCACCATTTCTGGAAATACTCCTTCAGGGTACATATCTCCTCATCTTTCAACAACACTGATTGAGAGGATCCTGTGTCTATTAATATTGTAACCTCTTTACCTGCTGCTCCTGGCCGACCAAGTAAACTTTACTTTTGCAGGAATATGGTTTAAGATCTTGCACTTCCTCCTTAACCAACCTCTGACCAGGTTGTACATTCTGTTGCAGATTTCTGGGCTCCATTGTGCTTTCCATTAACACTCCAACAAAATTCATTTACTTATTCTTTTTTCCTATACCTGGCTTCCCAGTACTTTTCCTAACCCACAAACACTGATTTCACTTGACCTACGTTATAGCAGTGAACTCTCTTCCCCTTCAAGGGTTTCCTTTATAATTTTGTGGTAAGTTATCCTTATGATTTCACCAAGATCAACATTTCCCTTCCTATAAGAGGATTTCTTTTTTTCCCCAACTTCTTTTCTCATGGATTGAAATTGATTTTGGAAGCCAAACTTTGATTAATGGACCAACTCAACTGCTAATCTTGCCGTTTTAACTCTGCTCTTTCACATGAGTGCTCACTACTTCAGAAAGTGAATTTTTGAACTTCTGTCAAATTCTAAACTTCAAACTCCCTCTCTTCCTTCCTTTCCTCTCTCTTCTCTCTCTTTCTTTCTCTCTTGCTTTTTGCTCTATTAAAGCGATTTGTTCTTTTTCTCTTGCCTCTGCTTTTAAACATAATGCCTTGACGTTGGCCTCTAACTCAAGCTGCTTCATTTTCAAGTGAATTTTAGCCATCTCTAAAAATTGTGATGGCATTTCCAGCAAATTTAAATGCTGAGCTGTTGCTGTAATTGTCTCTCCTTTCCTCACAGAAGGAGGCAGCTCCAGCTCCAGCTTGTCTGCTAATTCCAGCAACTTGACTTTATTCGCCTTTTGTAAAACTCCCAAGGTCACTTCTTCCACCCCCAGAAAACTCTTAGTGACTGAAAAAGCCATTGCTATCCCAAGCACTGTTTAAGCCAACTGAATTCAACACCTGGAACAAAAGACATTAACGTCTACCATTCGCTGCGTTCGAGTCCAACAACCCTAATTCCAAGTTGAAATGGTAGAACAAATCCTGGACAAGTACCCAATCTGTTATGGACCAGGTCAGACCACCTCAAAACATTTCGAGAAAATAGCCCAGACCTTAATGTTGCAAATTGTTTTAAGCAGGCATACCACAGATATTCCAGGAGAGATGTAGCTGGTCAAACCACTGAGTTTTAAACAAAACAGAATTTATTTACAAGATTATCTAACAAAACACAAACAACAGAATACTGAATAACGTAACCTCTCAAAAAACCTGACTTAACCTTGCTGTTCCAAATACTTTCAACAATTCCCATAAACACCCCTTGGCACTAAAGGTAAAATCAAACACAGGGTCTTACAGGACAGAAGTCAGAGAGAGAGAAGACCAGCATGGACCTGCTTCTTTGGGTCCAGCAGTTTCACAACTGCCTGACTGCTTTCAGTGAATAGCCAAACCAAACCAGAGAAATGCTGAGCTGGGAGAACTGGCCACTCTTCTTTCATTGGACAAGTGGTTTTTCCTCAAAAATTTGAAAGCCTGTTGACCCTAAAACCCTTCAATTTAGACTTTTCAGAATCCTTTACAACATCTCAGCAAACATAACCAAGGACAACATAAGGAAGGTTAGTCTGTGTTGTTTGGTTCTTATATGATAGTCAATTAGAGAGATCATAATGCAAAATAGCAATATATTTATACTGTATTTGTGATTAAGTCATCTGTGTGCCCTCTGGAGATTTTCTGGGGTTTTTTAACTACAAGCACTGTGAAGAGCTCCTGACTGCAATACCTGACCTGGTGCACGTATGGCCTCTAAATTCAAAGCCAGTGCCAAAACTCTGGGCAGTTCTGGCTGTAGTGAGTTATTTTATAATTGCTGATCACACGATACTGTGTTCCACAGAGGCATGGTGCATAGCTACTGAGGTGAACTTCGGAGAATTGCATGAGAAAACTCATGGGAGCTCACAGAGACAAGCTCTCCATGAAACTTTCTGAAGCAGACGTTTTGTCATTTCTTGGTAAAATTCAACCCAATAGTTTGGACTCTCACAATACTGCATTCTTTCTGCTGTTTACCTAAGCTCTTTTTTTTAGTGAAACTATACTTTTCGCAGTTTGAGAGTTCATGGACTTGGCAGAGGAGATTCAGAGCAAAACATACTTTCTTGCTCAACATTGACCTCGAGTGATTATGGATGGTGTACGCCTTCTCTGTCTGGTGATAATTTTTATGTGCCAGAAAGTACAATTTGAGGATTGTCCCACACATCTTTACAGCATTAAATCAGAAGGTTTCAATTTTATTTTCTTTCTTTGTTTTTGCAGCTAACTGGAATCACCACATAAACAAAATGGCCATAGAGGTTGGGCGTACCACCTTGAATAACCCACCTCCTGTATCCCCACAGTCTGTCCACCATCTAGAAGGTACAGAGTTCTGAAGGAAATAGCTGAAGGGGTTGTAAAGGCTCTGGTAGAGATTTTTCAAGAATCACTAGAGTTAAGAGAGGGTTCCAATGAACTGTAAAATGGCTAATGTCACACCCCTGTTTAAGAAGACAGAGACATTGATGACAGTTAGCCTGACCTCAGTTGTTGGTATGATTTTAGAGTCCATTATTAAGGATGCGATTGCAGATGAATTGGAAGTACATTGTAAAATAGGGCTAAATCAGCATGGCTTTGTTAAGGGGTGGTTAATTCTGACAAATATGTTAACATTTTTGAGGGGGTAATGAGCAAGTTAGACAAAGGCATGGTATATTTAGATTTCTGAGAGGGCTTTGACAAGGTGTTGCACAGGAGGCTGTGAATTAAGATGTGTCCATGGTTTTAGGGCAAGGTATTGGCACAGATAGAGGATTGGCTGACTGGCAGACAGCAGAGAGTGGGGATAATGGGATCTTTTTCAGGATGGCAGCTGGGGGCTAATGGAGTTCCGCAGGATCCATGTTGGGACAATAACTATTTATATTATATATTAATGATCTGGATGAAGGAACTGAGGGCATTGTTGTTAAGTTTGCAGATGACACAAAGATAGGGACAGGTAGTGTTGATGAAGCGTGGAGCCTGCAGAGGGAATTGGACAGTCTAGGAGACTGGGTAAATTGTGAGGCTATGCACTTTGATAGGAAGAATAGAGGCACAGACTACTTTCTAAATTGGGAAAGGCTATGGACGTCTGAAGCACAAGAGACTTAGGAGTCTCTGTTCAGGATTCTCTTAAGATTAACATGCAGGTGCAGTTAGAAGTTAGGAAGGCAAATATAATGTTCACACTCATTTTCAGAGGGCTAGAATAAAAAATAGGGATTTAGCTGAGGCTGTATAAGACTCTGATCAGTCCGCATTTGGAATATTGAGAACTGTTTTGGGCTCCGTATCTCAGGAAGGGTGTGTTGCCATTGTAGGTCATCCAGAGGAAGTTTACAAGAATGATCCCAGGAATAAATGACTGTCATACTAGGAGCAGTTGAGGACTTTGGGTTTGTAATCAATGGAGCATAGAAGGATGAGAGGGGATCCCATTAATATTTACAGAATACTGAGAGGCCTGAATAGAGCCTGAACATGAGAAGATGTTTCCACTAGTAAGAGTGGAGTGATGGCCCCATGAACTGAGATATCATGGAATTTCTTCAGCCAGAGGGTGGCAAATAGTGGTACAAACTTGATGGGCTGAATGGCGAAGTTCTTCTTCGAACTCTTATGGTCTTCTGGCCTTTATTCTTTTCAAATGATTGCAGCTTTTATAGAACACATTTTCTTTTCCCGGGTAGCACTGTCTAATAGAATTGCATTGCACTGCTATCATCCCATAAAGTGAGATACAATCTGCTATGGCTTGGCTAGATTTTCTGCCACCAAACCTTTTTATCCATCTAAGCCACTGATATCAGTGGGAAACAATACCCATACCATGTCTCAGGCAGCAGAAGGCTCTATCTTGATGATCAGTAAATAGGTTTATTACCTATTACTTCACAGGTAGTTATACAACATCTAAGATATTGATATTCTCTTCAGAGACCTCGAATGCAATTTAATGTACATATCACACATTATTACTTTAGTTACATTCTGTTAATATGAAGAATTATTAAGGAGGCACACACTGGAAATGGGAGACTACTTGGAGAATGGATTAATGCTCTCAGGAACATCTGATGGACAGAGCTTACCTTGTAATTTCAGTTAACCTGGTAACCCTCTCAGATCCCAACTGCCTCATACAATAATATCAGACAGCTTCTGGTCCTCTTGTAGGCTAGCGCACTACTATCATGTTAGACATCCTTATTTCTACATACTGAAAAGATTCCCCAGATCAAATAGGCACTACATATTCAGCATTTAATGGCCTACTCAATTATCACTCTTTCATTTCACTTTTGTTGTATGCTTCCTATGTGTCAGTACTAGGGGTCCTCACAGGAATGACTCCTGTATCAGGCCATATCCACCAAGGATACCTTCAGTCAGCAGGAGTCCAACTCTTGATAACCACAGAATGAAGGTAATTTCCTTAGAATCTTATACCATGTGCAAGAGAATCTTCAAATAATCACAAACAAACTGAAAATAATGGAATTTAAATCATTAATAAGTGAAGACAGACACATGATCTGGGGGGGGCACCTTGGTTCCCATCTATGCACATTTTATGACTGACTGTATCTGAGGGAATCCAACCAGAACCATGAACACAAGGACCCACATATTCTGACTGGCATCATCATTAGCAAATTTGTCATAGATGGCAGCCAGGGAAACATGGCATCCATCACTTGGGAGATAGACTTGTGTCAGAAACTTGTGGGATAGGCAATAGGAAACACTGAAAGAGCTAATGGAAGAACTGCAACAGTTGCTCTTTCCTGTCTGGCATAAAGACAAAAGGTGGCCCAACCATGGCTAACAGTGGAAACAGATAGTACTGGATCCAAGGAAAGGACATAGAAATTGACTCCAAGAAAGCAGCAGACTTGAGGAATGAGACTAGTTTATTTTCCCACTTTTAATCAATCCCTTTGTCCTCCTTTATGTGAAATCTAAAGAATGAAAGTAAGACTGGAGGGAACATACAAATTCATTACAAAAGCTTCTACAGGTATTTGAAGAGAAAAAGGTCAGTGAAGATAAATGTAGGTCTCTTACAGCCAGAAATAGCGAACATTATAATGGGGAACATAGAAATAGCAGATCAATCAAATACATGTTTTAATTCTGTCTTCCCAAAGGGGGACACAAATGACATTGCAACAATGTTGGTGAACAAAGGATCTAGTGCAAGGGAGGAACAGAACTAAATGATACGAGAAGAGAAATGGTTTTGGAGAATTGATGAGATTAAAAGCAGATAAATTCCCAAGGCCCAACAATCTACATTCCAGAGTACTGAAGGGTTTGACCCTAGAAACAGTTGATACATTGGTGGTCAACTTTCAAGATTCTGTAGACTCTGGAGTATTCCCTATGGATTGGAATGTAGCTAATGCATCTGTACTATTACAAAAAAAGAGAGAGAGAGAAAACAAGGAATTATAGAATGGTTAGCCTGACATCAGTAAGAAGAAAAATGATCGAGTCCATTATAATCAATTTCATAGCAGATCAATTGGAAAACAGTGACAGAGTTGAACAGAGTCCGCATGGATTTTCAATAGGGAAATCACGTTTGACAAATCTAATGGAAATGTTTTGAGGATATAACAAGTAGAGTTAATAAGGAGGAGCAGATGGATGTGATTTTTTTGGACCTCCAGAGGGCTTTCAATAAGGTCCCACATAAGAGATTAGATTTAACATTAAAGCGTATGGGACTAGGGGGGAATTTACTGACATAGATAGAGAACTGGTTGCTAGACAGGAGATAATGATTAAGAATGAATGTGTTATTTTCTAAGTGGCAAGCAGTGATTAGTGGGGTACCATACGTATCAGTGCTTGGACACCAGCTATTCACAATATATATTAACAATTTAGATGAGGGAAATCAATGTAATGTCTCCCACCAAAACGCTTGGTGGGATGGTGAGCTGTGAGAGGTGGAGGTGATGCAGAGATTTTTCAGTATGATTTGAATGAGTGGGCCAATGCATGGAAGACAAAGTATAATGTTCTTAAAATGTGAAATTATCCACTGAGGTAGAAAAAAACAGGAAGGTCAATTGTTATCTCAATAATGCTAGATTGGGCAATGGGCGTGTGGAAAAAAACTTGGGTGACTTGCTGCAAGTAAGCATGCAGGTGCAGCAAGGGGCAAAGAAGGTAAAAGGTTTGTCAGGCTTCACAATGAGAGTTTGTGTGTAATGGCACAGGTGTCACAGTGCAACTGCATGGAGCCCCACTGAGAACTGAGATGAGGCAAAAAATTCTTCACCCAGAGAATGGTGAGCCTGTCGAATTCTCTGCCACAGAAAGTGATTGAGACCAAAACATTGAATGCTTTGCAGAAGGGGTTAGATATAGTTCTTAGAGCTAAAGGGATCCAAGGGTATGGGATGACAGTGGGACAGGGACTGAGTTGGATGATTAGCCAAGGCAGAGCAGGCTCAAAGGGCTGAATGGCCTACACCTACTCCTATTTTCCATGTTTCTAGGGAGTTCATCACATACTCATGTTACATACTGTTTGATTCTACAAATATCACAAGCAGATCCTTGGAAATATTTAGTTCAAGGGTGTGGTGACTGTCACCAGCAATGTGTACCCATCAGAAGCATAGGTGCATAGGTCATTAGCCATGCCACTTGAGACCTGTCAAATTTTAAATTTAATGTTGACCTCACTCTTCGTGCACCTTCGCTGTAACATTGTATTCCTCAACTCTGTTCTATTACCGTTATGCACTTTGTATGGTATGATCTGCCTGTGCTGCCTGCAAATTAAAACTTTCCACTGTATTTAGGTATACGTGACAATAATAATAAATCAAAAATCAAATCAGATGTCTGAGTCAGTGTCCCAAAGATATTTAAAGTAGCTGGTCATAGTTGGGTTGGTGTCAATTCTGAACTTCTGCACTCAGTAAGAAGGAACATCTGGCTGACATCCTGTCAGTGCAGAGTTCATCATTTTCATCAGAACAGTAATATAGACATCCCAAGATCATACAGGAACACTTGTCAACCACAAGAACTTTGATTCCATCAATGTTGAGAACCTGCTGCACTGCCACGAGTGGATATTTTTGTAGCTGCATACAGGATTAGCCAGGAGAGGCCATAATGATTTTCTTCTGCAGCACGTCAAGTTTTCTGAAGTCTTTGTACCTGCAATCAGACTTGAGGCACAGTTGCTAGGAGATCAGAGATACCCATTCACACTTGGCTCAATGATACTTGGCCAACCAATTACAACTAAACAGCAACTACAAATCAATGCTTAATTTTTTTTCTTTTCTCATTTAAAAAAGCATGACATACTTCTAATCCAGGCATGTAGAGTCACAACCACGGCACCCCAATAGTCATAACAGTAAATGTCAGGTGGTCAGCTGAAACATGAGCAAATTAATCATCAGCTACCAGCCAATTTGTCCAGAATGGTGCATTCTGCACAACATTGCACAGTTACAAGGTTCGGTTTATTGTCATGAGGAACCAGGCACAGTTTTTGCAGATGATTCAAGAATCATAGGATCCCCACAGTGTGAAAACAAACCCTTCAGCCTGACAAGTCCACACTGACTATCTGGGAGTAACCTTCCCAAACCCATTCCCCTATCCTTTACTTAACCCTGACCAGGGACGGCACGGTAGCTCAGCGGTTAGCACTGCTGCCTCACAGCACCAGGGACCTGGGTTCAAATCCAGCCTCAGGCAACTGTCTGTGTGGAGTTTGCACATTCTCCCTGTGTCTGCGTGGGTTCCCTCCGGGTGCTACGGTTTCCTCCCACAGTCTAAAGCTGTGCAGGTTAGGTGAATGGGCCATGCTAAATTGCCCATAGTGTTAGGTGCATTAGTCAGGGGTAAAATATGGGGAATGGGTCTGGGTGGGTTACTTTTCGGAGGCCTGATGCATCTGAATACACATCCTGGCACACGGGCAATTTAGCATGGCCCATTCACCTAACCTGCACTTCTTTGGACTGTGGGAGGAAACCAAGGCACCCCAAGGAATCCCACACAGACACGGGGAGAATGTGCAAACTCCACACAGACAGTCATCCGAGGCTGGAATCAAACTCAAGTCCCTGGAGCTGTGAGGCAGCAGTGCTAACCATTGAGCCACCAGTCCACCCAAGGACAAGGGAGCTGATGAAAGCAATGATGAAGATAATTTACCTCACTGCCTGGGCTGCCAAAGTGACCTAATTAATCTTAAATTCACTTAAATTATAGTGGACAGATGTCAGAAGCAATCGTCATATTTTTCTAGCTCTGTCTTCAACAATACTTTTTTCACAGCAGAGAGCGGCGCGAGCTGGGCGGAAGTGAAGGGAAGGTAAGTGATTGATATTTGAGTGGGTGTGTTCTAGACCCCAGGCCCTACATAATAGGGCCGGCCTCCCTCCCATCCTCCTCCTCTAACCTAATTTTAAAGTCCACAGGTAAGCTACTCAATGTTCTTGTTTGGAGACGAGGTGTAGAGTAATGGCAGCGCAGGCAGTGGAATCTTCCTCCTGCAGGATGTTTGAGGTAGGGGTGACCACCGATACTCCTGCCGACTTTATCTGCAGGAAATGCAGTCAGATCCTGCTCCTCACAGAACGAGTTAGGGAACTGGAACTGGAGTTGGATGAACTGAGGATTATTCGAGAGGCTGAGAAGGTGATAGATAGAAGCTACAGGGACATAGTTACGCCAGAGAACAGAGGTAGCTGGGTAACAGTT
>NC_057738.1:22317304-22344717 GCF_004010195.1 Chiloscyllium plagiosum
TTGGAACGGTGAAGGATGAGGGGTGACTTGATAGAGGTTTATAAGATGATCAGAGGAATAGATAGAGTAGACAGTCAGAAACTTTTTCCCCGGGTACAACAGAGTGTTACAAGGGGACATAAATTTAAGGTGAAGGGTGGAAGGTATAGAGGAGATGTCAGGGGTGGGTTCTTTACCCAGAGAGTGGTGGGGGCATGGAATGCGCTGCCTGTGGGAGTGGTAGAGTCAGAATCTTTGGTGATCTTTAAGCGGCAATTGGATAGGTACGCGGATGGGTGCTTAAGCTAGGACAAATGTTCGGCACAACATAATGGGCTGAAGGGCCTGTTCTCTGCTGTATTGTTCTATGTTCTAATACCATTAACCAATTGCCATTTACGCAGTCCCATGAATTGATCTCTTTCTAATCACCATCAAGCAGGTCAAAAGGTGACAACCTCAAAACATGCAGCAGAAGAAAAACATTTATGTGATTCTAGAAAATGTTTATACTTCACCAATTATAAAGTCCTCATTTTTGTTTCTGCCAACCTACTTAGCAGGGCACAGACAGACTTCACAGATTTCTGTTCTGACTGCTGAGATACTCTTAGCTGATGACGTCTGAGATTTCAAGCACCTGAGATACCCAACAAAGGTTGCTTCACCTGCACCAGGTGAATCAAGGGGATCAGGGCATGAGAAAGTGTGACTGAAGGGGTGATGGGGTGAACACTGTGAAGCAAAAGTGCATTGAGTGGAGTTCCCACTTCCCCTGTCACTATCACCCTTCCATGGACAGTTGCAGTTCCATCCCATCTCAATGCTGGACATCGCTTTGGTGTAGATCAGTCAAGTGCTTTAGTTGAGGTGTGAGTCATCTCGTTCTGGGCAGCAGAATTGTTGACATCCAGATGTGCATGACATAATGAACTTATGTTTGGAATAACATTTCTCACCAAGATTGGTGTCTCACAGCACTGGCCACTCCACCCAGGAAAATTCTCATCACTATAATTCCCTTTGACACTAACCAATTATTGCATGAGGGGATTTCCTCCATTTTCTCAGTAACCATGATCATTTTACATTTTTCACTCCCAACTGTAATCAATCATGATGCTGTCTTCCTGGCAGCTCTGTGGTTAAGCACCTATATCCAGCTGTGTAGACTTCTTTCATGGGATCTATGTGTTGCTACCAAGATCAGCATGTTTTGTCCCTGCCTAATTGTCCTTGAACTGCAAAGAGCTATGAGCCAACAATATTGCCTTGAGGAAAAAAAATACAAAGAACTGCAGATGCTGGAAATCAGAAACAAAAGCAGAAATTGCTGGAAAACACTCTGCAGGTCTGGCAATATCTGTGGAGAGAAAGCAGAGTTAATGTTTCAGATCCAGTGACCCTTCTTCAGAATTGATTGTAGCTAGGAAAAGTTGGTAATGTATGCGAGAGAAAGAGTGGGGGGAGAGGGTAGGAGTAAATGATAGGTAGAGATGGAGCTCAAAGAGAGAGAAAAACAGTTGGACAGACAAAGGAGTGGGTAAAGGTGAGCCTATGAAAATCAATGGTTGCTATTGGGGACTGTTGGTGGCTGACAATGGATTGTTTGTGATAACAGCCCATGTGATGACAAGGCTGGTGTGTATGGGTTGGGGCAAAGACATGAGAGAAGGTGCTGAGGTCATAAAATTATTGAAATTAATATTGAATCCTGACGGCTGCAGGGTTCCCAAGTGGAAAATGAGCTGTTGTTCTTTTAGCTTGTACTGAGCTTCACTGGAGCACTGCAGCAAGCCCAAGACACAGATATTGGCCAGGGAACAGGGTGGTGTGTTAAAGAGGCAGGCAATTGGAAGCTCAGGGTCTTTTTTGCAGACAGAATTTAGGTGTTCTGCAAAAGCAGTTGTCCAGTCTGCTTTTTGTCTCCCCAGTGTGGAGCAGTCCACATTGTGAGTAAAGAATACAGACATTGCTTTGAGTCCATGTTACTTGTAGACCAGACCAGATGTAGGCCAAGTTTCTTCTCTAAATTAATTTTTGCTAATTGTAAAGTGTCTGTAACCTGTGTAGATCTAGTTAGCTGTCTCCCACTAAAGGGTGAGCATCTAAACTAGTTCAGAGTGGATTGGCTCCTCTGAGGACTCGTCATCTGTGAGATCCCTGGATTTCTGCTACATACTGGCAGAGGCAAGTAAGTGTGCTGTTATGAAGATGATCATGTAACACTTGCAGTTCAAATCAAGTTGAGATGATTAACTGTTATATGTCATATGAGTCACTATTATTTTATTGTATTTCCAGCTGGTACAACGACACATAGCACCAAAAATTCTGAAACATCACTGATTTGTAAGAGTTTGTCCATCTGCAGATATTAGCTGCAGAATTTGTGGGGGACCATCATCAGTTCACTCCCTCGCTTCATGTTCTGCACTGTTTTCTCCTGCAACAGCAGTAAAACTAAATCTGTGTGATAGTAGTGAGGTGTTCCTCCCCAATGGCATGATGAATGCTTGCAGGGAATTGTATTGACCAACAGTGCATTTGATCAAATCAAAGGTGAGTATCAGAGAGAGGAATTAAATTGCATAATGTTCAGGGTAAGGGGTGGATTGATAGTTAGAGGTGTGAGAGTGAAAAGAGCAGTAGTGGGGTCAAATGCAAAGCAAGTGTGGGGGGATAATGAGTACTGCTGGATATAGGTGAATGTGGTATTGTACCTGTGTTTCCAGGCCTGATTAGGTTTTTAAAGTAAGTTATGCATTGAATCCAGAAACCTGGCACAGTACCCCTGTTGATGAACTCCTTGGCCACCTCCACGCATATTTTTCTCATAGCAATAGCAAGTTCCATTGCTGAGAAATGGAATCATAGCTCCCAGCAGCACTATCAAATGGAGGTGTCACTGAAGTGTGACATCCCTTACTATTTCCAACTTGAACTCCTTCAAATTCCATCTTTGGATTGGTTGTTTAAATACTGAAGTTGAGATTGTTTCATTTGGGTCCTCAACCTGCCCACTGCCAGATAGTTGGGCAGTCACAAGTAAAATAATGGTAATCTTGCAGCTAAAGGAGTCAAAGGGTATGGGGAGAGGGCAGGAATAAGATACACTCACTCTGATATAACACGATAGTTCAATTCTCACGTTATAAGAAAATCGGGCAATAGCTGCACCATTTAAACTAATGGGGTTGGAATCACATTATAGCCGATGCAGGTAAGGAAAGTTCATGCTCAATAAATAATGGTCGAAATTCTTCAATCGTGTTAAAGACAATTTGCATTGAAGAAACACGTGTTATAGCAGAACTAATTGTACTGAACTTGCATGATCAGCCATGATCATATTGAATAGTGGTTCAGGCTCAAAGGGCCAAATGGCCTACTGATGCACCTGATGAAGGAGCAGCGCTCCCAAAATAAATGTTTCCAAATAAACCTGTTGGCTTATTTACTATGTTTCTATGCTTCCAACCAGGCTACACTCAAATGCCACTGGTAGACACGCTTGCTCTCATTGATAATGGAGCCATCTATTAACAACTGCCTGCAAATTAATATTGGGGCCATGATTTCACTTATGGAATTAAGGAATTGTTCAGTGCAGATCAGTCATGTTTCACCAATTATGACCATTTATGCCTCTTCATTCTATCTCGTAATGCAATAAAATCTCAGTGAGCTACGTGTCATATTATTCTGCCCAAGGAGGGGCATCCAGGAAAGCATTGAGTACCTTGAGACTTGCCATCAGGAAGAAATGGAAGCCAGATGAAAGCAGCTAAAGGAGTGTGCTGCCACACCGACACCCCGGCTACCCCTCCCAGTGACCACCACCTGCCCCAATTGTAACAGAGCCCGCAGTAGCCATATTGGTCTGTTCGGCCACCTACTGACTCACCCTAAGAGTGGAAAAGAGTCATCCTCATCTGCAAGGGATTTCCAATGACTAATCTGCCCACCATGTCTGCACTGGCCCTCTAAGCAATTTGGTATAGTGCGAATCTCCTACCTTTTCTCTGTAACCCTCCACATTGGTCCAATTTAAATACTCTTCTAATGCCGCTTTGACTACCTCAGTTGAACCTGACTCCACCATGCCTCCAGGCAATGTATTCTATACTCCATCCATTTATTGTATGAAAAACGTTTGCAAATCACTTTGAATTTGTATTCTCTGGTTTGTCAATCCTTTTATGAGCATGAACAGTTTCATCATATCTACACTGTCCAGGTCCCAAATGATTTAGAAATCTTCTTTCAGATCTCCTCTTTGTCTTCTTCTCTCCAAGGAAAGTAGTCCCACCTTCTGTAATCTACCCTCATAATTGATGCTTTGCATTCCTGGAACCGTCCTTCCTAAAGTGGAGTATTCAGAACTGTACACAAGATACCAGCAGAGGTTTAGCTAGTTTGGTATGTAAGTTGAGTATAATTTCTCTGCTCTTGTGCTGTATGCCCCATTAATGAAATGTAGGATTCTGTATGCTTCATGAATCGCCCTTTCTACCTGCCCTTTACCTTCTATGCATATTTACACCTAAGTTTGCTCCTGGACTCTTTGCTCCTGCACACCCTTTGGAATAATACCCTTAGGTTTATACTGTTTCTCCATGTTTCCTGTCCATTGTGTGACACTGTATCAAACACCTTCTCAAAATCTATGTACATCACCCTCATTAACCCTTTCTGTTGCCTCTTCCAAAACTCCAGCAAGTTAATTAAACATGATTTCCCCTTGAGAAATCCATGCTAACCCTTCATAATCAACTCACCTTTTTCCATGTAAATGCTAATTCTCTCTATAATTGTATTAGACGTTTCCTCATAATACCCTGTTAAATGTTTATTGCCAAATAACATGCAGCTCCTCTTTTACCCCTGAGATTATACACATCAGGAAAAAATTACAAGCATTATTAATGCCTTTGCTGTTCTATCTGCTTGTAAGCCATGAGTATATATGTTAAATACAATGTGGTTTGAAATAGGCAATGGGCCACACATGATTCCAGAGGAAAATACAATTTGAAATGTTGCCTAAAATAGTTTTTCCAAGAAATCTGCAGCCCTGAAATTATGTCAGATACATTCAGAAGAAAACAGATGTCACATGTCTAACAGAAATGAACTCTACAGAGATTAATGAATATGCAAATCTATCTAATGTAAATAGAGTTACATAGATATACACTCTGGTTGAAGACTGGAACAAAAGCAGCTCTCAACAGAGATTTCTGCTGCTGAATCATCATGTATATGCCATTAGTAAATACAGTATTGCAGGAACAATTTAAGAACTGATCTGAGCTTGGCTGATCAGGTAAACCCATAAGAAAACATGATAGCACTGGAGACACCAATCTAGAGCAGATGTTTAAGTCTGAAGAATCTGAAGAATCATAGAATGAGATTGGAACCACAAGACAAACATCCTGAGGAGATTTCCCAAGTACTTTATTTACCTAAACTGAGCAAAAGTGAGATATACTTCAAAATAGCAGCATATCTGCATCAGCCAAGCATTGCATCCCTCTTCCACAGCCCTTCAATGGTGTTAAAGAACCATACAGACACATGGATGGGAAATGTGGAAGACATATTTCCACAGGTGCATAACACATTCAGGTCTCCATTCGAAGCAAGACCAGGTCCAGATCAGAACTCACTTACGCACAGTGGGTTCCATTGTAAGATGATGTCTTTATCGGACAAGGTGTTGACAAAATTGTAGCTAATTTTCATTCATAGAGTCATAGATTCATAGAGATGCACAGCATGGAAATAGAAACTTGGGTCCAACTCGTGCATGCCAACCAGACATCCCAATCAAATCTAGTTCCATTTTCCAGCACTTAGCCCATATCCTTCCAAACACTTCCTATTCATATACCCATCCAGATGCCTTTTAAATGTTGTAATTGTACCAGTCTCCACCACCTCCTCTAGCAGCTCATTCCATACATGTACCACCCTTCTTGTGAAAATCGTGCCCCTTTAGGTCCCTTTTAAATGTTTCCCCTCTCACCCTAAACCTATGCCCTTTTGTTCTGGACTCTCCCACCCCAGGGAAAATATCTTGACTATTTATCCTATCCATGACCTTCATGATTTTATAAACATTTATAAATCATCCCTCAGCCTTCAGCATTCTAGGGAAAACAGTCTCAGGGTATTCAGCTTCTCCCTAGAGTTCAAATCCTCCAACCCTGACAACATCCTTGTAAATCTTTTCTGAACCCTTTCAAGTTTCCCCAACATCCTTCCTCTAGGTGGGAGATCAGAATTGCACACAATATTCTAACAGTGCCTAACCAATCTCCAGTACAGCCGCAACATGATCTCCCAACTCCCATTCTCAATGCTCTGACCAATAAAGAAATGCATAACGCCTTCTTCACTATCCTAGCTACCTTCAACTTCATTTTTAAGGAACTATGAACCTGCACTCCAAGCTATCTTTGTTCCACAATACTCCCTTGGACCTTACCATTAAGTGTATAAATCCTGCTCTAACTTGCCTTTCCAAAATGCACCACCTTGCATTTATCTAAATAAACTCCATCTGCCACTCCACAGCTGATTGGCCCACCTGATCAAGATCCCATTGCAGTCTGAGGTAACCTTCTTTGTTGTCCAAATCACCTCCAAATTTTGGTGTCATCTGCAAATTTACTAACTGTACCTCTTAGGTTCACATCCAAATCATCCAAGCAGTAGACTCAGCGCTGATCCTTGTAGCACACCACTTGTCACCGGCCTCCAGTCTGAAAGGCAACCATCCACCACCACCCTCTGTCTTCTACTTTCAAGCCAGTTCTATATTCAAATGGCTAGTTCTCCCTGTACTCCATAAGATCTAACCTTGTTAACTGGTCCACCATGAGGAAACTTATTGAACGCCTTACTGAAGTCCATATAAATCATGTCCACCACTCTGCCCTCATCAATCCTCTTCATTACTGATTCAAAAAACTCTATCAAGGTTGTGAGACATGATTTCCCACTCACAAAGACATGTTGACTATCCCTAATCCTTGCATTTCCAAATACATGTAAATCCTGTCCCTCAGGATTTCTGCCAAAAACTTGCCCACCACTGATGTTACACTCGCTGGTCTATAGTTCCCTGCCTTGTCCTTACCACCTTCCTGAAACAGTGACACCACGTTAGCCAACCTCCAGTCTTCCGGCATCTCACCTGTGACTATCGATGATATAAATATCTCGGCAAGGGGCCCAGCAATCTCTTCCCTAGCTTCCCGCAGAGTTCTAGGATACAACTGATCAGTTCCTGGGGATTTATTCACTTTTATGTGTTTCAAGACATCCAGCACCTCCTCCTCTGTAAAATGGACATTTTTCAAGATTTCATCATCTATTTCATCACATTCTGTATCTTCCATTTCCTTCTCCACAGTAAACACTGATACAAGATACTCATTTAGTATCTCCCCCATCTCCTGCGGCTCCACACATAGGCTGCCTTGCTGATCTTTGAGGGGCCCTAATCTCTCCGTAGATACTCTTTTGTCTTTAATTAATTTATAAAATCTCTTTGGACTTTCCTTAATCCTATTTGCCAAAGCTATTGCATGTCCCTATGTCACCCTCCTGATTTCCCTCTTAAGTATACTCCTACTGCCTTTATACTCTTCTAAGCATTCACTCGATCTCTGCTGTCTATACCTGCTATATGCTTCCTTTTTCTTAACCAAAACCTCAATTTCTCTACTCATCCAGCATTCTCTGCATCTACCAGCCTTTCCTTTCACTTCAACAGGAATATACTGTCTCCAGACTCTCGTTCTCTCATTTCTGAAGGCTTCCCATTTTCCAGCCGTCACTTTACCTGCGAACATCTGCACTCAATAAGCTTTTCAAAGTGCTTGTGTAATACCATCAAAGTTTGCCTTTCTCCAATTTAGAACTTCAACTTTTAGATCTGGTCTATCCTTTTCCATCATTATTTTAAAACTAGTAGACTTATGCTAACTGACCCCAAAGTGCTCCCCCACTGACACTTCAGTCACCTGCCCTGCCTTATGTCCCAAGAGTAGGTCAAGTTTTGCACCTTCTCCAGTAGGTACATCCACATACCAGAAAACTTTCTTGTATACGTAACAGGTTCTTTTCCATCTAAAACCTTGATACTATGGCAGTCCCAGTGTATGTTTGGAAAGTTAAAAGCCACTACCATAACCACTCTATTATTCTCACAGTTAACTGAAATCTCCTTCCAAATTTGTTTCTCAATTTCCCGCTGGCTGTTAGGGGATCTATAATACAATTCCAATAAGGGGATCATCCCTTTCTTATTGTTCAGTTCCACCCAAATAACTTCCCTGGATGTATTTCCGGGAATATCCTCCCTCAGCACAGCTGCAATGCTATCCCTTATCAAAAATGCCACTACCCCTTCTTTCTTGCCTCCCTTTCTATCCTTCCAATAGTGTTTGTATCCTGGAATATTAAGCTGCCAGTCCTGTCCATTCCTGAGCCGTGTCTCTGCAATTGTTATAATATCCCACTCCCATGTTCCTAACTATGCCCTGAGTTCATCTGGCTTCCCTGTTCGCGCTCTTGCATTGAAATAAATGCAGTTTAATTTATCAGTCTTACCTTGTTCTGTGCTTTGTCCCTGCCTGCCCTGACTGTTTGACTCACTCCTTTTCCCAACTGTACCAGTCTCAGATTGATCTCTTTCCTCACTATCTCCCTGGGTCCCACCCCCTACCATACTAGTTTAAATTCTCCCAAGGAGCTCTCGTAAATCTCCCTGCCAGTATATTAGACCCCTTCCAATTCAGGTGAAATCCATCCTTCTTGTACAGGTCACTTCTACCCAGGAGAGATTCCAATGATCCAAAAATGTGAACATTTCTCCGCTACACTAGCTCCTTGGCCACGCATTCAACTGCTCCATCCTCCTATTCCTACCCTCACTAGCCCGTAGCACCAGGGGTAATCCAAATACTACTACTCTCAGGGGCTTCCTTTTTAAATTCCAGCCTAACTCTGTATTCTCCCTTCAGAATCCCATCCATTTTCCCTTCCTATGTCGTTGGTTCCAATGTGTACAATGGCCTCCTGCTGGGTCCTCTCCCCTTTGAGAACATTCTGCACCCTCACTGAGACATCCTTGATCCTGGCACCAGGGAGGCAACACACCATTCTGATTTTTCGCTGCTGGATGCAGAAACGTCTGTGCCTCTGACTAGCGAGTCCCTCATCACAATCCATCGCTTAGAACCTGACATAACCCTTATTACATTAGAGCCAGTCTTGGTACCAGAAACCTTGCTGTTTGTGCTACATTCCCCTGAGAGTACATCACCCTCTACATTTCCCAAAATAGCACACTTGTTTGAAAGGGGGATAGCCACAGAAGACTCCTACACTGCCTGCCTCTCTCTCTTACCTTTCCTGGAGTTAATCCCTCTCTCTGATACTATCTGCAGCTTTTGTCCCTTCCTATAACTGGCATCCATCACACACCCGCAGCTTTTGTAAATTCTACATTGTCTCTAACTGCCTCTCTAATCAATCCATGCAATATGATAGGATTCGCAACCAAAGACACTTTCTGGAGGCATAGTTATCAGTAACATGAAAACTCTCCCTAAACTCCCACAGGACAGGAAGAGCATATCACTCTATTAAGGGCCATCTTTGCTCCGTCACAATCTACAGACCCAGAAAATAGCACCATCTTATTGCTCTAAAAAAAAGTGCTCCAGGCCAACTTAATACTTATGTTTTTTTTAGAAAATGTAATCAACAGATGGATCTCAATAAAACATATAATTAAGAAAGAACCCATTCCACTCACGATTGTAGATGTATAGCGAGGGTACATGTGAAAACTATGCACTTATCTGTTCCTGTGCTGTGAGCTCTCCACTACAGGTTCCTCAAAGGTCAGCTGTGAACTTTGCTCTTTGTTATTTTTTCCTGGATGTACTCTGATGTCCAGAGATACATGAACTCAAACAGCAAAGACAGTAACTGTGTAGATTCAGTGGTGTGTCAGACAGCAGTGTAGGTTTCTTTCTCCCTCTCCCTCACTGACTATGTGCTCAATGCCTTTGTCTGCCTTCTTCCTTTTAAAAGTGCCCATTGTTTTGATCTGTTTTCCCCCAAAGTAGCAAAACAATGCAAGAGCATATGAAACAGTAATTGCTGCTCCTGGAATTCAAGGAAATCACCTCCAACACCTAAAATACATCAAAAAAGGAGCAGCTCTTACATCCACAATTTTTTCCCATCCTCCATCTTGGATTATCCAGAATCCTCTTTCTCAGTCCTGGTAAAGTTCAATGCCTGTTTTAGCTCCAAGCAGAACTGCTTCATTGAATGTACCCAGTTTCAGCAGTAGCCCAAAAAGTCAGGGATATCAGCAGACTCCTTTATCAATGATTTAAGTAGAATGACCAGTGCATGTAATAATGGGACATTGAAGGATTAACCTATTTGAGATAACATAGTCACTGTGATTCTCAAAAACATCCACTAATTTTTAACAGTCTAAAAAAGATTTAACATTCGAACAGATGATCCTGGCAAATGGGACTAGATTAATTTTGGATATTTAGTTGGCATGGACGAGTTGGACAGAAGGATCTGTTTCCATTCTGTACAGCTCTGTGACTCTACAAATGTAAGCTGAGCAAAGAGAACAAAAATGGAATGTAGTTCAGAGAAACTCCAATGCCAAATACAGGGGGTGACAGCCTAATGCCATTGTCGCTGGACTGTTAATCCAGAGAACCAGGTAAAGCTCTAGGGACCCAGATTTGAATCCTGCCATGACAGATGGTAGAATTTGAATTCAATCAAAATCTGGAATTAAGAATCTAATGATGATCACGAATCCATTGTCGCTTGTAAAAATCAATCTGGTTCACTAATGCCCTTTAAGAAAGGAAACTACCATCCTTACCTGGTCTGGCCTGCATGTGACTCCAGAACCACAGCAATATGGTTGGCTGCCCTCTGACCAATTAGGGCTGAGCAATAAATGCTGGTCTAGCCAGTGATGCCCTCATCTTGTGAATGAATAAAAGACGTCTAAGGCTGTCAGATGTTTAAGCTCAAAGGTGGCTGCCCCCCTTGACAAGAAACCTGCCAAGATGAGGGAAAAGGTAGGATATTTGAAGTGCAGCTTAGGGGTGTAAGATGGCAATGCAGATGACAAGATTATGCAGAAGAGGGCACAGAGTGCTTTCATTAGCAGAATCAGTAAATTTTCAACAATTTTGTAAAGACTGCCTTAAAGTCAAATTAAACTGATAAATTCCTGAACCACAGAGAATCCAAGAATAATAATAAGAGAATATGAAAATTACACTTTCTTCACCAAGTGGAAATCTTTAAGCCAATGGCAGAGGTTATTGAGGTGTACCTTACTGATGATAACCTTAGGCTTTGCTATTAGTGGAGTGGCTGGTGACAAGGATCAGATGGTTGGACTTGGTGTGGTAAAGAATGAGTGAGCTCAGCTGGAGAATTGGACAAAGAGTTTGGACTATACTAATTCCCTAAGCATGGCATGAAGGTAAAGAACCTAACTTCCAAAACAGATGTACCTTTTGCCTTTTAGTTAATGGCTAGAACTGTTTGATTTTAGTTTGTTTGTTACAGCAAGAGTCTTGAGAAATAAGGTCTTGTCTTTCAGATGTTTCTGTTGGATCACTTGGAAAAATTGCATCTTCTGGACGTTACTGGTTTCTATGGGATCGCAACAAAAGTGAGAGCAGAATCAACAGTGACTGTCAAAATGGGATCGGATATATTAAAATATATATATATATTCTCTGAAAGTTACCATTGAAGAAAATATTTTACAACCATCAAGAGAGTGGGGTTAGTAGGACTAATCAGTTGGATCTGTCAATTAACTGGAACAGCTACTTTTGGCTAAAATCATTTAATTTGTGATGTAAGCATTTTTAAGAAAGATTTTAAAATGAACCTTCTGATCGAAAAAATGGAGTTATCACCAAATAACAGCTGGCACAATGGTATGTGGCACAATAGATTACAGAATAGGGAAAAGATGATTAGTAGGGGTGAGGTGATACACTTTAAAAGAAGTAACAAGACAAAGCAATGCTCAACGAATGATGGGATACTAGGAAGCTCAGAGAAACAAGGGGCTTTTGAGGTGCTTGTCCACAGATCCCTGAAGTTGGCAGGATAGGTTAATGGAATAGTTAAGAAGGGTATATGGAACTCTTGCCCCTATCACTCATGGCTTCGGTTATAAGAGCAGAGAGGTTATGTTAAAGCTGTATTAAACTTTAGGCCACAGTTGGAGAGTAGTTCTGGTCATTATACTATAGGAAGGATGTGATTGGACTAGAAGGGCAGGGAGGGGGGGGCGGGGAGCAGAGGAGTTCTAACTGGGTTGGAACAGTTTAGCTATGAGGAGTAGCTAGTTGGCTTGGATGGTTTCTACAGAGTCAAGAAGGCTGTGTGGGGACCTGATTGAGGTGTATAAGATAATGAAAGTCATGGACATGGTGGATAGGAAACCATTGTTCCTGTAGTTTAAGGGTCAATAATGAGAGATATAACTATAAGATGAAGGGCAGAAGGTTTAGAGGAGATTTAAGAAAAAATGTAGAATATGTTGCCTGGGAGGGCATTAGAGGCACAGAACCTCACGACTTTTAAAAAGAATGTGGGTGAGCAGTTGAAATGCTGTAATATTCAAGGTTATAGACCAAGTGCTGAAAAGGCAAATAAGTGTAGATAGGTTGGTGCAGATATGATGGGTCAAATGGTCTATGACATGACTTGCTTGCAGCATGAGGTCATGATCAATAACTAATGAAAGAACTATTCAATGTTGAATGTCAGCAGTACCAGATATTGCAAAGGTTGGCTTCTGCTGGAACTATATGGGATATCTTGGCTAAATTCATTATTACTAAGCCTTCTTGCTGGTAATAATCAAGCTATGGGACTGCACAAATGATCGCACATTTGCTAATGAAATCAAGATAGATAGAAAAGTAAATTCTCAAGAGGAGTTAGTGGCTCAGATGGCTTACACAAGTGCACAAAAAATTGGCAGCTGGGCTTTAACATGTGTAAAAACGAACTTGTCCATTTTGGCTGGAAGATTAGAAAAGCAATTTACTATTAAATGGAGAGAGATTGCAGGATTTAGTGGTAAGCAGGAGCAGGTTGTTTTGATAGGGATTCCAAGAAAATTAATATGCAGGCATGGTAGGTGATAGGTTCTAAATTGAAATTTGTACTTTATTGTAAGAATACATTGTAAGAAAGGGAAGGTTTTATCACAGCTGCACTGTACATTGATGAGACCCATGACAATGGTTATGTGCCCTACTTTTGAATTCTTATTTGAGAAAAGGATCTGATTGCTTCAGAACAAGTTCAGAGAAACTTCATTTAATTCATTTCTGGCATGAAAATGTTTGAACGGTTTAAGACTACGTCTTGGAGTTTTGAATACTGGAGGTGAACTTAGTAAAAATTATAAGATCCAGAGGGGTTCGGACAGGGTAGATACCCAAGGTATGTTTCTTCTTGTGGGGGACATTACAATTAGGTATGTGATTTAAAAATAAGAGGTTTCCCTTTTAAGACAGAGATGAGTTTTTTTTTCAGGGGGTTGTTAGATTGTTGCATTCTCTTCACCAGAAGGTAGAGAATGTTGGTCTTTAAACTTATTCAGAGTTGAGGGAGATGAATTTTGATAGACAAGGGAATGAAGAGGAATGGGATGGAGACAGGAAAGTGGAGCTGAGACCACAACTAAATCATCCATGATCCTATAGAACAGTGAGGCAGGCCTCATGTTGCAAATTGTTTACTCTTGTTCTTATGGTCCTGAGTTCCATTATTATAATAATCAGATCATGGTTACATTCAAAGAAAAATTCAACATTTTCTGCTTTTAAATTTCCTTTATTCACAAACACCCAGAACAAAATTCCACCATGACCTCCTTCCTTCATTTTTCTTTCTGGTACATAATTCAAAACCTGTTCAGGAACCTGACTAAACAATTTACAACTTTTTAACATTCGCTCTTTTAAGCCTGAGTGGAACCACACAAATTCAATTTACCCCCTATCTTTCTTTCTGGTCATGGATTATCAGATCAATTGATATTACATTTGCATAAACACACAAAGTATACATGTATTTATTGTTCCACAAATGGGAGAGACAAGGACCCAATGACATAAACCAGGATCTAAAGGAACTCCAAGTTGAAACAACGACCCAGATGTAAGCTCAGATATAATCTGCATTTAGATGGGTGAATCAAATCTGTGAGGAGAAAGTGAGGTCTGCAGATGCTGGAGATCAGAGCTGAAAATGTGTTGCTGGTACAGCGCAGCAGGTCAGGCAGCATCCAGGGAACAGGAGAATCGACGTTTCGGGCATAAGCCCTTCTTTCTTTGAAGGGCTTATGCCCGAAACGTCGATTCTCCTGTTCCCTGGATGCTGCCTGACCTGCTGCGCTGTTCCAGCAACACATTTTCAGCTCTGAATCAAATCTGTCCCAATACAGGTCATTCTACTATAACGCAACAGTGTGTTGGTCTGCAACCTCGCGCTGTAGAAAATCATGCTGTCGAAGATCACTAATAGAAAATCACCATACCCGCTCAGTTGAAAGTTCGCATTATCCAAACAACACCCACAACTCATCAATTGGGTTATAGCCAATTCACACTGATGAAATATGTGTTATTGCAGAACGACGTGTACCATAGAGGAGGAATTCCTAAGGATAGTGTTTTTGGACCAATATGGAGAACAGGCCATCCTCAACTGGGTATGATGAAATGAGAAAGGAATAATTGGTAATTTAGTTGTGAGAAATACCTTGGGGATCAGTGACCTTAAAATGATAGAATTTTTTTATCAAATTGAAGAGTGAGATAGTTGATTCTGAGATTAGGGTCCTGAATCTTAATGAGTGAAACTATGATGGCATGAGACATGAGTTTCAGGGCATTTATAAAGGCAGAGAGCCTGAAGCGTGGAGAGATAAGCTAGAGGAGGGTGGGGGACAAAGTAGCATAGAGTACAATAGGTGAGTGGGGGAGGGGATGAAGGTGATAGGTCAAGGAGGAGAGGGTGGAGTGGATAGGTGGAAAAGGAGATAGGCAGGTAGGACAAGTCCGGACAAGTCATGGGGACAGTGCTGAGCTGGAAGTTTGGAACTAGGGTGAGGTGGGGGAAGGGGAAGTGAGGAAACTGTTGAAGTCCACATTGATGCCCTGGGGTTGAAGTGTTCCGAGGCGGAAGATGAGGTGTTCTTCCTCCAGGGGTCTGGTGGTGAGGGAGCAGCGGTGAAGGAGGCCCAGGACCTCCATGTCCTTGGCGGAGGGGGAGTTGAAATGTTGGGCCACGGGGCAGTGTGGTTGATTGGTGTGGGTGTCCCGGAGATGTTCCCTAAAGCGCTGCTTTTGCCTGAAACGTCGATTTCGCTGCTCCTTGGATGCTGCCTGAACTGCTGTGCTCTTCCAGCACCACTAATCCACAATGAGACATGAGTTGGCAATGAGAGATTGGGAGATGTTTTTGAAAGGAATGACAGTAGATTGGCAATGGCAAACGTTCAAGGAGTGAATGGATGAACTGTAAAATTTGCTTATTCCTTTCTGATGCAAAGTTCAAAGAGAAAAATGGCTAAACCAATGGCTTGTAAGACCATAGGAGCAGAAATTAGGCCATTCAGCCCATCGAGTCTGCTCTGCCATTCAATCATGACTGATAGGTTTCTCAACCCCATTTTCCTGCTTTCTCCCTGTCATCCTTGATCCTCTTGATACTCAAGAACTTATCTATCTTAGTCTTAATTATACTCAATGACCTGGCCTCCACAGGTTTCTGTGGCAATTAATTCCATATTTACATCATTGTCTGGCTGAAGAAGTTTCTCCTTATTTACATTCTAGAAGGCACTCTGTCCAGACTATTCAGTATTCTGTCTGTTTCAATTATATCCCTCCTCATCCTTCTAAACTCCATCAAGTATAGATCCGGTGTCCTCAAACATTCCTCATATGTTAAGTTTTTCATTCCTGGGACCATTCTTGTGAACCTGCTCTGCACACGCTCCAAGGCCAATACATCCTTCCTGAAATATGGGCCCTGAACTGCGCACAGTACTCCAAATGTGGTCTGACCAGAGCCTTATAGAACTTCAAAAATACATCTGCTTTTATATTCAAGTCTTCTCATAATAAAGGCCATCATGCATTTGTCTTCCTAACTACTGACTCAACCTGCAAGTTTACCTTGAAAGAATCCTGGACTAGAACTCCTAAGTCTCTTTGCACTTCCGATTTCTGAGTTTTCTCCCCATTTATAAAATAGCCCATGCCTCTATTCTTCCTATCAAAGTGTAGGACCTCACATTCCCACATTGTACTCCATCTGCCACTTCTTTGCCCACTCTCCTAACCTGTCCAAATCCTTCTGCAGCCTCCCTGCCTCCTCAATGCTACCTGTCCCTCTACCTATCTTTGTATCATCTGCAAACTTAGCCAGAATGCCCTCAGTTCCTAGATTGTTAATGTATAAAGTGAAAAGTTGTGGTCCCAAAACACAGCCTTGTGAAACACCACTTGTCACCAGCTGCCACCCTGAGAAGGACCCTTTTATCCCCACTGTCTACTTCCTGCCGGACAGCCAAGCTTCTATCCATGCTAGCACCTTGCCTTGAACACAGTGGGCACTTATCTTACTCAGTAGCTTCCTGTGCAGCATCTTATCAAAGGCCTGTTGATGTCAAGGTAGATAACATCCATTGGCTCTCCTTGGTCTAACCTGCTCTTTACTTCCTCAAAGAATTCTAGCAGGTTTGTCAGGCATGACCTCCCCTTGATGAAACCATTCTGACTTTGCCCTTTTTTGCCATACACTTCCAAGTAATCAGAAATCTCATCCTGCACAATGGATTCTCAGATCTTACCCACAACCAAGATTAGGTTAATTGGTCTGTAATTTTCTATCTTTTGCCTTACTCCCTTTTTAAACAGTGGTGTCATGTTAGCAATTTTCCATTCCCTTGGGACCCTCCCTGATTCTAGTGATTCCTGAAAGATCATCACTAATGCCTGTACTATCTCTTCAGCTATCTCCCTTAGAACTCTTGGATGTCGTCCATCTGGTCCAAGTTATTTATCCACCTCCAGGCCATTCTCCTTCTCCTTGATAATAGCCATCATACTCAGCTCTGCCCCCTCAGTCTCTGGAACTTTTGGGATATTACACGTGTCTTTCACTGTGAAGACTGATGCAAACTAATTATTCAGTTGCTCAATCATTTCCTTGTTCCCCATTACTATTTCTCCAGCATCATCTTCCAGCGGTCCAATGTCTACTTTTGCCTTTCTTTTGCCCTTTATATATGTAAAGAAACTCTTACAGTCTTCCTTTATATTGCTGGCGTGAGGTTACCCTCATATTCAATCTTCCGCCTCCTTATTCCTTTTTTTGTTGCCCTCTGTTGTTCTTTGTAAGCTTCCCTATCTTCTGGTTTCCCACTGCCCTTTGCTACATTTTATACTTTCTCTTTTGCTTTTATGCTATCCCTGACTTCCCTAGTCAGCCATGGTTGCCTCATCCTCCCTATACCATGCTTCTTTTTCTTTGGGATGAATCCCTGCTGTGTCTCCTAAATTACACCCATAAACTCCAGCAATTGCTGTTCCATTGCCTTTCCTGGTAGGCTCCTCTCCTACTCAATTCTACCCAGCTCCTCCCTCATGCCTCTGTTGTTGCCTTTATTCAGCTGATACCTCTGATTCTATCATCTCCCTCTCAACATCCATTGGCTCTCCTTGGTCTAATCTGCTCTTTACTTCCTCAAAGAATTCTAGCAGATTTGTCAGGCATGACCTCCCCTTGATGAAACCATGCTGACTTTGCCCTTTTTTGCCATACACTTCCAAGTAATCAGAAATCTCATCCTGCACAATGGATTCTCAGATCTTACCCACAACCAAGATTAGGTTAATTGGTCTGTAATTTTCTATCTTTTGCCTTATGATCACTGCCTCCTAAGAATTCACCTTAACCTCCCTTATCAAGTTTGCCTCATTGCACAACACTAAATCCAGTATTGCCTGTTCCCTAGTGGGCTCCACCAGAAGCAACTCCACAAAGCCATCTCGTAGACATTTCACAAATTACTTTTCTTGCAATCCACTATCAGTTCACCTGCATATTGAAATCCTCCATGATCACTGTAACTTTGCCTTTCCTACACATCTTTTCTATCTCCTGGTGTACCTTGTGTCCCAGTTCCTGACTACTGTTTGGAGGCTTGTACAAAACTCCAACTGTGTGTTTTTAAGCTTTGCGGTTCATCAATTCTACCCACACAGATTCTACACCATCTGCCTCTGCTTTGTTTCTTACTATTGATTTAATTTCATTTCCTACTAACAAGGCAACCTCACCCCCTCTGCTGACCTATCTATCTTTTCAATATGATGTATATCCTTGAATATTCAGCTCCCAATCCTGATCACCTTGCAGCCACGTCTCTGTGATGCCCACCATGTCATACCTGCCAATTTTAATCTGTGCCACAGCTCATTTACCTTACTCTTTATACAGTGTGCGTTCAGATATAACACCTTCAGTCCTGTATTAACCGTCCCTCTTCTCATTGTCATTCATTCGTCCAGTGTGCTTGAAGTTTGATTACTAACCCTTTCCATAGACTCTGTCCTATTTGTGTCTGTGCTGGAGATTTTAATTTTAATTTTGAGGGAAGTCAGAGATAATATTGGACACAAAGGGTGACACGGTGGCACAGTGGTTAGCACTGCTGCCTCACAGCGCTAGAGACCCGGGTTCAATTCCCGCCTCAGGCGACTAACTGTGTGGAGTTTGCACATTCTCCCCGTGTCTGCGTGGGTTTCCTCCGGGTGCTCCGGTTTCCTCCCACAGTCCAAAGATGTGCTAAATTGCCCGTAGTGTTAGGTAAGGGGTAAATGTAGGGGTGGGTTGCGCTTCGGCGGGTTGGTGTGGACTTGTTGGGCCGAAGGGCCTGTTTCCACACTGTAATGTAATGTAATCTAATTAAAAAGAGGCATATAAATTGGCGAGATAAAGTAACAGATCTGAGAATTGGGAACATTTAGAAGTCAGCAAAGGAGGACTAAGGGATTGTTTAAAAATGGAGAAATTGAATATTAGAGTAAGCCTGCAGAGAAACTAAGAACTGGTTGTAAATGTTTCTATTTTTATTTCTTACTGACTGTGGTCTAGCCAACACAGAGGTCAGTCCCCAAAGCTGAGGAGATTCCCCTGGTTATTATTTTGTGTAAATGTTTCTAGAGGACTGTAAAGGGAAAAAGATTGGTGAAAATTAATGTCGGTCCCTAATAGTCAGAGAAAGGTCACTTTCCAATGGGAACAAAGAAATTGCTGATGGGCTAATTCTGAATCAAATCTGGATAAGTAGAGAAATGGAGTTGGAGAAATTGATGGGACTGAAGGCAAACAAATCCCCTGGGCCCGATTATTCATATCCCAGAGTACTTAAGGAAATTAGAAATAATGGATGCATTTATGGTCATCTTCAATGACTCTAGAGACTCTGAAACATTTCCTACTACAAAAACTACAAAGTGAAATATAGCTAATATAACCCCACTGTCTAAAAAGGGAGGGAGAGAGAATGTAAGGATTATAGACCAGTGAGTCTGGCATCAGTAGAGGGGAAGATGCTAGAGTCCAAAATCAGGGATTCTATAGTCGAGCATTTAGAAAACAGTGGTAGAATCAGATACTGTCAGCATGGATTTTACATAAAGGGAAATCATGCTTGACAAATCTACTAGAATTCTTTGAGGATATAACTAGAAGAGTTGATGAAGGAGTCCAAGTGAATATTGCTTATTTAAACTTTTAGAAGGCTTTTGACAAAGTCCCACATAAGAGATTAATGTGCAAAATCAAAGCACATGGGTTTGGGATAGTGAATTGAGATTGATATAAAATTGGTTAGAATGCAGGAAACAAAGAGTGGGAATAATTGTGTCTCTGAATGGCAGACAGTGGCTAGTGGACTACCACAGACATCAGTGCTAGAACCCCAGCTCCTCACAATGCATGTTAATGATTTAGATATGGGAATTAAATGTGATATCTCCAAATTTGCAGATGGCACAAATCTGGGTGGAACTGTGAGGAGGATGCAGAGATGA
This sequence comes from Chiloscyllium plagiosum, assembly GCF_004010195.1. Taxonomy (NCBI): domain Eukaryota; kingdom Metazoa; phylum Chordata; class Chondrichthyes; order Orectolobiformes; family Hemiscylliidae; genus Chiloscyllium; species Chiloscyllium plagiosum. The sequence continues at coordinate 22,337,509 of NC_057738.1, forward strand.
CGCAGTGTGACTTGGACAGGCTGAATGAGTGGGCAAATGCATGGCAGATACAGTATAATGTGGATAAATATGAAGTTGAGGTTAATACTGGGGCACACCTGCATCCACCTATTAACTTCCCACCTACCTTTGCCCCAACCCCATCCCCATGCCCCTATTTATCTTTCATTCCCCCTTCCCCCTCCACATTCCTGATGAAGGGCTTATGCCTGCAATGTCAACTCACCTGCGCCTCGGATGCTGCCTGACCTGCTGTGCTTTTCCAAAACCACACTTTTCAACTCTGACTCTCCAGCAGTTGTAGTCCTCACTTCCTCCTCATAAATATGAGATTATCAACTTTGGTAGCAAAAATAGAGAGGTAGATTATTATTTGAATGGCTGTAAATTGTGAGGGGTCGGGGTAAGTGTTCAATAAGACTTGGGTGTCCTCGTGCACCAATCGCTGGAAGTAAGCGTGCAGGTACAGTAGACAAACTGTATGTTAGCCTTCTTAGTGAAAGGATTTGAGTAAGGAATAAGGATGTCTTATTGCAATTATATAGGCTATTGGCGAGGCCATACCTGGAATATTGTGGGCAGTCTTGATCTCCTTATCTGAGGAAGGATATTCTTGCTATAGAGGCAGTATAGAGCAAAGGTTTACCAATTTGATTTCTACAGTGACAGGACTCACATATGGTGAGAGATTGAGTGGGTTAAGATTGTATTCACTGGCGTTTAGAAAACTTGGGGAGATGGGGCGCGGATCTCATAGAAACTTATAAAATTCTAAAAGGACAAGAATTGTTAGATGCAAAAAGGATGTTGCTAATCGTGGGGAGTCCATAATCAATTAGCTTGGATTCCCTACAGTGTGGAAACAGGCCCTTCGGCCCAACAAGTCCACACCGATCCTCCGAAGAGTAACCCATCTGGAAGCATTCCCCTATTGTATGTTTATCCCTGACTAACACACCTAACACTATGGGCAATTTAGCATGGCCAATTCACCCAGCACATGTTTAGATTATGGGACAAAACCGGACCACCCGGAGGAAACCCACGTAGACAGAGGGAGAACGTGTAAACTCCACACAGTCGCCCAAGGAGGGTATTGAACCTGGGTCCCTGTCACTGTGAGGCAGCAGTGCTAACCACTGAGCCACTGTGCTGCCCACCATAGTTTAACAATGAGGGATAAACCTTTTAGATGAGAAGAAATTTCTTCACCCAGAGAATAGTCAGCCTGTGATATTCACTCCCACAGAAAGGATTTGAAGTGAAAACATTGTGTGTTATTAAGAAGGAGGTAGATATAGCTCTAGTAGCTCAAGAGATGTATGGAAAGCGTGGATATTTGAGCCGTGATCATGTTGAATGCTAAAACCAGCTTGAAGGACTGAATGGCCTTCTCAAGCTCCTATCTCCTATGTTATCGTCTTTCAGCTGGTAGTAAGAAAGGCTTTTCCTCTTAGGTCCTCTTTTACATGCTCAGAGTATCAATCTATTCTGCACATTGCCCATGAGATGGGGAGGAAACCATTGTCCACCCAATCGAGTATATGTGCTTTTGCAAAGATGGTCCAGAAAGAGAATTAATGGATTATGTTGAGATTCTTCCAATGCACCTCCATAGTGCAGGACTCTGTGCTATATGGGCTACTCCCAGAGATGCGCACCAAGACAAATATCAATTATACCTGGACCATCACCTTGATAAACGACACTTTTTTGCTCTGCTCAAAACATCCTGGTCTTCCAGTGCATAGAGTTGTGCCTTGATACAGTTTTGCAGACCAGCAAAGTCCAAGAACCTAACTATGTGCTGTTAGAAACACTTGAAATTGGGGCAGTGGCACAGATGTCTAATGGGCAAAGGCCAACAGAGGGGCTGGAAACTGTCAAAGTCCTTGGGCTACATGCCTTACAAAGAATGTGCATTGTAAACATCAAATTGTATTCAGGTACCTTAGAGTGGAATATTGTATAAAGAGGAAAGTTTATTTCTATTGCTGTTTTTGTAATTTATAATCTGAAATGTTTTGCCTTTAGCTGTACAGCTGACATGGAATGTATTTTGTAAGTTTTAAAGTTATTTACTATTGAACAGAGTTGCCAAAAAGTGAAACATGCTGCATGGAGCCAAGTTGAATTTTATGCAGATTCCACAATATTAAAGTCACAATGTTTCACAATATGTCTTTATAAATAGGAATAAAGTTATGAATGAAGTATTCAATTTTTCAAAAAGGAGCACGTAAGAAAACTTGTAAGTCCTGTCTGTGTTCTACAGAGTGGGCCAGAAGATTAAGATGTATGGCATCCACAGTGACTTGACCATGTGGATTCAGAATTGGCTTGCCCACAGAAGGCAAAGGGTTGTGGTGGAAGGATGTTTGTCAGGCTGGAGGTATCCCATCACCAAGTCACCCAGTTTCAGGAGAGAGGCAATGCAATAAGGAGGGGGAAGAAGAGGAGGGGGAGGAATTTCAGAGATTGGAATGCAGCCATGAATAGAGTGGCTGTCTGTGCAGGATCGTGTGGGAAGCCACTCCTGTGAAGAAAAGCCATGGTGCAAACTCAACTGCCACCTGAGTCTTTTCAGCATGTGGTGTTCCCAGGGATCCATATTGGGATCTTTGCCGTTTGTGATATATATAACTAACTTGGATGAAATTGCAGATGGGCATGTTAATAAATTTGCAGACAATAAAAAGATCAGTGGAGCTGTGGATAGTACAGAAGGTTGTCAAAGGATACAGTGGGAAATAGACTAGATATGGGCAGAGAAATGGCAGATGAGGTTTAATCCAGGTAAGTTTGAGAGATCAAATGTTGAAGAAAAGTATACAGTTAACCCTTGATTTGCAGGGGGATCTTGGGGTGGAGGCAGAAGGGGCATTGAAGGGACTTTTAGATAAGCACATGAATATGCAAGAATAAAGGGATATGGACCAATGGCAGGCAGAAGGGATTAGTTTAATTTGGTGTCATGTTGTTGAAATCTAGATAGGTACAAATAAAATTAGCAGGGCAAAAGAGAGGGGTTCTGCTTAGAAAGTATGACAATTTAGGAACTAAATTACAAAGAAGAACCTCAAAGTTCTAAATTCTTACCTGATGCACAAGCAAGTTGGAGTTAGATAAATAATTTATGGACAGTCCAACGATTGGTGTGGAAGAAACGAGGTTCCCTCATAGGTCACAAGCACCAATACTAATGAAAGTGGGAGCTTTACCATGGGGATATCATTACGTGAACCATGCTGGAACTAGTGTCCTGGTGAGTCAGATAACTAGGGAGGTAGAGGGCATGTTAGACTAAATAGTTGGACAAAGGCATTAAGTGAGGTGTGATGTGACAAATTAAGGAGAGATGTCAAGGTTAAAATAACTCCAAAGAGGCTGGTATCCCATCATCAAGTCACCCAGCTTCAGGAGAAAGGCAATGCAATAAGGAGGGGGAGGATTTTCAGAGATTGGAACGCAGCCATGAACAGAGTGACTGTCCATGCAGGATAGTGTGGGAAGCCACTCCTGTGAAGAGAAGCCATGGTGCAAACTCAATTGCTACCCGAGTCTTTTCAACATGTGCAAAGCCAAAAGCAAATGGCAATGCAGTCACAGATCGTTCACCTGGATGGCTTTCCAGTTTAGCAGTGAAATGATACAAGGACCAGGTAACTATCCTTCTCTAGACATTGCAGATGAAATTTTATTGAGGCAGGATATAATTGGAGAGACCACCATATATGAAGAATTTAAGGGAAACCCTGTGGTGCAGTGGTAATAGCTCTACCTTTGTGCTTGGAGGCCTGAATTAAAGTTCTAAACGTTCCAGCAGTGTGTAATAACATCTCTGAACAGGCTGATTAGAAAATAGGCTACCTTAAGATTTTATTGGAGTTTTTTGTTTTCTTATTATTCTTTCATTAAAGACCTGTATTGAACAACAGATGATTATGAAGATGAAACCCTGAATTAGGGATCTACAATGGTAGAAGTCTTTTTAGTAAGCACGGGAAGATTTGACATTAGCAAATGTGGTGTGATTGGCAAGGCAAGCAGAGATGAAAAAGGAAAACAGAACTGAGTTCTTTATTTAAAGCAAGAAATGAAAGTATACCTAAGCGGAGACAGGGAAAGCACAGAAAGAGTGGTGGCTACCATGATGATTGCTCTGCTGTGGCAGAAGAAGGTTACATCAATGCAAATGTAACCCATCAAAAATGTTGAAGGGTTTCACATGTAAAATGACATTGAAAGTATTTTTCAGCAACCCCAAGGAGTCAAATACAACCACAAGAGGAAAAACGCAACAGGACATGAAACATTCAAGAGGTTGAAGACTCTACAAGAGATTGGATAAAAGTCCTGGGAGAAATAACAGGATGCAAGGGAAATTATTGGCCAACTAAACTAAAAGTGCAATGACACTAAACAAATTACCATTTTGGCATGAAGCAAGTATATAAGACCTCTCAGACAGAAAAATGGCTAAAACAAGACTTCCACTAACAATTCAATTTCTGACTCCAGGGACTAGGAGGCAATCAACTCAAGGTAAAATTGGACCAAATTCTGTACTGGAATCTGTACAGAAAACAACCAATGCTGGAAATCATAGTGGGTCAGACAGCATCCAAGGAGAGAGAGCAAGCTAACATTTGGAGTCCAGGTGACTCTTAATCAGAGCTGAAGTGAAGTGTGGAGGGGACAGCATTTATGCTGTAGTTTGGGGTAGTGGTATGTGGTGGCACTGGGTGTAGGGTGCTGATAGAGAAACGATATTGATATTTCAGACTTTGCAGCCTTCTGGACTTAATATTGAGTTCAACACCTTCAAATTGTGAATTATTTCTTCTCTTATCCTTTAGCTTGTTACATTCTGTTATCATGTCATCTCTCCCCTCCCCCCACTCCGAGGAGGACTATCTGTCCTTTCAAGTCAGACAGGAGACTCACCATTGTTCTGCCATTCTCATATTCTGAACACTTAATCTAACCTATCAACATCTTTTCTCCACCAGCACCTTACACCCTCTATCACCACCACCAATCCCACGTCTGCTTCCCCCTCCCCCCCCCCGCCCCCCAACCACCCATCCCAAATAATAGCATAAATGCTAGGAGAAAGTGCGGACTGCAGAAGCTGGTGGTCAGAGTCAAGAGTGTGGTGCTGGAAGAGCACAGCAGGTAAGGCAGCATCCAAGGAGCAGGAGAATTGACATTTCGGGCATAAGCCCTTCATTAGGATAAATGCTGTCTCCTCCACACTTCACTTCAGCTCTGATGAAGAATCATCGAGACTGGAAATCATAGCTTGCTCTCTCTTTCTCTCTCTCTCTCCATGGATGCTGAAAGACCCACTGTGATCTCCAGCATTGGTTATTTTCAGCCAAGGTAAAAGTCAATTTTTCCGTGATAGTGCAGTATAAAGGGAAATAACTCACAAAGACCTATGTGTGATTTGAAATCAAGCTGGAAAGCTCACACAGAGTATGACAGAACTTTTGCAATAAATGGGTTTTGTTCTGTGCTGTTTCTCTTGCAGAGAGGTGTTGCCAGTGGTATTGGAATGTCTGCTTCATAAGCAGTGGCTTTTTTTTCACAATCAAACTAAAGAAGCATGAGTGGGTGGAGTCAGGCTCACACAGACCTAGGGTTTTAGTTTTGCTTTCAGCTGAAGCTGGCGTCTTTTTGGCTGCTGAAGGTGATAGATACAGCTCTCTCACTGATGCAGGATTGTTTATTGTTTATTGTGGTGTTCCTTTTCCTGGACTGGAGATTGTTCACAAGAAAATCTGTTTTGCTAAATCTTCCTTTGCTAAAGGTGTGTTTATGGAATGCTGCTGCAGTGGAACTGTTGATTATTAGTAGTTAAATAATATACTTTTTTAACTGTTTCAATAGAGTTAAAGTTATGTCAATTCTTCGTCTTTTGTTTGTATTTTAACTGTGGGGTAAGAATAGAGTGTATCTTGGCTTATGCCCGAAACATCAATTCTCCTGCTCCTCGGATGTTGCTTTACCTGCTGTGCTTTTCCAGCACCACACACTCAACTCTGATCTTCAGCATCTGCAGTCCTCACTTTCTCCTAGTTAAAGCCTAGTAATTTGACCAGTCAAATCATATCTGGAAAACAGTGCCTTATACTTGCCTTTAAACAAGATGAAAGTTAGGGTCTTGGCTAGATCCTTGTTTGTTCTGGTCTATAACAAGATCTGCAACTCATTTACAAGATAAACAAACTATAAAGTCAGAGAAAACAAAGAGGTTTCAAATCAGAAATGTTGATTCATCTTGAAAGTTTTGGGACATATGGCAGCTTTACAGGATGTTGGTGAGGCTATTTTTGGTACACTATGAACAGTTCTGGTCACCTGGGAATAATATCTCCAGTTTGGAAAGGGTGCAGAAAAGATTTGTAAGGATGTTACCGGGACTGGAGAGTTTGAGTAATAAGGATGTTTAGGCTGGGATGTTTTTTTTCCCTGCAGTGTATGAGGTTGAGAGGTGACCATATAGAGATTCATAAAATCATGACAGGTGAAAAGCAAAGGTCTTTTTGCTAGGGTAGGGGAGTTCAAAACTAGAGGGCATAATTTTAAGTTGAGAGGAGAAAGATGTAAAAGGAACCTGAGGGGCAATCTTTTCACAAAGAGGGTAATTCATACGTGGAATGAACCGCCAGAGGAAGTGGCAGATGCAAGTATAGTTATAACATTTAAAAAACATTTGGGCATGTACATGAATAGGAAAGGTTTAGAGGGAAATGGGCCAAACGCAGGCAAATGGAATTAGTTTCTACTTTGAGAAACCGGGTCAGCATGGACATAGAGTCATAGAGTCACAGAGATGTACAGCACGGAAACAGACCCTTCGATCCAACCTGTCCATGCCGACCAGATATCCCAACCCAATCTAGTCTCACCTGTCAGCACCTGGCCTATATCCCACCAAACCCTTCCTATTCATATACCCATCCAAATGCCACTTAAATGTTGCAATTGTACCAGCCTCCACCACATCCTCTGGCAGCTCATTCCATACATGTACCACCCTCTGCATGAAAAGGTTGCCCCTTAGGTCTCTTTTATATCTTTCCCCTCTCACCCAAAACCTATGCCCTCTAGTTCTGAACTCCCCGACCCCAGAGAAAAGACTTTGCCTATTTATCCTATCCATGCCCCTCATAATTTTGTAAACCTCTATAAGGTCACTCC
>NC_057738.1:22345301-22352543 GCF_004010195.1 Chiloscyllium plagiosum
GGGTACACCTGATCAGGTCCTGGGGATTTATCCACCTTTAACCGTTTCAAGACATCCAGCACTTCCTCCTCTGTAATCTGGACATTTTGTAAGATGTCACCATCTATTTCCCTACAGTCTGTATCTTCCATATCCTTTTCTACAGTAAATACCGATGCAAAATATTCATTTAGTATCTCCCCATTTTCTGTGGCTCCACACAAAGGCCGCCTTGCTGATCTTTGAGAGGCCCTAATCTCTCCCTAGTTACCCTTTTGTCCTTAATATATTCGTAAAAACCCTTTGGATCTCCTTAATTCTATTTTCCAAAGCTATCTCATGTCCCCGTTTTGCCCTCCTGATTTCCCTCTTAAGTATACTCCAACTTTCTTTATTCTCTTCTAAGGATTCACTCGATCTATCCTGTCTATCCTGTCTATATTGAATTTTTATCAAACTTGTTGCTTCCTTCTTTTTCTTAACCCAAACCCTCAATTTCTTTAGTCATCCAGCATTCCCTATACCTACCAGCCTTCCCTTTCACCCTGACAGGAATATACATTCTCTGGATTTCTGAAGGCTTCCTATTTTCCAGCCGTCCCTTTACCTGCGAACATCTGCCTCCAATCAGCTTTCAAAAGTTCTTGCCTGATCCCATCAAAATTGGCCTTTCTCCAATTTAGAACTTCAACTTATTAGACATATTGAACCAAAGGGTCTGTTTCCTTGCTGTATGACTAGATGCTTTATGAAAGGTAAGATCACATTGATACTAAATCAGAGTGATTATTTACTCCAAGGGAGATTCCACACCTGCTTTAAAGAAGTAGAAACATGAAATTGAGTTTGAAGTTGCATCAAGGTTTGGTATCACCAGTGACTAAGTCAACAAATTCGTATTATCGCATGGTGATCGTCCTGAACCCAAGCTCACATTCAATTTGAATTTTTATCAAACTTGTTGCTAACAGTGACTTTTGGCAACACCTACTGGACAAAGAGCCCCATCTATTGACAGTATCTATCACACCATTTGGAAGTCATTGCCTTAATTATAATCTCTGGCACTACATCAATACCAAAAAAATTCAAAGAACAATGATAAAGATCCAACAAAGATTGTAAAAGATTATGTGCCATATGGATGATTTTCAATTCAGGGTTCCAATCCATCTAAACTTCATGAAAGAGTGATGGCAGAGTTAAAGTATTTGCAAGAAGGAGGATCTACTGTGAACAATATATGTGGATTTTGACAACATACCATCTTTGGGACACATTATTAACACAACAGGCATCAAGGCTGACTTGCAAAGGTTAAAAGCAATCAAATATTTTCCCACACCATGCAATGCCGTGAAAATGCAAGGATTCATAGGAATGTCTACAGGGAGAGTGTGGGTAAATGGCATTGAAATACCCATCAGCCATGATTAAATGGCAGCGTGGACTCGATGGGCTGAATGGCCATACTTCCACTCTTATGTCTAATGGTCTTATGGTCTAACCAAGTAGGGTCGTTTTTCCCAAATTTAGCACAGGAAAATGAACAAATATGACAATTTCTTCGACAGGATCAAGTATTGTGCTCTTGTGAATATTATCAGCATTTCTTTGTAAGAATAAAGGTAATGTTCATTTCTTCAGAAAAACAATCTTATTATGAGACAGAACTATCAACAGTAGTAGTGCATGCATCATGAGCAGGGTTTAGTGCAATAATGTTTCAAGACACAAAACACTGACCACTCTCCTAAGCGTCCATATCTCTTACTGCAAGTCTGCACTTCCATTCATTAAGATCACCAAAGACATGCAGTGATAGAGAAGATATCATTAGCAGTTCATGGGCATGCAAAATCCTTTCAGAATGCATCTTGAGTTTGAAGTTTACCATAGGTAGAGATCACAAACCATTAGAATAATTTCAAATGCCAAGGAATTTGGTGAAAATGTCACTGAGAGTATAGAGATTTCACTCATGATTGATGATGTAGAATTACATAACTGAGCAGAACAGAGAAATATAGAATATAGGAGTTGAAGTAGGCCATTCTGTCTTTCAAGTCTGCACTTCCATTCATTAAGATCATGGCTGATCATCTATTTCCACTTTCTCCCCATATCCTTTCATTCCTTTAGCCCTAAGAAATACATTTACCTCCTTCTTAAAAAACATTCAATGTTTTTGCCTCAACCACTTTCTATGGCACAGAATTCCAGAGGCTCACCATTCTGCAGGCCAGGCAGCATCTGAGAAGCAGGAGAATCGACGTTTCGGGCATAAGCCCTGCTTCAGGAATGACTCATTCCTAAAGAAGGGCTTATGCCCGAAACGTCGATTCTCCTGTTCCTCGGATGCTGCCTAGCCTGTTGCACTTTTCCAGCATCATGCTTTTGAACTCTGGTCTCCAGCATCTGCAGTCCTCACTTTCACCACGCTGCAGGTAAAGAAACTTCTCATTTCTGTTCTAAAAATGCCTACCTGTTATCCTTAGACTTGACCCTGGGTTCAAGGCTCACTAGTCATTGAGAATATCCTTCCTATACCTACCCTGTCTAATCCTGATAGAATTTTGTAAGTATTTATGAGATCCGCCCTAATTCTTCTAAACTCAAATGAACATAGTCCTAAACAATCTCCCGCCTCCCTGCACAACAGTTCAGCATCTGTCTGGTAAACCTTCATTGCACTCTGTCAATAGCGAGAACATTCTTTCTCAGATAAGGGGATCAACATTGCACACCATACTTTGGGTGACAACTTACTAAGGACCTGTACAGTTGCAGCAAGATACCTGCTTCTGTACTCAAATTTTCTCACTATGAAGGTCAACACACCATTCGCCTTCATTACCACCTGCTGCATCTATACGTTTACTTTCAGCGACTAGTGTATGAGGACACCCAGGTCTCATTGCAGCTCCTTCTTTTCCAATCTGTTACCACTCAGATAACTATCTGCCTGCCTAAAGTGGATAACCTCACATTTATCCACATTACACTTAACCTGCCATGCATTTGTCTACTTACTTAGCTTGTCCAGATCACACTGAAACTTCCCTGCAACCTCCTCTTGCACACCCTTCTACCCAGTTTGTGTCATAGGAAAACATCAAACATCTGTGGACTCCACATCATGCATTTCCATAAACAACCAGTAAAAGAACATTAATTTTATCAAGAAGGTAGATTTCTTTAATTTTTTGATGACAAGGTCTGCAATGATAAAGCGAATAGAAGAAATTCAGAAACATCACACTGAATGCACACAAATGTGTTAAATGACCAGAATATGTTCCAAGTAACTTTTCTCAGACAACAGTTTAAACAGCAAGGAGATCTGTTATGTAAGGTTTGTGTTTACATATAATAATATTTATTTTAAGGTTTGGATTTTGAACTGGCCCATAGATTTTGCTCAGGATTTTCAAAATGAACCTGTGAGTCATTCTGGAGCCATGCTTTTTAAGCCAGAATGTGTGAGAGACTGGAGGCCTAGAGTGATAATGTGAATTTGTTTGTACTGTGAGAGTATTACGATTGCTCAAAGCAAACATTGAAAGGTTTGGTTTAAACGGATGAGAAATTGATTTTTTTTTTGCTTAGGGAAAACCCACAGATTGGAATGCTTTTGGGGCTGTTCACAGAAGACCTGACTATAGTCAGATGTAAGAGAAATGGGTTATTTTGGAACAGTTAGGAAATTGATTAGCTAAGCATAAGGGTTAAGTTTGAAATTTCCAGATCAGAAGTGGCTTTTAGAACTCTGAAATGATTATCCGAAGCTACCAAAGTCTCAGCTCAGTTGGATAAATAATGAAAGAAAAGCTATCAAACATTCAGTTAAGCCATACTCATAGATGTGATAGAGAAGGGACCTCTTTTTGTTAATTTATTACTGCATCTCTGATCTACACTGAAACAACATATATCTGGCCAGTGGAAAATCTGGGCCATCAACTTTTGGAACACTGAATGGACATTAGCAATTAAAAGTCAAACTGTTCGGAATTAAAAATGTTCCAGCAAAGTCCCAATGACTAACCAATAAAGTCACTGAAGGACTTTATAACTGGTCAGTTAACGTCGAATTGCTTGGTTTTAGCCAAACTCAGGAAGAGCACTTACATCATTGGGTTAAACGAATTGATTGGCTACAGAAAGCTATTTTGGCTATAAATCTGGCTCAGAGCGAATTTATCAAAACAGAAGTGACTTATTTGGATCACACTGTCAGACAAGGTCAAGTAACATCTAAAGAAGTAAAAATGATAGCTATTCTAGTATGCCTAGGACAAAACACACAGTTTGGCATTGTGTTGGAAGGAATGGATTTTTGGGGGGAATTTCCTCTGAACTTCAGCAGTGTTGAGTCACCTCTAATAAATTTGCTGAAGCAAAACAGAAAATTTGACGACACACAAGAATGTCAGAGTGGCTCTGTCTACTTGAAAACTATGCTGACAACTGCACCAGATATCATCACACTGGGTCGTGAAAAACCATTCAGACTGGCTGTTGATGCCAGTGACATCAGTGTGAGTTCTGTTTTATCGTAAGATGATGAAATGTGAATCAAAACTGCCTATCAGCGATTTGATAAAGAAACTCTAAAAACCAAAAATAGTCAACGGTTGAGAGGGAATTTTTGGCTGAATCTTAATTTTTTTGGCTGAGTATCAGTTCCATCGAGTTTCATGGGCAGGGCTACAGTGAGCATCCAGGTAGATTCAAAATGAATGAGCATCAAGACAGCAAATGAACAGGCTGGAGATGCAGTCTGGTCCAGTTTATGAGCTGTCTGCATGTTCCTGAGAGTAAAGTTACTATCCAGGGAGAGTTGCCACTGCACCCTGAGGTGCAGCATTGAAGTGCAGAAGTGTACTATAGATGGCTCGGGGACATGCCATGAGGATTCGTGAAGGCTGGTACATGATAGATGTCAATGTCTATACATGTGAGATGCATGTGGCAGTGTGCCCCTGAGATGTTTGTGCCTGGTGTCCTTTGCAGCAAACAGTGAGCTGAGGGTGCCAGGTATCCGCTCTGATTTTCATGTTGGGAATTCTCAGCTGCGAGTTTGTTCAGTGGATGGTAAGATGGAAATGTGAGTATATTAATAAGGTGAGATGTGCAGTTTTTTTTAAAAGGTTCCCTACACTGTGGAAACAGGCCCTTCGGCCCAACAAGTCCACACTGACCCTCCAAAGAGTAACCCACCCAGATCCATTTTCCCTCTGACTAATTCACCTAACGCTATGGGCAATTTCACATGGCCAGTTCGCCTAACCTGCACATCTTTGGATTATGGGAGGAAGCCAGGGCACCTGGAGGAAACCCATGCAGACATAGGGAGAATGTGCAAACTCCACACAGACAGTCACCCAAGGCTGGAATTGAACCTGGGACCCTGGTGCTGTGAGGCAGCAGTGCTAACCACTGTGCCACCGTGCCGCTAACAAGGTTGTTCACAAGCAATCATCCTTCTTCATGGACAACTCACCATTGATCAACAAGAATCTCACTTCAATGCCCAGAAGTTGTATAAAAGATCTAGCTAGTTGCTCATGAGGTAAAGGTAGGACCTTGGCTCCTTGGATCTCAAAATCAAGGATGCATTCATGATTGAAGCCTGTTTATGTGATGATAAAGTGAACACTGTAGAATACTCCATTATCTGAACATTTGCAGCATTGTACGCACATGGATAGATCCAGTCAAGCTGAAAAACATTATAAATAAATTAAATGTTACCAACAGCTTTAAATCAAGGAAAGATTAATTCAATCCCAAAGTTGGTGATAAAAAAAATTCTGAGAATTATTTTCTTGAGGACTTAATTGATTCCATATGCATTTGGAAAGACTTCCTACCCTGACTGTGTTTGGATTCAGATTGGCATATTTTCTAGGAACAGTCTTGATTTTGGAATCCCTGCCAGCCAAAGTGGTTGGTTTTAGGATAGTTGGTGCCTTCTGATATACCAGCAGGACCATAGATTTTGGGGGATAGAGAGAGAGAAGGTTCATTGTTCTTTACTAATTCTTTGGTTTCAATGATTCTACATTGCCTCAACCCTAATGTACTGATGTACGGTATGATTTGCCTGGATGACATGCAAAACAATACTTTTCATTGTATCTTGGTACATAGAACATAGTACAGTACAGCACAGGAACAGGCCCTTTGGCACACAATGTTATGCTGAACATGACGCCAAATGAAACTAATCCCTTCTGCCTGCCATTGGTCCATATCCTTCCATTCCTTGCAAATTCATGTGCTTATCCAAAAATCCCTTAAATGCCCTTATCGTATCTGCCTCTATCACTACCCTGGCAGCGTATTCCAGACTGCGTCTGTAAAAAAAAAACTTGCCCCTCACCTCTCCTTTGAACTTTCCCCCTCTCACATTAAATGAACAGATGGCAATAATCAAATTTCGAGAGTCTTTACATGAGTGGGGATGTCTCTCTTATTTCACTTACAGATCACAGCTGTATGGTCAGTTAACTTAGGACATTAATTGTTTGTTTAGCCACTGACTCTGGGTAAAGTCAGATTAGTTTTATTTTACAAAAATTCATACTATCATAACTCCTTTTATCCATGACACTGGGACATGTCTTTAGAGTGAACCAGACTCAGATAAGCTAGTCATTAATGATAGCAGTCATGGTTTGATACATTAAAACTTCATCAGTTGCACTGGCATTTGGACCAGGTTATAACTGTTCTGGTTGTCTCATGGACCAATTGACTATTTATAAAATAAATATGTTACGACCCATTTGCACTGTTAAAATAATATTATCTACTTTTTATGTTTTAAAGGCAAATTTGGGCTAAGATATTGACTTTCAATGTAAGCTTGGCCTGATTTAATTCAATAGTTCTCACCCTGTACTCCGGCTAAATGATCTAAATGTGACACCACAGATGGTCTTCTCACTTCTCGAGCAGTCCCTAATCTTTTGACTGGCGTATCTGCCTTACTGTTCCTACTGGTGCATGAGATGATTTTAGAAGCTAGTTGCAGGTTTTAAATATAAAATTAAAATATTGGTATATGGGGATTGTATATGTTTGCTTTCTAAGATACGAGCTGAAAATGTGTTGCTGGAAAAGCGCAGCAGGTCAGGCAGCATCCAAGGAACAGGAGAATCGACGTTTCGGGCATGAGCCCTTCTTCAGGAATGAGGCAAGTGTGCCCAGCAGGCTAAGATAAAAGGTAGGGAGGAGGGACTTGGGGGAGGGGCG
>NC_057738.1:22352817-22353929 GCF_004010195.1 Chiloscyllium plagiosum
GTTTTGCATTTCTTGCAGTTGCAGGGGAAGGTGCCGGGTGTGGAGGTTGGGTTGGTGGGGGGTGTGGACCTGACAAGGGAGTCACGGAGGGAGTGGTCTTTTCATAACACTGATAGGGGATGGGAGGGAAATATATCCCTAGTGGTGGGGTTCGTTTGGAGGTGGCGGAAATGACGACGGATGATACGATGTATATGGAGGTTGGTGGGGTGATAGGTGAGGACCAGTGGGGTTCTATCCTGGTGGCGATTGGAGGGGCGGGGCTCAAGGGCAGAGGAGCGGGAAGTGGAGGAGATGCGGTGGAGAGCATCGTCGATCACGTCTGGGGGGAAATTGCGGTCTTTGAAGAAGGAGGCCATTTGGGTTGTACGGTATTGGAACTGGTCTCCTGGGAGCAGATGCGGCGGAGACGAAGGAATTGGGAATATGGGATGGCATTTTTATAGGGGGGCAGGGTGGAAAGAGGTGTAGTCTAGGTAGCTGTGGGAGTCGGTCGGTTTATAGTAAATGTTCGTGTTGATTCGGTCGCCCGAGATAGAAATGGAGAGGTCTAGGAAGAGGAGGGAGGAGTCTGAGATGGTCCAGGTCAATTTGAGGTCAGGGCGGAAGGTGTTGGTAAAGTGGATGAACTGTTCAACCTCCTTGCGGGAGCACGAGGCAGTGCTGATACAGTCATCGATGTAGCGGAGGAAAAGGTGGGGGGTGGTGACAGTGTAGCTGCGGAAGATGGATTGTTCCACATATCCTACGAAGAGGCAGGCGTAGCTGGGGCCCATGCGGGTGACCATGGCTACTCCTTTGGTTTGGAGGAAGTGGGAGGATTGGAAAGAGAAGTTGTTCAGGATGAGGACCAGTCCAGTCAGTCGAAGGAGGGTGTCATGGAAGGGTGCTGGTTGGTACGGCGGGAAAGGAAGAAGCGGAGGGCTTTGAGTCCTTCATGATGGGGGATGGAGGTGTACAGGGACTGGATGTCCATGGTGAAGATAAGGCATTGGGGACCAGGGAAGCGAAAATCATGAAGGAGGTGAAGGGCGTGGGTGGCGTCAGGAACGTAGGTGGGGAGTTCTTGGACTAAGGGGGACAGGACCGTGTCGAGGTATGCAGAGATGGGT
>NC_057738.1:22356818-22364394 GCF_004010195.1 Chiloscyllium plagiosum
CCAACGCCCCTCCCCCAAGTCCCTCCTCCCTACCTTTTATCTTAGCCTGCTGGGCACACTTTCCTCATTCCTGAAGAAGGGTTCATGCCCGAAACGTCGATTCTCCTGCTCCTTGGATGCTGCCTGACCTGCTGCGCTTTTCCAGCAACACATTTTTCAACTCTGATCTCCAGCATCTGCAGTCCTCACTTTCTCCTGCTTTTTAAGATAATTCACCTTTAAGGACTTCATGTGTAATATGTATACAATGTTGTGACTCTGCCTGTCAGTCTGCTTTGAGTTTGCAGCTGCACACACAGAAATTGGTTATGATTTGGAGATGTTGGTATAAGACTGGGTGGACAATGTTAAAAATCACACAACACCAGGCTATAGTCCAACACGTTTATTTGGAAGCACTAGCTTTCTGAATGCCGTTCCTTCATCAGGTGGTTGTGAAGTATAAGACCATAAGACACAGAATTTATAGCAAACATTTATAGTGTGATGCAACTGAAATTATATATTGAAAAAGACCTGCATTGTTTGTTAAGTCTCTCATCTCACCATAAACCCTGTCACGGCAGATACTACAAGATGTGTCAGAGTATCAACATGGATACCATCATTACATGTGGGGACACCACCCAATATGTACACAGCAGGCACTCATGTGACCCGGCCAACGTTGTCTATCCATATGCTGCAAGCAAGGATGCACTGAGGCATGGTATATTGGCGAGACTGAGCAGAGGCTACGGCAAAGGATGAATGGACACTGCACAACAATCAACAAACAGGAGTGTTCCCTCCCAACCAGAGAACACTTCAGCTGTCCGAGATATTCAACCTTGGACCTTCAGGTGACCGTCCTCTAAGGCAGACTTTGGGACAGGCAACAACACAAAGTAGCCAAGCAGACACTGATAGCCAAGTTCAGTACCCATGGGAATGGTTAATGTCACACTACAGGTGACTCCACTGCACTACACTCTCACACATACACACCTCCCTCTCTCATACACAAGCTCTCTCTCATACACTCATACGTACATATCCATACTCACACCCACACATGCATCCTCCCACAAACTTAAACCCCTTTACACTCACATACATGCAAATAGTCTCTCAGACACTAATCCCTCCCCCCCACACACACACACACACATATATATATATATATATATATATACACACAAAACACACACACACACATAAGTTTGTGGGGTGAATTTATATTTGCAGTTATATTTTATTTTGCTCAAAAACTGCATGAATACATGGAAGATTCTATAAGTCCTTTATTTGGAAATAGAATCAGTCTGAACACTGGGGCACAGACAGCCTCACGCAGGGCACCTCACACCTTCAATGCATTATTTGGGTCGACATGGCACCTATTGTTAAAGTTCACCTGAGAATGTAACTTTAAAAAGAACTTTGAGATTTACATACGAAAGAACTGAAACCAAAATGGTCATTCTAAAAGATGAGAGACTTAACAAACAATCCAGGTCTTTTTCAATATATAATTTCAGTTGAATCACACTGTAAACGTTTGCTATAAATTCTGTGTCTTACGATCTTGTCCTCCACAACCACCTGACGAAGGAGCAACGCTCCGAAAGCTGGGGTTCTAAATAAGCCTGTTGGACTATAACCTGGTGTTGTGAGAAATCAGTTAGATTGCTATAATGCCTGCTTCATAATTTAAAATGTGCTTTACTGTGTTAAATAGATTAATCCAGAGTTAATCCATCCTTGAGAGTGATTGATTGTTGATCATTAACATGACGTGGAGAACAGCACTGGAGGCCAATTTGTGCTTAAACAGTCAGAAAGTTAATTCAATCTTAGATCCTGCCACAGAACAAAACTTAGTGCATTTGTTCAGAGAATGCTGAGTGCACAGCTATCTGGTAGGCATACCACTCTCTGTTGAGAAGTCAGTTTAAGTCACTTGAAAATGGCAAGAGCTTAGAATATGTGGTACATTTATAGAAAGGAAGTGTCAAACGGCATCTTGCCACAATGCCCACAAAAGTCCCTAGTTTAAATTGGAACATAGCAGACCTCCTGACAGGATTTAAAATGCATTCAGAGTAATAGTTCCTAGATTCAGCTGCTGGGAGACTCTGCATAACACCGCCCCCCTCACCTTCATCCAGGGCCCCGAACAGTCCTTCCAGGTGAGACAGAGGTTCACCTGCCTCTCCTCCAACCTAGTTTACTTCATCACATGCTCCTAGTGTGGTCTTCTCTACATTGAACGTAAACTTAGGGAACGGCTCACGAGCATCGCGCTGGGTCCACAAGGCCCGACAGGACCTCCCAGTCAGCGCCCATTTCAATTCTCCCAACCACTCCCTTTCTGACATGACCGTCCTTGACCTCCTCCATTGCCAAAAAGAACAACAGCACAAATTGGAGGAACAACACGTCATCTTCTGCCTGGGCAGCCTACAGCCTGGAGGACTCAACATTGAGTTCTCCAATTTCAAATAACTTCCCTCTCCATTCCCCCCAACTCCCTTCCCCTCCCTTCCACTGCTCCCTGTCACCAACCAAATTCATTTCTCCCATTGACCAACCAGGTCATACCCTCTACCTATCTTCACCTATTCCCACTTCACCACCCTGCCCCCACACCCACACCCAGTCCTGAGGAAGGGTAACATCCAAAACATCAACTTCTCCATCTTTTGACGCTGCTTGGCTTGCTGTGTTCTTCCAGCCTCCTGCCTGTCTATTCTGCATACAACGATTGACATCCTGATGAATAGCTTCTGCTTCTGGAAGCTACTGCCATACTTGGACCTCGGAAGTTCTTGCGGCAATAAAAAATATGACGAGCTATTTTGTTAAGTGATACAGAAAATCAACCCCTTACGATTTGCGTACTAATTGGAAACAAAGGTCCACAATGGTCCCTAAGACCCGATAGCTGTTGAATGAAAAGATCCCCAAGAGATTTGCACCCTGTTAGAAGAATAGTTGAGGCTCAGACGAAACTTCTGCATTCATTGACAAGAATCATGTCATTCAGACAAAACTCTGAGGATCCAATGACAATTTTGCGGGCAGATGCAGAGAAAGGGGCATGGTGGAGTTTTGGGTGTTGAAAAATGCCCAACATCAAAATGTTGACCCCCTTTTGAGAAGACATCTTGGAATTGGCTGGACAACCAAGGAACCAGATACATTGTATTGTTGTCCCGATTTTGGAATACACCTAAAACGAACTAGATGGTATCATGACATGATATATTCACGGTAAGAGACAAAAGGTTGGCGCTGTGAGGCAGCAGTGCTAACCACTGTGCCACCGTGCCGCCCACTAGTCAGTGCTGAGTCCATTGCTGTTGGTCATTTATAAATGATTTGGGTGCGAAAACAGCAAGCATGGTTACTAAATTTGGGGATGACACCAAAATTAGTGGCATAGTAGTCAGTGGAGAAGGTTAAAGTGAGGACTGCAGATGCTGGAAACCAGAGTTTAGATCAGAATGGTGCTGGAAAAGCACAGCAGGTCAGGCAGCATCCGAGGAGCAGGAAAATCGATGTTTCGGGCAAAAGCCCTTCATCAGTAGAGAAGGTTATTTAAGAGTACAACGGGATGTTAGTCAGCTGGGCCAATCGACAGGAGTGGCAGATAGAATCTAATTTAAATAAATGTACGGTGTTGCATTTTGGTAAGACAAACCAGGATAGGACTTACACAGTTAATGGTAGGGCCTTGGGGAGTATTGGCTTAGGGGTTCAGGTATATAGTTGCTTGAAAGTGATGTCATAGGCAAACAGGGTGGTAAGAAGGCATTTGCCATGCTTGCCATCATTGGTCAGAGTATAAGAGTTAGGATGTCATGTTGTGGCTGTACAGGACGTTGGTGAGGCCACTTTTAAGAGTTCTGCATATGTGTCTAGTCACCCTGCCATAGAAAGGCTATTATTAAACTGGAAAGGATGCAGAAATGATTTACAAGGATGATACTAGGACCGAATGGTTTGAATTATAACAACAGGCTGGATAGACTGAGACTTTTCGTCCTGGAGAACAGGAGATTGTGGGATGAATTTAAAGAAGTTTATAAGATCATAAAAGGCAGAGATAAGGTGAATAGTAAAGTTCTTTTCCCTAGGGTAGAGGGGTTTAAAATGACACGGTATAGTTTTAAGATGAGAGGGGAAAAATTTAAAAGGGACGTGAGGGCCAACTTTTTCACACAGTGGGTCTTCCGTGTATGGAATGAGCTGAGAGAGGAAGTGGCAGAGGCAAATACAGTTACAATATTTAAAAGGCATCTGCACAGGTATAGAAATAGGGAAGTTTTGGAGGGATATTGGTCAAATGCAGACAAATGGGACTAATTTAGTTTGGGAAACCTGGTCAGCATCGTCGAATTGGACCAAAGGGTTTACTTCCATACTGTAAGGTTCTCTGACTCTATCTGAGGCAAGAGAGTCAGAAGCACAGCAAGATGTAATGACAGGGGAAAATGAATGAAAGAGCGTTGAAGCACTTTTGAGAGATCAACGGAGAAAAACATTTGAGACAAAAATACAGCATTTGTCCTGCATTAACATTGCGATTCTATCTGATAAGATTTCCATTTCTTTTCTGCTTCTGTTAAAGCCTGCCCTGAAAGCTACTGATCGCTGTGAATGCTCATGTCTGCACATTCTGGAGCTATGCCCAGACTCTACTGCCTTCTGAGAGTACATGACCTCAAGAACATGCAACCTTTGGCAACAAATGTGAGTTTGGAGTGTAAACGACTATTGTGGAGACTCTTGACTATTTTGCAGTAAACGAATTCCCCTTCCACACTGATTTGTTTGCACTGTGTACACCATACCTTTTTCTTCAGAACTCCCACCGCTCCTGTGCTCCAGAAACAGAGTAATGGTCATTGAAGCGATGCTTAAAAAAACCCTTCCATTGAATTCCAAAGGAAAGAGCTTGAGTGTAAAAGGTAGAAAACAAAGATTCTCTTCACAGCAGGAATGCATATCAGACATTGTCTCCCAACTCCGAGTGTCATTAATGTTTAACAAACATCAGCCAGCCTCAAATGTGATGGTTATTGGGTTGTCTCAGACTTGTCTGCCATGTCTCTATGACTTTGGCTTTTTCATTATTATTATTAGTGATGCCTCCCTAAGCATCCCTATTGGAATCCTGTTATCAATTCCCCATTCTGCCAAGTTGGTGGTCCTATTTAGCCCAGTCATGCAACATACAGTAAACAATCACTGTCCTGGAGGTGCAGTCTAGCAAGTATTGGAGTGCTCTGCCTTTACAGTCGAGTTAGTGGAACCACATCCTCAGGAGACCAGTTGTCTGCTTAACAATGGCCCTTGTGGATATATAAGCAGCATTATACTGAGTTGTATATTGGGATCATTAGTGATGTCTTCTAGGAGTACCCTTTTACCATTTGTGGGAGGTATCAGGGAAAAGGAGGGTGTAAACATTTAAAATTCTAGGAAGTTTTGTAGAATGTAGGCATTATATCCGCTTCTTGGAAAGATAATGTACACCTGCAAGAATTGTTGCTGTTGTCACAAACAAGCTGGCCTTTGAGGGAATTAAATTCCTTCCTGTTCACAAATTTGACTGGGTGATGCCAGGGAGTTCTCAGTATGCACTTCAGATCCAATGGAAGCCAGCAGTGGCTGCCAATTTGATGGCATGTGCAGTTTGCCTCCCTGAATGAACTGCACAAACTGCATTTCTTTCCTGTAAAGGACATCAGTGAGCTCGTGATGCCCTTGCAAATGGTCGATTGTGAGATGCCACAGGAGTTCCCCAGGTGAAGTGTGAAAGGAGCTAGTGCTGAGGAAGGTCAGTCCTGCTGAGATCTTTAACACAAAGGTCACAGTGAGTCCTCCTAAGCCGAGCGACAACAGAGCTTCCCGCAGGAGCAATTGGATGTAGGTGATGCTGTCCCTGGTCATTGCCTTGTAGATATCTGTTGGTAGCTGCAATGTCTACAGTAGACTACATAATGTCACAAAAGACCCCGGTTTACCTTTTCAGGGGTGATTTCTCACCCAGAGTCTGACGGCCCTGTTGTGGTTGCTACTGGGCATGCCTCCACCTTCTCCTTCTCTCCTTTAGGCACCACAAAACTGAGTTCAGTGAATGGCCCTACAGAGGAAGAAATGGCCATAACAGGCTTAAATTTTTAATAACAACTTATGACGCACGATCTAAGTGAGACTGCTAAGGGAAACGTCTCAGCAGGAATGAGTGAGTACTTGCTGTAGAATCATAAAGACCTCAATCTCTTCAAGTATATGCCTCATATACCAATGGTTGGGTTTGTAAACAGCTGTTTCTTTTCATTGAGCTGGAGTGTTAATGGGTATTTATGATAGATTTATTAATGAAAAGGAGTTTCCTAACCATCACTTTTGGAAGGCTGACCTGCCTGAAACTTTGTTCAAATTTAAAATCAAAACTTATACTGCCATTGGTAAAAAGAATCTTAGATTCCAATGTAATTAAACACCCACATCTGTGTTTCTATTCACTTCAGGCAAGTCTGGAAAATCCCCACCATGCAAGTGACTTTAATTTAGACTACATGGAACATTGGAAGATTTCAACTGTAATCTGGTTAAATTTAAGTAATTTAAAATATAAAGAAGGATCAATTATCAGACTCTCTTGCAATTGTAATGTACAGTTCTTCAAGGTTGTATTTTAACCTTTGAAGTACAAATCTTCTCAGCTTTTCACAACTACCTAAATATAAATAAATTCCCAACAATATTTCACTTAAAATGAAAATCAGAAAAAAAAATCTCAAACTCTACAATCATTTTCATATTTGTGCACTTTGTACATTATGATCTCTCAATGGGTCACAATATCAAAGTCCCAAATTGTACATAATCATTCCTGGTTGTGTACCTAAGATTCATAGGTTAAAACAGTTTAAGTCAAAATCATGATTCAAAATAACTCAAAAATAAAACATATGAATATACGCACATCAGGTCTGTCAGTGACTTTTAGCTACACCTGTGAGAATGAAGTTAGAAAGGCTACCTATCCTTACCATTACACAATGTTCTAACTCTATCTGAATGATAGTTGTTCTTTCCAGAGTTTGGATTATGAAGCATATTTCTCATGGTTAGATGAGAAAGCATCATATGTTGTGAAGACTTCCATCAAATACAAAAACAGAAATTGACAGGAAAGCTCAGCAGGTCTGGCAGCATCTTTGGAGAGAAATCAGAGTTAACTTTTCAAGATGAGTGACCCTTCCTCTCTGTGACCAAGGATCGGTGCTGGATCCTCTACTTTTCGTCATTTATATAAATGATTTGGATCTGTTTACCGAGCTGGGAATTTGTGTTGCAGACGTTTCGTCCTCTGTCTAGGTGACATCCTCTGTGCTTGGGAGTCTCCTGTGAAGCGCTTCTGTGATGTTTCCTCCGGCATTTATAGTGGTTTGTCTCTGCTGCTTCCAGTTGTCAGTTCCAGCTGTCCGCTGCAATGGCCGGTATATTGGATCCAGGTCGATGTGTTTGTTGATAGAATCTGTGGATGAGTGCCATGCCATTAGGAATTCCCTGGCTG
>NC_057738.1:22365227-22369489 GCF_004010195.1 Chiloscyllium plagiosum
AACTAGCCACAAAACGACATGACCAGCTATCCTTAGTTGTCACACATGCAGATGAAAAGCAATATGAGTTTGACTGGGACAACACTACTATTATAGGACAAGCCAAACAGAGAACAGCCAGGGAATTCCTAGAGGCATGGCACTCATCCACAGATTCTATCAACAAACACATCGACCTGGATCCAATATACCGGCCACTGCAGCGGACAGCTGGAACTGACAACTGGAAGCAGCAGAGACAAACCACTATAAATGCCGGAGGAAACATCACAGAAGCGCTTCACAGGAGGCTCCCAAGCACTGAGGATGTCACCTAGATAGGGGATGAAACATCTGCAACACAAATTCCCAGCTCGGCGAACAGAACCACAACAACGAGCACCCGGGCTACAAATCTTCTCACAAACCTTGAAATGATTTGGATGTGAGCATAAGACGTATAGTTAGCAAGTTTGCAGATGACACCAAAATTGGAGGACAGCGAAGAAGGTTAACTCAGATTACAACAGGATCTGGACCAGATGGACCAGTGAGCTGAGGAGTGGCAGATGGAGTTTAATTCAGATAAATGCGAGGTGCTGCATTTTGGGAAAGCAGATCTTAGGGAGTAATGGTAAGGTCCTAGGGAGTGATACTGAACAAAGAGACCTTGGAGTGCAGGTTCATATCTCCTTGAAAGTAGAGTTGCAGGTAGATAGGATAGTCAAGAAGACATTTGGTATACTTTCCTTTATCGGTCAGAGTATTGAGTACAGGAGTTGGGAGATCATGTTGCGGCTGTACAGGACATTGGTTAGGCCACTGTTGGAATATTGCATGCAATTCTGGTCTCCTTCCTATCAGAAAGATGTTGTGAAACTTGAAAGGATTTAGAAAAGAATTACAAGGATGTTGCCAAGGTTGGAGGATTTGAGCTGTAGGGAGAGGCTGAACAGGCTGGGGCTGTTTTCCCTGGAACGTTGGCGGCTAAGGGGTAACGTTATGGAGCTTTACAGAATTATGAGGGGCATGGCTAGGATAAATAGACAAAGTCTTTTCCCTGGGGTCGGGGAGTCCAGAACTAGAGGGCGTAGGTTTAGGGTGTGAGGAGAAAGTTATAGAAGAAACCTAAGGGGCAACATTTTCTTGCAGAGGGTGGTAGGTGTATGGAATGAGCTGCCAGAGGAAGTGGTGGAGGCTGGTACAATTGCAACATTTAAAAGACATTTGGATGGATATATGAATAGGAAGGGTTTAGAGGGATATGGGCCGGGTGCTGACAGGTGGGACTAGATTGGGTTGAGATATCTGGTCGGCATGGACGGGTTGGACCGAAGGGTCTGTTTCTGTGCTGTACACCTCTATGACTCCATGACTCTATGACCCGAAATGTTAACTCTGATTTCTCTCCACAGATGCTGCCAGACTTGTTGAGCTCTTTCAGCTATTTGTTTTTGTTTCTGAATTACAGCATCTGCAGTTCTTTTGATTTCCATCAGTAGGTACGGTTAATATGCATTGAACAACAGGAAAGGCATAAAGAGGTCAAACTGTTAAGATACCTTTGTAGTTGGGATTAGATGAGGAATGTGGTGCACAGCACAGCAGGTCAGGCAGCATCTGACCTGAATCCTGATGAAGGACTTATGCCCGAAACGTTGATTCTCTTGCTCCTCGGATGCTGCCTGACCTGCTGTGCTTTTCCAGGACCACACTTTCACCTCTGATCTCTAGCATCTGCAGTCCTCACTTTCTCCCATTACAAGAAGAATGCTATCTTCAGTAGAGCCAAAACATCCAGAGGCAGTGAAACGTGATTTCACACAATCGAGTTCCATTGAACCAGGTTTGCAAAGAACAAAAGAACAAAGAAAATTACAGGAGAGGAACCGGCCCTTCGGCCCTCCAAGCCTGTGCTGATCCAGCTCCTGTATCTAAATGTGTTGCCTATTTTCCAAGGATTTGTATCCCTCTGCTCATTGCTAATTCATGTATCTGTCCAGATACTATCTTAAATTACACTATCATGCCAGCCTCTACCACCTCCACTGGCAACGCATTCCAGGTGCCCACCACCGTCTGTGCAAAAGAACTTTCCACGCATATTTCACACATAAGTTCTGCCTGCGTTGCTTTGACTCATGCTGCTATGCTGTTGAATGCTGAAGATGTTTTTCCCTTTGAAGAACATGCTTTTTTTCCCTGCACGGCAGAAAGCAGCAGCTCCCACAATCCTTATCTTCCATCACATGGCCTCATTGTATCCTCTATTTCTCCTGAGCAAAGCATCTTAGGAAATCACGGCTTCTCTGTGCTGTATTGAAACAAATCTTCAGTTCTTACCTGCAAGGAAATCTGACATGGATGAGACAGTTGACAGCCCTTGATGGACCCAGTGGAAGAACGTGTTCCATTGCAGATATACTAAGCATCATGAAATGCATTCTAACCACCATATCTAAACACAGTGTAATGCCACCATCTAATGGAAGATGAGAGACTGAGACACATCCACCATGCCCCCTTCCTCCCATATCCAGGACGGCAGTGATCTTTGATGGCTTCCCTACACCCATAAGACCCTTGGGCTCCAATGTTCTATTGTCTCCCAATCGTATATAATGAATTGTCCCTTCACAATTATTATAGGAAGAGCTGATGGCATAATGACATTGGTGGAATTTGATCTTTAAAAATTTAAAAGTCTGAAGGTGAAAACAATGCCGATTATCATAAAAAAAACACATCTGGCTCAGTAAAGCCAAAGTGCCATCTTTATCCAATCTGCCCTACATGTTGCTCCAGACTCACAGTGATGTAGTTGACTCATATATGGCCAAGCAAGCCACTCAATTATACTAAACTGCTACAGAAATGATACCAGCAAACTCATTCATTCCTGCAGAGTCCTCCTAACATATGGGGCTCGTGCCAAAGTTGGGAGAACTGTCTCACAGTGTAGTCAAGCAAAAGCCTGACCATCAGCAGCAGCAACATTGTGCTCCTACACAATCTCCAAACTCATTGGCTGGCATCGAGGCAAGTGATGGACTCTGGTTAAATGAAAAGTGCAGGAGGTCATGCTAGCAGCACTGCCAGGCATACCTGCAAATCAGTTGTTAACCTGGTGATGTTACACAAATGGACTATTTGCTTGCCAAACAGCATAAGCAGGAAGCAATGGACAGGACTAAGTGATTCCATCATCAGTGGATCAGATCTTAAGCTCTGCAGTCTGCCATATCCAGTCATGAATGATGGACAACTAAAAAACTCTTTAGAGGAGGAGACTCCATAATTATCCCGATCCTCAATAGTTGGAGAACCCAGGAGATCATTGCAAAATGTAAGACTCAAGCATTTGCAAATATTTTCATCCAGAAGTGAGGAGTTGGATGATCCTTGCAGGCCTCCTCCATAGGTACCCAGCATCACAGACGTCGCCTACAACCAATTTGATTCATTACATATAATATCAAGAAACAGCTGATGGCACTGGATACTCAAAAGACTTGGGCCTTGGTAATAAATCGCCAATAGCACTATGAGTGTGCGATCCAGAACTTGCCACACCCCTAACCAACTTTTCCAGTACAGATGCAACACCAGCAACTACTCCACAATGTGAAAGATTGCCCAGTTATGTCCTATATGCAAAAGACAAGACAAATCCTACACAACCAGTTACCACCTCATCAGTCCAACCTCAATCCTCAGTAAAGTAATGGGAAGGGTTATCAATAGTAGCATGAAGCTTAGCAAACGTTTCGTCCCCTGGCTAGGCGACATCATCAGTGCTTGGGAGCCTCCTGCGAAGCGCTTCTTTGATGTTTCCTCCGGTGTTTATAGTGCTCTGTCCCTGCCGCTTCCGGTTGTCAGTTTCAGCTGTCCACTGTAGTGGTTGGTATATTGGGTCCAGGTCGATGTGTTTGTTGATGGAGTTTGTGGATGAATGCCATGCCTCTAGGAATTCCCTGGCTGTTCTCTGTCTGGCTTGCCCTATGATAGTAGTGTTGTCCCAGTCGAATTCATGTTGCTTGTTGTCTGCGTGTGCACGCACGCAGACAACAAGCAACATGAATTCAACTGGGACAACACTACTATCATAGGGCAAGCCAGACAGAGAACAGCCAGGGAATTCCTAGAGGCATAGCATTCATCCACAAACTCCATCAACAAACACATCGACCTGGACCCAATATACCAACCACTACAGCGAACAGCTGAAACTGACAACCGGAAGCGGCAAGGACAGACCACTATAAACACCGGAGGAAACAACA